>NC_056765.1:28366253-28966253 GCF_018687715.1 Carya illinoinensis
CTAATCAATGGCCAGTTAATTAGAAGCATTAAACTCAGAATAAATCAGATAAACAAAGAGAGAATTGCATTAAATTAGCATGGACAAACAAGCATAGTTCGGAATTAGGTTACATCGTTTTCCTAGAAAGAAGAAAATTTAGCTCATGCTAGAATTGGAATTCAACATAAACGAATTCACCATAATTGTTCTGAGAAGATGGGAAGAAGAAAATAAACACTGAAAAATCCTCCTTGCAGCCTCAACTGGTCGTCAAAAGCTCAAGGGAACGATTCAACGCCTTTCTCCCGTCCGTGCTCGTGTATGAATCCAACGTACGTGCAATAAATTGGAATTCCGTCTCCAAAACAGATGAATTGAATCCCTCTAACTGTGTTTTTCTCTCCCAAGAAGTGTTCTCCAGTCAAAACTCCCGGCTCTAGAGTGAAGAATGGCCTTTTATATGGTCCCACGGCGGAAAACCTAAAATCTGTCAAAATACGATGTTCGCTCGAGCGGGGTGTCGAGCGCGCGTCGAGCGTTCGACTCTGCCTGATTTCGCTCGAGCGTCCTATCGAGCGTACATCGAGCGTTCGACTCTGCCTGATTTCGCTCGAGCGGCCAATGTCTCCGCTCGAGCGATCTTCGTTTTTCAGCAACCTGCTCGAGCTCCCTGTCGAGCGGCAGTCTAGCGTTTGAATCTGCCTGAATTCGCTCGAGCGGCCAATGTCTCCGCTCGAGCGAACTTGTAAAATCTGCAATATGAAATTTTGCAAGCCATCATAAGGTCTTGGTCACTTGCAATGAGTCCCTCTCTAGTACAATTCTTTGTAGCCCCAGGTCCAATGCTAGTTGAGCAGCTACTAGTGCTCCATCTGATTCTGCTAGCAAGGGGTCAGGCAACATCTGCTTCTTATCACGCATGGTGGCAATTATTTGGCCATTGCAATCCCTGATGATGACACCTATTCCAATTTGGCCCTTAGTCTTATCCACAGCCCCATCCCAATTAGCTTTGAACCATGTCGATGGGGGAGTATTCCATGCATCTTCTGAGGTACATACTTGACTGTCTCTCTTGCTACTCTAGTGAGTCTCCTCCCCTTCAGCCATCATTTCCATCATGATCCTGGTTTCTCTAACAATTACACTAGGGTGGGAGAATTCCTTATTGAAAATGAATGAATTCCTTCTCCACCACAACTTCCTAGCAATTAGGACAAATTCTTGCAATTCAGTTTTAGAAAGGGCCTTAGATACAGCTTCAAAAAATGGCAGCATGGGAGCTTGAGAGAAAATGCACTTCTGGAGTTTCTTGGAGCACTGGCCCCACACATCCACAACTGCTTCACAGCTCCACAAGGCATGGATCACAGTTTCTTCCTCTCTATGGCATATGGGGCATAGAGGGTCCCTCACTATTTTCCTTTTGAATAGATTGGATTGAGTAGGGAGAGCTTCATGGCAAGCTCTCCATAGGAAAACCTTGTCTGCCGGGGTGACATGGGTCTGCCAAATATTATTCCAAACTTCTTGGAATCTATTGCTTGTTGAGGCTTGACCTGCAGCTTGCAATACCCTTGTTTTCTCCAAATGATAAGCACTCCTGATTGAGAATGAGCCTTCCTTAGTCCCTTGCCATATGATTTTATCCTTTGATTCTCTAGAACTGATAGGGGTTTGCAAAATCAATTTGGCTTCTTCTTCCTCAAAAATTTCTTGCACCAGGTCTATCTTTCATCCTTTTGTTGCTAAGTCAATTAATTCTGCTACTGTAGCCTTGGCCTCTAGGATCTTAACTGGGCTTTTGAGCTTGTTTTGCTTAGGATGGCCTAACCATTTATCTTCCCAAATCTTAATGTTGGTTCCTGTCCCCACTTTCCACCCTGAACCTACCTCTACAACATGCCTGGCTGCTAGAAGACTTCTCCACACAAATGATGGCTTTGAGCCTACCTTAGTTGTATAGAAGGTTGCTGTTGGGAAATACTTGGCCTTGAGAACTCTTGAGGCCAGTGAGTTAGGGTCTTGAATTAGGCACCAGCATTGCTTAGAAAGAATTGCCTTGTTGAAGTCTTCGAGGTCCCTAAATCCCATGCCTCCTGCTGACTTTGCTTGCCCCATTTTTTCCAGAGAAAGCCAAAGTATCTTGCATTCCTTGTCTTGCTGGCCCCACCAAAACCTCTATATGGCCTTATTAATGGACTGTAGTAGAGTGATGGGGAGCTTGAATACAATCATTGTGTAGGTTAGAAGTGCTTGTATTACTGCTTTTAGGTAAATTTCCTTCCCAGCCTAAGAGAGTGTCTTGACTCTCTGGTTGCTCAGCCTTGTTCTTACACTATCCAAGATGCTATTGAAAGATTTAAGTTTGCTACAGTCCACTACAGAAGGCAGGCCAAGATACCTTTCATATGCCATGGCTGACCTCATCCCTGCAATAGAAAGAATGTAGTCTTGGGTTGGTATTGTTGTGTTCTTACTGAAAATAATTGATGTCTTGTCCAGGTTTAGTCTTTGGCCTGATGCCATTTCATAAACCCTTAGTAGACCAATCAACCTACTCCACTCCTCTGCATTTGCCTTACAAAACAAGAGACTGTCGTCTGCAAAAAACAGATGTGAGATTCTCATTTGACTTCTGGCAACTGGGACCCCATGTATGAGCCTGCCTTCCTCAGCCTTTTGAATTAAATTGCTCAAAACTTCTGCACACAATATAAATAAGTATGGTGACAAGGGGTCTCCTTGTCTAATACCTCTAGAGGGTAGAAAGGAAGCTTGAGGTTGTCCATTTACTAGGATGGCATATGATACAGTTTCAATACATTTCATCACTAACTCTACCCATGTTTTGCTGAAGCCTAGCTTGTAGAGGACAGCTCTTAGGAAACATCATTCCACCCTATCATAGGCTTTGCTCATATCTAATTTAAGAGCCATGTACCCTTCTTTGCCTGCCATTTTACACTTCATTGTATGCAAAGTCTCAAAAGCCACAATTATGTTGTCAGAAATTAATCTATTGGGAACAAAAGCAGATTGAGAGGGGGAGATTATACTAGGAAGCACTTTTTTTAGCCTGTTTGCAATAACTTTAGAGATAAGCTTGTAAGTAACATTACAAAGAGATATAGGTCTGAATTCTGTCACCTTTGTAGGTACCTTCTTCTTTGGGATGAGTGCTATGTAGGTGCTGTTAATAGCTTCCATACTGCATTTTGAGTTCAGAACATCCAAAACAACTTTGCATACTTCAGG
The DNA here is from genome assembly GCF_018687715.1 of Carya illinoinensis. Taxonomy (NCBI): domain Eukaryota; kingdom Viridiplantae; phylum Streptophyta; class Magnoliopsida; order Fagales; family Juglandaceae; genus Carya; species Carya illinoinensis. Next base: position 28,369,494 of record NC_056765.1, read on the forward strand.
CCCCACGATTGACCAGTGTTTTTGGTAAAAAATGGCAGGAAAACCATCTGGTCCTGGAGAGCTAAGGCCATTCATATGGAAAAGGGCTTCTTCAACCTCTTGCTTGCAATATGGTTTGTTGAGCATCTCATTATGGGAGTCAGTCACACGAGTCTGCAACAAAGAGAGGCATTCTGTGGGGTTGTTGGGATTTAAGGAGGAAAAAAGTTCAGAAAAATTATCATTGAGTAGGACATTGATTCCCCCCTTCGAGGTTATAATCTGTCCATTGCGATCCACCAGTTTCTTTATGGTATTGGTTTTCTTCCTGTTAGAGGCAGTTTGGTAGAAGAATTTTGTGTTCCTATCACCCTCCATCAACCATTTTTGTTTGGCCCTTTGCTTCCATTTGAGGTTTTCTTCATTTAGGATCCCATCCACCTTTCTTTGTACTTGTTTAATCTCCCCATTTAGTTGCCCTGTGTTCCTCTCTTGCAAAGTAGAGAGGAGTGCCATCTGTTCTTTAAGCATTCTATTTTGACTGCCAAAAACCTACTTGCTTCACACTTGTAGCCTTTGTTAACAAGAATTCAGGCCCTCTGACATGTGTTGTATGATGTTTTCATTTAGCCTGGGTGAATGCCAAGCTTCCTCTACCTTCTTAGCACACTCTTCATGTAGTAGCCACCTAGCTTCAAACCTGAAAGGTTTGAGTTTTCTGTTGTCCTTGGTCTGCAGTTGATCAAAAGTAACCCAAATGGGACTATGGTCTGAGTTCATGGCAGGGAGTGTGAGTACCCTTGAGTCATTGAAAAGGTCTGACTGTGCTGCATTACAGAAAGCTCTATCAAGTCTTTCCTTGGTGAAAGCCTCTCATGTTCTGCCATTTGGCCATGTGAATTTCTTACCTAAGAATCCCATGTCACTAAGGCCACTCTTGTACACAGCTTCTCGAAAGAGTTCCATTTGGTTATAAGGTCTCAGAGCCCCCCCTCTCTTTTCTCCATAATTCAGGATCTCATTAAAATCACCAACACACAACCAACCAGCTGCTATAGTAGGTGTCAGGGCTTGTAGGAGTTGCCAACTTTCATGTCTTTTTGTTGTGATTGGGTTTCCATAGAAACCAGTTAGGTGGCATGTCACATTTTCCTTCACCTCTTTAACAAGGAGTGAGATGTGGGACTGAGTGTAGGATGAGATTTCTGCCTCTATTCCCTCTTTCCAGAAAAAAGCAAGGCCTCCACTGGCCCCTATTGAGTTTACTATAAAACTGTGTTCATATCTCGGCAGTTTCTTAATTGATTCCATTTTTGGTTTTGTGCATTTTGTTTCCATTAAGAAAACAAAAGATGGGGACTTATTTTGCACCATAAGGCACAAATTATTCACTGTCCGAAGGTTTCCAAGCCCTCGGAAGTTCCAGCTTAAGCAACTCATTTAATTGGGCGGGGCTGAAAGTCAGCCTCCACCCCAGTTATGCTATGAGCTAGTGAGACACATACCTACTCAGTCTTTGGTCTCTTGAGTGCTTTGTGTTCTGTTTCTGTCATCAAGAGAGGTCCCTCTCTTTTAATCCCTTTAGGCCTATTTTCTTTGTCCTCCTCTGGGCCAACTAGTTGACACTCCATATTTTTATCCCTTGCCTTCCTTTTCCATGTAGCCCTTTTCTGCATAGTCTCCAAGACCTAGACCTGTTTTGAGACAAAATGGGCTAGAGATGAGGCCTGTGACCTCAGGTCATCATTTCTCTCGAGGCCCTTGGAGCCCTCTTGGTCCCTTGAGTGCTTTGCTGTTCTGCATTGAGGACTGAGGCCATAGTGCTGTCAAAGGATTGTAACAGACCATTCCTTATAGCATTAAAGTTACTTTCTGGTATGTCCATAAGTGGAACCCTCCCAGTTTCCTTAATAGGAAATTGAAAAGACTCTGCAGGCTGATAGTTAGAAAGCATGTTTGCATTTGCTGTTTTTGTTTCTACTTTGTCAACATCAGGTAGCCTGGAGTCTTGGTTTTCCTTGGTTGGTTTCTCTTGACAGTTTTGCCCTTCATCCCTGACCTTCCCCTCCTCCATCTGTGGCTGCTCTTCTGCAGGTTGGTGGCAAGTTTCATTGCCATACTTCTTCCTTGTTACCTCATGCTCATTAACAGTTGGTGCACGCATCCAAGAACCATATTGCAGCTTATCCTTGCTTGTGAATGCCTCATGGCACCCCTTCTGGTCATGTTTAATGACCCCACACTGGAAACAGAAGTTGAGAAGTCGTTCATACTTGAAAAAGACCCAAGTTTTTTTCCCTTCGAAGGTCAGGAAGATTCCCCTTTGGAGTGCCTTGGATATGTCAACTTCCACCCTCATCCTCATGCATTTCCCCTAGCCTATTCCCCTCTCATCTGTTTGGACAGTTAAGACTCTCCCAATGTGTTCTGCAATTTGAGTTCCTACCTCCTGTGTCATGCTAGCAAATGGCATGTTAAAAGCTTGCACCCAAAACACCTCTGTATGGAATAGGACCTCATTAATCGACCTGTGGCCTTCAAAATGCTGTAGACATACTAACCATCTGTCGAATGACCATGGTCTGCCACTTATAACCTGCTGCAGGTCTTGCTTATGGTTAAACTCTATCAGAAATTTATTGGTTCCTACATTCGAAAATTGAATCCAGCTCTTGCATTTCCAAACTTTGGACATAGTTGTTTTGAAGGCCTCTCGGTTGACTGGTCTTTCTGCTACTATCATGGCCAGTAGACAAAACTTGCCTTGTTGCATGATTTTCTGTGTTGCTTTGGATGGTAGGATTACCACACCTTTCTCCTTCTCAGTTAGGCTGAATTCCTCCCATTGTCTTGCTAAGTCTGCATCCATGGCTCCGCTTCAAACCAGCAAGCTAACTTAAGGGACACTACTCTTCCTAGAGAGACCAAACCTCACCCTGGAAGGTTTTCCTTGGATTAGTTTTAAATATGAAAGATTATCTGATTTTTGTTACTATTATGGAAGTCTTGGACATATTTAATAAGTTTGTCCTAACTTTCAAACCCAAACTGAAGTCAACAACTTTGGTCCATGGATGAGAGCTGAAAGCAACACGGAAAAAAGGTTGATACAGGAAGAAAATCAATTCCGTGACTTTGGTTTTAGTCACATGGACATGGTAGCGGCAAGAAATAGAAATCATACACTGGAAACCAGACAATTCTTCCCTCAACCTTCAAGCAAAGGAAAAAATAAAGTCTTTGAGGATGAGTCCAACACAATGATAGAGTTGAGCCGACAAGAGGAGCTCACTTCACGTGAAGAACAAATCTTCCATGAAAGCATCAACCTGCATGCAGATTCAAGTGAGATTAAAGGAAGTACACGTGGCAAAAGTATGGGAAAACACCAGTCGGCAGGAATTAATTTCAACGGCAGTAGCACAGAGACCCAGGCTTGGGAAATCCCACTGCAAAACCAACCAAACATGTTCTGTCCTCCTTACAAACCGACAAAAGCCATTCAACAGATCACTTCAACTCACTTGGTAAGAGGCACGCCTTCTCATTTTAATTACAGCACACCATTTATCACTTCACATCTTAATGCTAGGAAATAAACCATATTCACGGACCCATCCAACCAAGCTGACCCGAACAACATTTTCTCCAATATAATAGCCCAGTTTTAGCAACTAAATAGCACAATAGAACCCACCAAAATGGGCCACTCCATATCTCTACGAATAAATCTGGGCATCAGCCACTATTTGGCTGAAGCCGGAGTACACCTGACGTGGCTCTTAATGTAGATTTACATTTTTATCCCTGCTACAATTCCCGTTCCCCCTCTCTCATTTTCGCTTCATTAAAAATCTAAACATCATCTCTCCCCCTTCCCCGACCCGTGTCCCATCCTCTTCCCCCTCCCCAACCCTCAACCCCCCTCCCCGACCCGTGTCCCATCCTCTTCCCCCTCCCCAACCCACGTCCCATCCTCTCCCCCCTCTCCAACCCGCGTCGGCAAACCATTAATTCATCCCGCATCCCATCCTCTCTCCCCCCCTCCCCCCCTGCATCGTCGAACCTCTCACCTCCCCTCCCCTCTTCGCATTCCACTGAGTTTACGGGTGTTGGTCTGGTATGTATAAATCTTAATTTTTTATCTGGGTGTCAGTCCGGTATGTAAAAATCTTCATGCTTTTTTTGGGTGTTGGTCTGGTATGTATAAATCAATCCCTTTTTTTCTGGGTGTTGGTCCGGTATGTATAAATATCAATTTTTTTCTAGGTGTTGGTCCGGTATGTATAAATCTTCATGCTTTTTTTGGGTGTTGATCAGGTATGTATAAAATCAATCCTTTTTTTTCCTGGGTGTTGATCCGGTATGTGAAAAAGCATATTTCTTTGGAATGTGATATTGATCTCTCTCATATATTCACTCTGTTTGTCGCCAATATGAAAAAGCATATTACTTTTGCTAGTTTTACGGGTTGATGCTTCTATAATTTATTACTATTATATGAAATTCGAAACATGAATTTCTTGGATCTGTTGGTGTACTTTCTAGTTGTAGTAGTGGTTGTTGATTTAATAAAATTAGGACCTATAGACTATCTTTTTAGTATTTTTTTTTTTTCAATTTTCTCTTGAGCTGAAATCCAAACGAAAAAAATTCCTCACATACGATGCTTTTGCTTAGTCCTTTGTGTTTTGTTCTTTGAATGTTTTATTCGGTGAGGGTCTTATTTTTTTCCTAGAAACTTTAATAGTAGAATGAGTTTAGAACCATGAGTAATTCAGGTATCAGGATGCATGACCATAAGATCTCAAATTGTATTAATAGTTTTGCAATTGATAAAATGTAGATGAAGCTTTATAATTAAGAAATTTCCAAACTGCAAGAATAGGATGTTGGGAAGCCAGACTTCATTTTCATGATATGGTTACGATTAAATATGGTCTGATTTGGCCATTGTAAGATTTTGTGCACAAGATGTATCTTCTTTATGAGACTATGGTATTTATTGTGTCATGCATCATGGTCGACTATTTTGTCGAAACAAGCACTGATACGGATGTCAACTTTCTTCCCGTTTTGTATTGGCTTAGTTCTGAACCATATTTCCATTAAAATATTATGTAGTTTAAATTCGCATAATTCTTTGTTGGTTAGACATCCACTAGGCTATATTACTATGTACTCAATTCTGTAAATGTTTCAAGTCACTTGTCTTTGAACTTTCCTTTAGTTTTTCAGAATCACGCATGGCATCATCCCAATCATCATCGTTGTCTAATGATTTTGTAACAGAATCACCCACTTGTTGGTGTGGCTTGAAAACAAAGCTAAAGACATCTCACACTAAGACTAATCCTGGAAGGAGTTTCTTTGCCTATCCAAAGTATGATATGGTAAAGCAACTATATAATTGTAGATTTCAAATATTTATTTGCTGCTTGCCTGGTGTACTCTACTATGTTAATTGCAAATTTGGACTGTGTGCAGGGGGATGCAAGGTGTGGATTTTTCATCTGGCTGGATATATTAATTTGCTAGATCAAAACGTACGTAGTAGGGAGAATAAAGTTTGGGAGATGTGGGATGATGTACTTCTGCGCGAATATGAAGTTCGGAAAAGGGAAGATCAAGAGAGAGAGAGAGAGAATGCTTCAAAAGAACTAACGAAAATTGTTGTGTTTGTATTGGGTTGCTGTAATTGTATTAGTTTTAGCTTGGTTTGGATAAATTATATGTAAATTTAAACTTTGTATGGAGCCGGAGTCCTGATTAACCCCTTCCTATGTAATTCTACTTTCTGTATCGTTTGGTTATGATGTACAAATTGAATTATCGTTTTGGTTATGTAAAACTTAATGTAGCTTTAACCACCATTTCGGGTATGATGCATTTGGTTATTTCCTCATAACCTTTCAATTAAGAGTGTAAAAGGTTTATTGTGGAGTGGCACACTTGTAATAAAAAAAATAAAAATACCAATTGAAACAGGAATTTACTTGAAGATGGCAAAAGCAGGAAGCAGCCGAATAAAACTACCCAGAATTTGGTTTGAATAAAAACCAAAGATTCCATGTGATTCATCTGTACATAGGTACCAGTCCAAATGGATAATTAAAATAACTTCTGAGCAACATAAGGGACCCCACATCTTGAGTGGAAACTTATAAATCTGAAAACTTGCAACCCTGTCAATTATAGGGAACGTACAAAGTCTAATCCAACTTCATCCAAATAACACTAATTATATGAAAGCCTGGGTACCATTCCATCTTCCTTTTCCCCCATCACACTAATTATATGAAAGCCTTCCGAGACTTTAAAAGGGAAGCACATGATGGAAAACAAAGAAAAATGAACATACTACTCTCATCATTGATAACAAAAAAAAAAAAAAAACCAAGAATATTAAAAGTAAAAATACAAATAATAAACATTTAAGCATAAGGGGACACTTTATCATTCTTGCAGAGGTTTGGTTGCGAGTTACTACCTATTTTATCCTTATGTGGAATTTACTTCTAATTATTCCAAAGGTTGATTTGTAGGATATTCATGAAGTGCAAGAATGAGAAAGTGTCCCCTTCGTTTATCTTTTTCTCTCATTTGAATTAAATTGAACTTGGTTTGTGAACCATACTACCCAATCATGTTGCCTTATATATACCCAATCATACCAGTCCAACTGTTAAAAACAAAAATTCAGCCTATGAAAAAAGAATATGAAAAGTAATAAATAAAAATATAAAGCATTTAAGCATAAGGGGATACTTTGTCATTACCCAAAGACAAAACAGGTTGCCATATTATTCAGGGTAGAATGAAAAAATGCTCAAAGACAGAACTAAAGGCAAATATGGTGTCAAAAGTGGGGAAATTTGGGCTATTCTATGAAAAGTGGGTCAAACGGCAAGGGATTAATGGCAATGCGCATGGATTGGAACTTGAAGGAAAGGAATGCTACAACACAAAAATAAGGCAAAAATTCTCAATGGGTTCTAACAAAAAGCACTGCATGCTCATCATGATACAGAAATTACATCCTTATTGACAGTCACTTTGCCAAGCTTTTTTCCTAAACCATATAAGGATATGTGTTTCTTTTAATGGGATTTGCTTTTCTTGCTTTATTCTCCAACATTCCTCTCAATGCACAACGACTTTGTTGATATTCAGAGGGAAAAAAATTAAAAATAAAATCTACTTTCTTGGTGGATGATATCAATCTTTCTATGCCATTTTCCTTTGAAACAAACGAGGCTATCATACATATCTCAACATCAACTTTTCTAGGGCTTTTTTGAAATTAATCAATCCCATCATCATGCCGAGTGCTCCCAAACAAATCTATATATAATCTTAATCATGATTATTTCTAATTACTAATACTATATCATTAGGACTGTTATAGCAACCTTCGGACAGAAGACACCCAAAAGCTATAATAATGGTATGCATAAACTACAAACCACAAACCAAACATCAACAACAGCAGTCAAAACTAAAGCCCAAGCATTTTAGGTTGAAATATGCAAGATATGCAGGGACTCTAGGGCAAGAAACCACTCACCTAGCTGCCGAAATGTTTGGGAGTTTATTTCACTTCGATTCTGAAGCAGGGAAGAGAGACAGTTACAAATTGTGGAGGAGATGAACCCAAAAGCAACCTCAAATGCCCAGTAAGAGAAGGAGGGGAGAAATATACCTCGGAGGAGAGAAACAATAGGAGATGGATGGGTGTGAGGGAGGGAGCAAAGCTAGGAGACACGGGGAGCGTAGCTATGCAAATGGGTTCAGTGTCAGTGTCGCCGGTGGCTGGCTATGGACAGAGGAGCTTCGACGCATGTGGGGAGAACACTGGAACGCGGGCTCGATTTAGTTCAACGCGGGGGGCGGGGGGCGGGGGTGCCACTTCAATTCAAATTGGGTAAAATCAAAACATCACTGAAACGGTACGTTTCAGTTAATTGGAAAAAAAAAAGGATTGCCATGTAGGGTGTGCAAAATTGCACACCGGTACAGTGGCTGATTTGTATCATTACTCACACACCTCACTTATCTTGGTCGGCCCCACCTCTTCATACCAATCAAACTCAAACCGAAACCCCCTACCATTCCCAGAACCCTCTAACTAATGCACTGAAAATGAAAACCAAAAATCATCAGAAAAAATCCCATACTAGCAGAAACAATTCACCTGAAGCAACACCACAACCCGTTCCTTAAACAATACAAAAAACAGTGGTTCCAAGAGAAGTTTTCGTGAGGGACAAAGGGAGAATGAAGATCTTGGAGAGGAGTCTCACTCCTCAAACAATAATCTTCAAAAAAATGTACTCTCACCAAAATCAGATGCAGAAGATGAAGAACCTCTTGTAAAAATGTTTCTTCAACAAGCGCGGTTCAACAGTGGCAGTACCTCAAGCAGGAAAGCAAAGAAGGCACAATATTCAACTTATCAAAAGGAAAGCATTTTGGGTAAAAAACTTCAGACCCAAAATCTCAGTTTATTTCCATTTGACACTGAAGCCATCAGGGCAAGGCTTATACTACCACCAAGTAACAAATAAGACTTATGTGTTGAAATTGCAGGGGCATTGCCTCGCCCTATGCAATTAGAAGTTTAAGGGCAAATATTAGGGTTTATCAACCTGATGTAGTCTTCTTATCGGAGATAATTTTGTTGGATGTGAATACTGTGAATATTGTAAATAGGCTTGGATTTAGTATGTATGTAAATAGTCCTCCTAATGGTAAATGGGGTGGCCTTTTGTTTGTATGGAGGAAAGGACTAGATGTAGAAACTGTCTTTATAAATAGTAATGTAATGTCCTTATTTGTGTACTCGGATCCTGCTTACAATCCATGGCTCTTGAACCTTGTCTATTGCCCAGCACAAAACAGTCACAAATAGACCTTTTGGGAAAACTTGGAAAAAATCACCACTAGTTTTAATGGACCCATCCTCAGTATTGGTGATTTTAACTCTGTGCTCACCCATTCTGAAAATTTTGGAGGGAGACCTTTCGCCTATTCTTCCCAATCTAACGGCTTAAAGCCTATTTCGAATCCAATGGAATGATTGACATTGGTTTTAATGGGCCAAAATACACGTGGACAAACAATAGAAATGGCCTGAATAACATTAAAGAAAGAATTGATAGAGGGGTAGCAAATACTCATTGGTTAAATCTCTTTCCCAATGCTACCATTAAGCATCTCCCAATCTGTTCCTCTGATCACTCTCCCATTGTCCTGGATACCTTGGGTAGAAATTACCAGAAAAGGTCCTTCAAATTAGAAGAATTCTGGACTAGAGACCCCACTAGCCAAATGATTGTCTAGAAAGCTTGGAACACTCAGATTGATGGAACCCCAGGGTACATCCTCTCAAAAAAATTGAAAGAGGTGAAAAAAGCTCTAAAATCTTGGAACATTAATCATTTTGGTAACATTCAAACATCCATTAAAAATCGTAATCAAGCTTTAATTCAAATCCAGAATACGAACCCCACCGCTCATTCCATGATTTCTGCGTCAATCATCAAAGATCAGCTCAACGAATAACTCAAAAGAGATGAATCTCTTTGGAAACAAAAATCAAGAGTCCAATGGTTGACCACAATTAATCTTAACACGAAATTCTTCCATATGTCTACTATCATTAGAAGAAGATCCAACTCGATCGAAAGCCTAAAGCTAAATCAAAGTCATTGGACCACCGACCAGAACGAGATTCAAAACATGATCTTGGATCAATTAAAAAATATGTACATTTCTTCCAACGCAAGTTCTCACTCAGGATTAGAAGATCTTTTCCCAGAAAAAATTTCTGAAATGGACAATAACTTTCTATGTGAGATTCCCACGGATGATGAAATCATCTCAACCTTCAAGCAAACTCCTTCAACGAAAGCCCCAGGTCCAGATGGCTTCATTGGCCTGTTCTATAAGCAGTATTGGGATATCATCAAAATTGACTTCATTGTAGCTATTAAGAATTTCTTTATCCATGGTAAGCTGCTAAAAGAGTTAAACCACAAGCAAATAGCCCTCATCCTGAAAATGAATAGCCCCAATACTGTTCATCAGTACTGGCCTATAAGTCTTTCCAATGTCTACTATAAGGTCATTGCAAAAATTCTTGCCAACAGACTCAAAAGAATTCTCCCAAAAATCATTTCTCCTCATCAAACTGCATTTATTCCGGGTAGAATTATCCAAGAAAACACTCTTCTTGCTCAAGAAGTTTTTCATCATCTCAAAAAGAAAAAAAGGCAAAAATGGACTTATGGCAGTTAAGATTGACATGGAAAAAGCGTTTGATTCTATGGAATGGAATTTCATTTTAAAGATCATGTCAACTATTGGTTTCCGTAGAAATTGGATTAACTGGGTTGAGCAATGTATAACCACTATCTCCTACTCTGTGATCATAAATGGGTCCCCCTATGGTTTCTTCCGTCCTTCTAGATGATTAAGGCAAGCTGATCCTTTATCCTCATTTCCTTTTATTTTAGGGTCCGAGGTCCTCACCAGGCTTATCACCAAAAGGGAAAACTCGGCACCTCAAGGGTATAAGGATCAGCAAATATTGTCTCTCTATCTCTCATCTTCTCTTTGCTGATGACATCATTCTTTTTGGGAATGCAATAGGACAAAATGTCCAAAACTTCCTTGACTGTCTGAATCAATACTCTACTTGGTCAGGTCAAAAGGTTCATGCTAATAAATCATCTATCCAGTTTAGTAACAACACCCTGCCTCATAGGAGAAGAGAGATAAGGAACATTTTAAACTACAAATCAACCTCTTCAAGGATTAAGTATTTAGGCCTACCTCTCTCTTTCAAAGCCTAAAAAAATATTCATTTCAAAGATCTACAAGAAAAATGTTTCCCAAAACTTGTTGGTTAGAAGGCTAAGTTGCTCTCTCAGACCAGTAGAACCACTCTAATTCAGTTAGTGGCAAGCCCTATTCCCACTTATGCCATGTCCACCATCTTGGTTCCAATGACTGTCACGAAGAATATTGAAAAAGCTTTTTCAAAATTTTGGTGGGGTTTCCCTCCTGACAAAGCAAAAAATTTTACCCCAAAGTCTTGGAGATCTATCCGCAAACCAAAGTCTCTCGATGGTCTTGGCCTTAGATTAACCTCCAATTATAATAAAGCTTTGCTAAGCAAAATAGGCTGGAATATGATAAATGGTTCTACTGGCATTTGGAAATCTATTCTCGCGGGAAAATATTTGAACAACACAAATTACCTTAATGCTATCCCAAAGGCCACAGACTCTTGGATTTGGAAAGGCATACTCAAGCAAAGAGATTTCATCAAAAATAGTGTGTTTTCAAATCAGTAATGGCACAAATACAAAAGTTTGGAATGACCCTTGGGTTCCCACCCAACAGAATTTCCAACCCACTCCAAAGAACATAACCATTCAAAAAGATTCCTCCCTCACTATTGCTGAGCTTACCATGGAAGAGCCCAGAAGATGGAATATCATTCTTCTACAAGCTTTGTTCCACACTGATACTGTAAATGAGATCTTGAAAATCCCTTTAGCCCAAAACGATTTCCATAGAGCTGAAGATAAGATTCATTGGGTTAATCACTCCTTGGGGAATTTTTCTGTCAAATCTACTTACGCAGCCATTATCATGAATAAAAATACCACTCAAGATCAATTCAACATGTGGAAAAAGCTCTAGAAACTAAAAATTCAAGATAGGCTCAAGCTGTTGACTTGGAAAATTTTGAATAACATCATTCCCGCAAAGTCGTTGCTTAACAGGCATATTCCTCTCAATGAAAATGAGACGCAATGTCCAATCTATACCACTGAGACTGAGACCCAAGAGCACTTATTTTTATCCTGCACTTTCACCAGAATCCTTTGGAGACAATCTCCCTAGCCTATAAACATCTCCTGTTTTATGAATAATGGCATTAGCAATTGGATTGAATGTATTCTCTCTCCCTCTGAAAATTTTAATATCCCAAATAGAGAGGAGCATAACTTTCAAATTTTTGCCATAAATGCAATGGATAGCATTTGGTTCCTTAGAAATAGGGTGGTCCATGATCTGCTGGTCTTGACTATTGATAGCTTCATTAAGGGCACCCTGAAAGTCTATAAAGAACACTGTAATGCTTGGGGCAGTAAACAAGTTGATGATAGCCACAAGTGGGAACCCACCCGAAAGGACATTACATTCTATTTTTTTATGTAGCTGTTAGACAAACAAGCAGTACTGCAGCAGCAATTTGTAGATCTGAAGAAGGCACACCAATTTTTGTCATTTCAAAACAACTGGAAAGCAGAAACCCAAATATGGGAGAGGCCAGTGCTTTGCTTCTTGGCCTATCAAAGGCTCAAAAGATTGATCTTAACAGGATTGTAATAACAGGAGATTCTCAAGTAGTTTTACAAGCAATGAGTAACCCTGATAGCACATCAGACTGGACAATCCAACCTTTAATCAGCGACATCAGGCATGTTCTCCAATCCTTTGAAAGTTGGCAAATCAAAAAAATACATCGACTGCTAAATCGATGCGTGCATTCTTTAGTGCAATGGGCCACTTCCAATCAAGTATATGGAAGCATTCCCCTTGATCTAATTCCACCATGCCTCCTCAATTTTCACAGTGGAAAAGATCCCCCTTATAATGTTGTAATTATTTGTAGGACTTTACTGATGTAAGACTTTGTCGGTTGGTTTTATTTCAATGAATGATGCTTGTTGAAAAAAAAAAAAAGTGTTCTTTTTACTAAAATAATGTACAATATTAATATCATATTTTCATCTCAACCTACGTACTCATGCACGCAAATAGAATTTAGCAGCCTTCATAAGATGTTATAAAGTATAGAGTGGGAGAGATACACATATAAAATGAGTCCAATATCATTTACAAGACTCGAAAGTTTAGACGCAAACCCTAGAATATCCAAATCCGAAGGTTTACCATAGTTATGGGTTAACTAGGGTCAAAGGTCAAGGCTCTATTTTATATTAAAATTTACCATAATAGTTATAAGCAAAGTACATGATTCAAATTGATTTGAGGATAATGTACATGATTATAAACTCATACATCATGCTTTGAGAGATACAAATGATTACCATGCATTACTAAATTGATTTGTTTCATGCTCTGTTATGAATCTGAAACTTCTAGAGTGTAACAATCATTTTCTAAAAAAATAAATATAAAATTTCTTCCATGTATGAAGTGCTTAACTCCTAGAGATACATTTGGAACATTTGATCAATATAAATCGTTCCATCTTGATCATTTGATCAAAAACCAAATCGGGGATGGTTGGATGAATGATAATGTTGTTATGTATATCAAGGGATTTTTCCCTAGCATTAGTTATGACATTGTGACAAAATGCTTTTAAAATATGAGAACTAGTAGATATATAACAATCGTTATTTTTTAAATAATGCTAGATGTAAGGTTAAGGTGTGTAAATTCTTTAAAAACAAGTAGATTTCTTAACGAGTGCCGCACTTTTTGCAAAATGTTTGCAAAGTACTTGGACATCCTAGGCTTACACAAATCATTTTACTCTAAGAAAAATCCCAACGCTATTGTAGTTTGTAATACCCTTGAAAAAGTATCACATCAAAATATGGTCCTAAAATCGTTCCCAACATTATTAGCTAGGGGTCAACACCACACAAGAGTTATGATGGTTGTATTGCTGCAACACGATCATGCCTTATATATGCATGACTAAGTGGTTTGCATGGCAAATGTCTCTTAGGTTTGACTAAGAGTATATTTCAGTTTTCATGTTTTGCAGTTAGACTTCAATTTGCTATCCGCAATGGAGAAAGTTTTGCTAGACTTTAGTTATTTTGCATGTGGTAGAGGTGGTTAAACACTTCTTGTACCAGCTCCGAATTTACAAATTAAATATTAATGATTATGATCATACATAACTATCACCGAGTAAGCATTTTTCTGATTAAATTAAGCTCAGCTACAACATCTCTCACATTCATCCGTTTTTCTGGCTGTTCAAGAGAACATGCAACTCCAATCTTAAAAATCAAAACCAAGCACTCTTGAGTTTTGTTTCTTCTTGTAATATTGAAGTTATTTTGGCCATTGTTTCTAGTTTTCTCATCTTTCCTTTCCTGAAAAAGACTTGGATCTGAAATCTCTACTATTTCTTGAGACAAGGTTGTCTTGACAAAGGAATGTAGGTTTAGAGTGCCCTGAAAAATTTCATCAATGGGTCTCTTTCCTGTGAACATTTCTAATAGAAAGATCTCATAACTATATATGGGTTAACACTTCATTTCCCACGCCATACTCTGCAATTTGAAACAACACTATAATAGAATGCAACATTAGTTAATTTCTCAAAAAAAAAAACAAAAAAAACAAAAGCATTGACGTTAAGAAAGAAAGGATAGCAAGGCATTTTCACCAAGAGCTGCATAACCAATAGTTCCCCTTAATCTAATAGTGTTGGAGTAAGTGGTAGAGAATATTGCTCCCAATAGTTCCCCTTAATCTAATAGTGTTGGAGCTGCATAACCAATAGTTCCCCTTAATCTTATAGTTGCTCCCAGGAGAGAATATTGCTATGCCAAAATCACCCAAATGTCCAATCATTTCACTATCAAGAAGAACATTGCTCGAATTTAGATCACAATGAATGATTTGTGTTTAGCAATGATAATGTAGATATTACAATGCACTTGCAATATCAATGGTGATATCCAACCTCTGAAACATATCTGGATTTCTTTGGTTTTGATGCACTTCATCTTCTGTAGCTGTTGGATGCAACCATTCTTCAAGGCTTCCGTTGATCATGAACTCATAAGCTAGAACCTTGAAATCATTACCATGGTTATCAACACTTAAACAAACTGTAAGAACCTTTACCAGATTTCGATTTCTAATGTTTCTCAAGGCTTCACACTCAACAAGAAAGCTTTTGAATGCTCCACGGCACAGAAGGTTGAGGACCTTGACAGCAACTATAGTTCCACTCTCATCAAGAATTCCTATATAGACTGATCCAAAACCACCCACACCAAGCAGATTTGTGGAAGAGAATCCATCAATGGCTATTAAGAGACTTTGGTAAGATATATTCAAAAGAAAATTTCCTGAAGAACTTGATGTGGACACTTTTTGTTTCTCTCTCAAACAAGAAACATACAAAAAGTACACAATTGAAGTTACTCATAGTAGTCCCAAAACTGTAGATATTATTAACTTCAAGGTTGACGTCAATTTTGTATTCCAAGACTCTTTGAAGTTGCATTTAGGCAAGTTCATCTCAGGAATTCCCCCACATAGTTGATTGTTCTCTGTAACTAAAGCTGAACTTAAATTCTTGAAAACGCCATCTGTTGGCACCAACCACTAAAAATTGTTGTGCGATATATTTAAACGCTACAATGAGTTCATATACACAAGAAAGTCAAGGATTCTTCCAGATAAGTTGTTCCGAGAACGACAAAAAGTTTGAATTCCGCTCAAAGAGCCAAAACTTGGCAGAATAGGTCCTTAAAAGAAGTTTTCTACCATGGTTAGAACCTACATCTTAAAGCAACTATCAAGACTACTCGAATTTCACCAGATAACATGTTTCCTACTATATATAATGCACCTAGATTCTTAATATTTCCAACTTCCATGGGAAGAGAACCAATAAGACGATTTAGGGACAATTATAGGAGAATTGATAAAGAAGAGAGACCAAAGATCTATTTGGGTATGGAACCATTAAGATCGTTACGAAAAAGGTTGAGTGAGATCAAAGATTTGCAATTGCTTAGACTTGATGGGATGCTTCCGCCAAGGTTATTTACCCCTAAAACCAATTCAAGTAACAAAGTTAAATTTCCAAGAGAGTGAGGGATGTTCCTTGAGAGATTGTTTCGCAATAGATCCAGTCTCTTTAACCTATGAAGTCTACCGATAACGGTTGGAATGTTACCTGACACTAGGTTCTCTTCAAACTTGAGTACTTCTAAGTTGACAAGATTCAAGATCCCACTTGGAATCATTCCAGTTATTTTGTTTGCACTTATTACAAACATTTTTAGGGTCAATGATAAGTGACCAATGCATTTTGGTAAGACACAACCAAAATTGTTGGTTTGTATTAAAAAACCTCTAACATGGTTGCATTGGTCAAAGAGCAAATAAAACTCAAGTTATGATCAGCTTCTCCACTTCCCCCCACATTGTTTCTAAAAGCAATAAATATTTTGAGCCTATGCAGATTTTCCAAAGAAGGCACATTTCCGGTAAATTTGTTTGTAAATTTGTTTGCTGCAATTTGAAGTACCTCTAAATTTGAGGCATTGGATATTGAAGGAGGAATGGAACCAATAAATTGGTTATATGCAATGGATAAGTCTAGGAGATTACGAAGAGTAGTTATGCCCAACTCAAACGAAAGACTCCCTCTCAATTGATTAACTTCTACATGAAAAAATCTAATAGAAGAGAGATTGAAGATTGATGGAGGGATATTACTTGAAAGCTTACTTTCAGAAAGTACAATAGTTGTAAGATTTCTGAGTTGGCCTTGTGCATTCGGAATACTCCCACCCAAATTATTTGCGAATACAACAAATTCTTCAAGTGAAGATAAGTTTCCCAAGAGATGGAGGAATACTTCCTATTAGTCTGTTATTGCCTGCATAAAATCCTCGAAACTTTGACAAAAAGCTAAACTTAGTGGGGATTTATCCAACAAATTGGTTATAAGAAAGTATGATGCCTTCTCGATGTTAGAGCAATTAAATAAATTGGAAGGGATTCTGCCAACCATCGAATTGTTGTGCAAATATAATATCTTCAGTTGATGGAAACAACCTATTTGTGGAGGAATTTCATGTCTGAAGATTGTTTTGGAAACGTTGAATCCTTAGAAAGCTCAAATTTCCAATGAAAGGAGATATAGAGCCTGTGAGTTTCCGAGATGCCAAAATCAACTCAATGACCCTCAAGTGTCAATGACCGCATGTAACACCATACCATAAGCAAAAGTGGGTGGTTTCATTCCATGAGCTGAAAACCATGAAAGGATCATGGCTTATTGTGGCCTTGAATTCAAGCAAGGCTAGTCGATCAGTTTCATTTCCAACCATGGCATATGTACTGCAAGAACCAAAGCACAAGACAAAAGCAACAACAAGGATGCAAAAAGCAAACCCATAGACTAGTGAAGTACTCAAGGTGGGAATTTGCCCCATAATGCCGGAAAAAGTCTCAAGGAGATGAAATGAAGAAGGCTATAAACTAGTTGTTTCGACAACTCAAGGGATTAGAAACAAATTTCTAGAAAAGAAAATGGACATCTCCTCTCAATACATATTCATTGATTTCATTATTTAATATTTATTGATGTCAAGACAAATAAGCAGAATAAAAAATAATGAATACTACTTCTTATTACTAATAAAAGAAAAGTGGTCGGACCACTAGCCTCATGATTTGTATTGTTGTGACAAATGGACATTTTAGAATTGTCAAGAAGTAAAAAAAGATAATAAATAAATTTTTGCAATCACACAAGATACCAATATTAAATGGTTTGAATTGCAGAAAAGTCTACATCTACTGACGGAGATGATCTCAAAGGAATTCACTAATCAGAAGTAGAGTACATAAGAGTGGTAACAAATCACTTAAACCCAAAGACCCAATACACCAAAGTCTCACAATCTCATTAAAGAGAAGACACCAAATTGACTATTTATGTGTATCTTGAGATCTATGCTCTCTTTTCTCAATTCTAAATTTTCAGATGAACGCTCTTATAGGTGAGAGTTGCACGTTTGTGAACCTGAAGATAGACGAAGCAAGACAAACTTTAAGTTCGGTAGAAAAATCAAGCCTTGCACGTAGGAGTCATAGGTTTCACTTTTGGTTTACAAGACCATGTATGTATTGATCAGAGAAGTTGCTAGCTGATCTGATCCGGAAGAGGTTTTTGAAGTGTGGCCAAGAAAAAAGAAAAAGATTGCTTGGGTAACTTTTCAATTTGGATTGGCATGGGAGTTGGAAACAAAGATACTCTCTCATAGGGCTGTGCATATGACCCGAAAATCCGATGGGTCCTATTAAAATGACCCAATCCAAACAGGCTTTTATCTGGTTGTTTCTAACATTTAATATTTCTTTGGTAGCTATATAGTTTGGAACCAATGATATCTTTTAATTTGTTATTAATATAGAATATTCATCATTATAATGTACTACGCCATGTATATACATGTATATGTATAATATTTATACATATATGAATATGGTACATCAAGCATAATAACTTCCTTCTTGAATATTACAAGAAAGGTAAAAAAGTATACATAATTTGAAAAGTACATACAAATTAAATAAAATGATCATATCTTAAATATTACAAGTTTTAAGTTGAACAAATGGGTAATGGATAAATGGTTTTTCTACCATAATAATTGCATATCTTCAGAAATTGTGAACATCGTAATTTCATCAAATTCCTCGACAAATGCAAAATCACAATCTGACAGTTATGATCATGATGTTCTGCCGTATTCTCTGTAAACATGCAACAAACACTCCCCCAAACCCTCAATGTTCTGATCATCACTCGCATCTAACATAAACAAAGGAGGTTGATTATGTTCATTATCAGTGAATCCAACAGGTTAGGCATTGTTGAAAACAAGATGAAACATTTAAATTATTTAAAAGAAGAAATTAAATACAAAAGAATTGAAGAACAACTACCTGATAAAAATTCTTCAACAAAAGATTGAAAGATTTAAGAAAAAATCAATGAGGAAGTCGTATTATGAGCTATCTTAAGAAAAACTCTTTTGAATCATGTTACATTAACTAATTCTCCAAGAAAAATGAGTCATAACGAGTTATTTGTGACCAAAAAAACTATTTGTGATGAGAATAGACTTAGTTTGGTAAGAAATAACTGACAACAAATAAGTAATTTTCTTATTGATATATGTATGTATGTAAGAGTCTCTATCTCAACTCAGCCGGTACGATATAAATCATGGTTATTAATTCAAGAAGTCCAGTATGTAAGACTAAAAGTTTAGCACATTTGTCCCATGATTCAAAAAACATGAAATTAAATGACCCCCATAAGATCTAAGAGCCCCTCTAGATCAATATTTATTCTCAACTTCCCGTAAGGAGGTAACAGCCATTAGACCAACAAAGGTTTTGCACTTTAACTAAATAGTAAGTTCAATTACAAGGCTTAGATAATATCTTTACCTTTTCTCTGTAAAGCCCGAAGAGACTTAACTAAAGGATCTAACAATTCATAATAGCAGGTTTTAAGGAATTGTTATATGTAGTAGCATTACATGTTAGCCAAAGCTCCCGAACAATTAAAGCAGGAGTAAGTTGTGCCAAGCTTCAAAGAGACATGAGAAGTGATGCCAAGCAGCTCCTGAAACAGAACATTGTTACAAGAGATGAGCATCAGATTCAATATCCCCAACAATACATTTGCTACATTTAGGAACCATTTAGGTGAGGTTTGGATAATAAGATGAGATGAGATGGTTTTAGATGAAAGTTGAATAAAATATTGTTAGAATATTATTTTTAATATTATTAATGTTTTAGGATTTGAAAATGTTGAATTGTTTATTATATTTTATGTAGGAATTTGAAAAAATTGTAATGATGAGATAAGATGAGTTGAGATGATCTGAAACCATCTTTGTATCTAAACCTAGCCTTGAACTCCGTAACTTTAAATATTAGAATCCGTAGGGATCCCATTATGCCAAAACTTCAAGATGAAGACGCTAGCTTTCAAGTGCAAAATGGAGCTCCAAATAAACTCATGCCAAGGGAACATAGAATGGTGAGGCCTTAATAGCTCCCGAGCTGATAAAGAAGTAAAAATTCCATTTCAGATATGCTTCTATGCTTAAGTATCTCATCATGTTTTCATCTTAATAGGAGTTTTGCAAACTTCAGAAATCAATGACACATCTAATCTTCTTGTAATCTTCTTTTTCTAAAAACATGAAAGACGTAAAGTGACACATCTAAAATGCATTTTCACATTGGAGTCATATATATTTAAAATTACTTTACAGAATAAGAGGAATGATAATTTTTATATTTCATAGAAGATCAACATTAAGTGGCAAGAATATGGAGAGTTCCATAAAAGAGTTTAGTGGAGGGGAAGTGAAAAGTGTAAGTACGTAATGAGTAGTCAATAGTAACAAACTCACAATATGATAAAGATTGTTTCCTTATTAGAGAAGTAATAACAAAAGATGAGAAGCCTCAACAAAAACAAAACTTTATTGTTACAAGCCACATCAACCTATACTAGCCAAACAATAAATATCACAAAGACACCAATACTAGCTACTAAGATTATGGTCCATTTATTCTTCGATTGCCTCAATTTTTTCCACTCTGAAGAATTTTTTTTTTTATTAAATTAAGCTTAGCCGCAACATCTCTCATGTTCATTCATTCTTCTAGCTGTTCAATTGAACATGAGACTCCAATCTGAAAAATTGAAGCCAAGCACTCTTGAGCTTTGTTTCTTCTTGTAATGTTGTCGTCTTGGCCAGTGTTTCTAGTTATCTCTTCTTCCCTTTCTTGAAAAAGATTTGGATGATCAACAATCTCTACTACTCCTTGAGGCAAGGCTGACTTGACAAAGGAATGTAGGCTTAGAGTGCCGTGAAAAATATCAAAGGATCCCATAATTGTACATATCACCATGGGTTGACACCTCATTTCCCATACCATACTCTGCAATTTGAACCATACACTACATTAGAATGCAACATTAGTTCTAAAAAGAGAGCATTTATGTTAAGAAAGAAATTATAGAAATGTGTAAGGAAAGGAAAAAACTGGGAAGAAAACGGAGAATCAAGAAGTGCAGAGCATGGAGAAGGAGGTCAATATTCCACTCTGATTCATTGAGAGGACATGTATACAATGCAAAGAAGAAGGCCCGATATACACAGTCTACCATTCTTAACAAGCTAACAGATTCTCCTACTAAATACAACTGGCAGAAAATAAAAAAATGAATAATAAAGAAGAATAAACAAATGAGCAATGTAGATAAAGACAAAATAGAGGGATCATCCTTTTTAGTCATTTTGTACTGCATGTGGAAAAGATGTTGTGCAACTTGTAGTTGCAGCAGGTGGTATGTGACCTGTAGCTTGTAAGTTTGCTGCATTTTTATTATGTAATAGCCCCCCCAAGATGGAGATAGAGATTAACTATTCCCATTTTGGATAGAAGAGAAGAGAGGAGGTAAGAGGGCAAGGCTTTTGTAAGTATGTCAGGTAGTTGTGATTGGGAAGTAACATGGGCTGTAGTGATGCTGCCCTCTTGGCTTTTGTCTCAGATCAAGTGACAATCGAGCTCAATATGCTAGGTGCACTCGTGGAAGACAAGATTAGCAGCAATGTGAAAGGCTACTTGATTGTCACAATAGAGAAACGCAGCTTGAGGATGTGGGATTTTGAGATCTTGAAAGAGATATCGTAGCCATGTGAGCTCTGAACAAGTGGCTGCCATTGACTGATACCAGCTTCAGATAAGGAACGAGATACCACGGATTGCTTCTTAGACTTCCAAGAGACAAGTGAGTGGCCAAGAAAAATGTAGTAGCCAGTAACGGATCTGTGGGTATCTAGGCAAGATGCCCAATCAAAATCACAATAAGCCTTTAGCTGCAAGAGAGATGTGGATGAAAGGAGAAGGCCTTGTCCAGGAGCAAATTTGATATACCTGAGAACTTTGTGGGCAGTAGCTAAGTGTGCATTAGTAGGTCGATCCATGAATTGACTTAGAAGTTGAACAACATAGCAAATATCAGGTCTTATGAGAGTGAGGTATAACAAACGACCAATGAGCCATCGATAAACACTAGGATCTGAAAGTAGTGCACTAGAATCCTTACTGATTTTGAAATTCTACTCTAAAGGCAATCGAATAGGCTTGCTGCGAAGGGTACCAAAATCAGCTAAAATGTCCAAAGCATACTTGCGTTGGCATAAATGAATACTGTGGGAAGATCTAGCTACTTCCAAGCCAAGAAAGTAGCATAAGCAACCAAGATCCTTGATCTTGAACTTGTGGTTCATAAAAAATTTAAGAGAATCAATGGAAACTTGAGAGTTACTAGCTACGATGATATCATCTACATAGACTAGTAAAGCAAGAAAAGAATCTCCATCAAGCTTTGTGAAAAGACTATAGTCGGCTTTGGATTGTTCAAAACCAAATTCAATGAGAGAAGTAGAGAATTTAGAGTACAATTGTCTAGAGGCCTATTTAAGGCCATAGATACTCTTAAGGAGCTTGCAAACTTGGTGAGGTCCTCCTTTGGTATAACCAGGTGGTTTTTGCATATAAATTTCCTTAGATAAATCGTCATGTAAGGAAGCGTTGTGGACATCAAATTGGTAAAGAATCCTACCATGTACTGCTGCCAGGGAGAGTAAGACCCGAACTGTTACAAACTTTACAACTGGAGAAAATGTCTCTATATAGTCGATTCCTTCCTGCTGTGTAAAACCATTTGCTACAACCCTGGCTTTTAACCTCAAACCATTTGCTACAACCCTGGCTTTTAACCTCTCAATGGTGCCATCAGAATTATATTTGATCCTATACACATATTTACAAGCAACAACTTCTTTACCTAAAGGAAGGTCAGTAATAATCCAAGTTTTGTTTTGTTCTAAAGCTTGTAATTCAGTGTCCATTACCTGACACCAACCAAGGTCTTTTACCACTTGTTTGTAAGTGGTTGGCTCAAAAGAAGTGGAAATAGATGAAGAGAATGCACGAAATGAAGAAGTAAAAAGCTGATAAGACAGAAAATTATGTAAAGAACAAGCTGTAACTGCAGCTATTGGAAGTGTCTTGGACAAAGATTGGGTTGGGGCTAGAAGTGAGATTGTTGACAGTGAAAATCAAGTAATGACTGAGGTGCCCTCTTTTCTCTAGTGGTCCTGCGAAGGGGAGGAATAGATGGGGGTTGGGAGATAGGTTGTAGTGATGAAGAAGGATTTAGAGGGGTAGGAGAAATGGTGGTAGCAGCAGGAAGAGAAAGAGGAGTAGAAGATGGTGTATATGTGGGGTTGGTTTGAGAAGGAAAAGAAGGAAAATCAAGAATATCTGGTAAAGGTTTAGTGTACACAAAATTAGGAGGGTCAGGTTGTGAAAAGTTGGAATGGGAGGTATGAAAAGGAAAAATTGATTCATGGAATTGAACATCCCGAGAGACAAAGGTGGTGTGTGTAGTGAGGTTGAGGAGTTTATATCCTTTAATGCCAAGGGGGTATCCCAGAAAAATGCACTTGCAACCTCAGGGATCAAATTTCTTTCTACCATGAATGAGGGCAGTGGCAAAACATAAAGATCCAAAAATCCGCATATGAGCATAAGTAGGTTTTGACTTAAAAAGAAGCTCAAATGGAGTTTGATTGTTAAGAAGAGGACTAGGGGCCCTGTTAATGATGTAAGTGGTAGTTAACACACAATCATTCCAAAATTCTAAGGGAAGTCCAGCCTAAAATTTTAAAACCCGAGCAACATTAAGTAAGTGTTGGTGTTTTCTTTCGACTAAACCATTTTGTTGAGGGGTAGCAACTCAAGATCTTTGATGAATTATGCCCTTGGTATTAAAAAAAATTGGCATGTGAAATTCACTTCCATTGTCACTTCTTAGAGTCTGAATTTTGAGATTAAACTGTGTGTCAATCAGGTTGGAGAGAGCCTCAATGCATTTGCGAGTTTCATTTTTATTTTGAAGCAAATATAGCCATGTTGTTCTTATAAAGTCATCAACTATGGTGAGGAAATATTTAATTCTACCATATGCAGAGTGGAACATGGTCCCCAGAGATCACAATATATTAATTCAAAAGGTCTAACAGTTTTATGAATGTTGTTAGGGAAAGGAAGTCGATGAAGCTTAGCAAGAGAACAAATGCAACAAGGATTTTCATTAATAGAAGAAATGTTGTGCTTAACAATAGGATCAATAATTAAAAGCAAATGAGAATGTGAAAGATGACCTAGGCGACAATGCCAAAGGTCAGAAACAGCAACATTGTGTATAACAGAAGCTAAAATTGGAACAGTAGCATGGGAGAAATTTGAGAGAGTAGTAGGTAGAGATGAGGGGGAAACTGCAATCCTTAGCAAGTGATAAAAGCCATGTCTCACTTCACCCTTCCCAATTGTTGTCCACGTTGAAAGGTCCTGGATAAAACAGTAATTAGTGAAGAAAACAAGGCAGCAAGTTAGTGAGGTAGCAAGTTTTTTTTGCTAAAAGAAGATTGAAATAAAAAGATGGAACACATAGGACATCTGTGAGTAAAATGGACTGTGTGAGTTGAGCATGGCCTCTGTGTGTGACAGGAACCTGATTCCCATTGGGTAATTTGACAAAAAAAGAGACATGTGCTGTGATGGTGGTGAAAAAAGAGGTGCAATAGACCATATGGTCGGTTGCCCCTGTATCAATAATCCAAGGAGTGTAACTGACTTGTAGAGATTTGTGTGTGGAAGATGAGAAACAAAGGGGAATACCAAATAGATTAGAGGTCAAAGATGGATTGAAAAGAGACTGTATCTGGTTGGCAGAAGGAGAAGCAGCAGTTGTAGAGCCCCGTGGTTGAAGCAAGGCAACAAGTTGCTGATATTGAGTTTTAGCAAACCAACTCTCTCATCACTAATGTCCTCATGTGCAGAAGTAGGTGCAAAACTCGACTGATTAGAAAAGGTCCAAGTGATGGAGATTTGATGAAAAATTTATGGCCTTGTGGATAACCATGCAACTTATAGCACTTGTCAGCTTTGTGACCAAATAAATGGCAATGAGAGCAAATGGGGGCCTCGGCATTTCCAGCATTAAAACAGGTTTCAAATGAGTGACCTGTGATCTTGCAATGGCTTTAATATGGTCTATCCCACTTGAATGGAGGTTTGGATGGGTGAGAGGTAGTGATGGGAGGATAAGGTTTTATGATGGCTAAGGCTATCGAATCAAGAGAGGGAATGGTGGAAATCAACTGGTGTTGCTGTTCTTATTGGTGAATTAGAGAGAAAACCTTGGTGACAGGAGGCAAAGGGTCTAAAAGCATAAGCTGGTCATGCACATTAGCATAGGAATCATGAATGCCCATAAGAAATTGAAACACACAATCTCTTTGATAGTGATCCAAGAGAGTTTTGGTAGAACCACAATTACAAGCAGAAATTGGATCATAAATAAAGAGTTCATCCTAAAGGATTATCTTGATGAAGGCCGGAGAGAGTTTTCTTAAGCTGGAAAATTCAGGGCCCATTTCACTGAGAAAAGCGATGCTGAAGGTCAAGCCAAATGTCCCTAGCATTATCGACAAACACGATGCTGGATTTAAGTGAAGAGCTGATGGACTTATGCAGCCACGAAATGACCATATCATTGCAACGCTCCCAGAGATCAAGCAAAGGGTCCTCTAGGTCAGTTGGTGGTAGGATTGCACCAGAGATGAAGCCTAGTTTGTTCTTTGCACAGAGTGCCCGTCGCATAGCACGGGACCAGGTCACGTAGTTGTCATTTGTAAGCAAGTCTGTGACAAGAATAACTGCAGGATTATCACCATTGTCCAAGCGAAAAGGGTTGCTAAGGTCACCAAGGTTCAAGAAACGGGATGCAAGTGAGGTGTTTGTGTTTAGGTGTGTATGAATAGAGGATGAGTCATCCAAATGTTCTTGTGTGTCCTCCATAGAAAAGTGCTCCTAGGCTCGTGATACCATGTAAGGAAAGGAAAAAACTAGAAAGAAAACAGAGAATCAAGAAGCACAAAGCATGGAGAATGAGGTGAATATTCCACTCTGATTCATTGAGAGGACGTGTGTACAATGCAAAGAATAAGGCCTGATATATACAATCTGCCATTCCTAACAAACTAACAGATTCTCTTACTAAATACGTCTGCCAGAAAATAAAAAATGAATAATACAAAAGAATAAACAAATGAGTAATGTAGATAAAGACAAAATAGAGGCTGGGAGCAATGGGACTAGCATTATTCTCATAATTAGATAGGCTAAACTTGGCCATTGAGGCTGAAGACTTGACCCAACTTTCTAGCATTAGGTTAATGTTGGATTGTCAAGTGGGACAAAGCAAAGGAAATGTAACGTGGGTTTTACTTTTCTCCCCCCTTGATAATATAAGAGAAATAATATTTGAGATTGTAGAGTGTGTAAACGGTGCTGTGTAAATCTTTAAAAAAATGAATAAATACTAGACTCACATAGGAAAAAAATTAATTTTTTAATAGTAGACCCTATTTTTTTCAAAATAATTGCACGATACTTACACATTTCACGACTCAATTATCATTACTCTAATATAATTCTTCTATATATTAAAATTCATCTTCTAGGGTTGAAGAATTCCTGAAACTATAAATCTGTTAGTATCTTTTAATATTTATAAATTGTCATTTTTTTAAATATAAGATTAAGTAATGCTAGATATTCCATAAAAATAATAATAATAATAATAATAATAATGTTAGATATAATCTCAATGTGTGTAAATTCAGGCACTATCTTAAAAAAAATGAGATTATGTGGATTTCAAATTTAATAACATTTTTCAAAAGACATAGATTTATGCATTCTAAAATTGTAAATATCACGTTAGGATGGCATTTGAAATTCATTTATTAAGATTGGACAGTTCGTTTACATGCTTCAATCATCAAATTTATAAACGGTTTGTTTCTCTTTGGTTCCGGCTTAATTTAGTGCTTTTTTAATCAACATTAATTTTTAGTGGCTGTTTTAATTCTATTTATTGTCCATTGCCGATCCTTTTGTTTTAAACGCTCCCTGGATAAGATTAAATCATATTATTTACTCTATTTAAAACTTAGGAGCCATAAACCTCTTTATTAGTTTATCAATTCATCTAGGTACATATGAGTTGGCAAACAAATCCGCGTATGAAGCTGACGTGGATTGCAGCTAGGCTGTTAGAGTTATTTTTATTTTTTCAGAAAAGAAAACACAAAGAAGAGAAGAAGAAGACCATCGAATTTCTAGATTCTTTTTTATCCCTCCTTCGTCTATCTCCCCTCCCCCAATTCCCATATTTGCACCCCAAGATTCGCCATTTGTGGGTAGTGCTGTCTTGTTCCTCACTCTGCTGCAAATTATCTAGTCTCCTCTATGCGCACCCAACTCCTAAGTGTCTAATCCTTTAGGTTGGCCGCACTCCTCCGTTGAGTGGCAGAACCAACAATATTTTTTAGGAAGGGCCAATTTTTCTATCACACAAAATGTTTATGGAAAATGAAAAAATATTACAAAATAATAAAGCATATATAAAATTAAATCTCGATAATTTTTCAAATAACATAGAAATAAAAATTTAAAAACACAACTTAATGTTTTTTTCAGATATTTTACGACAATATTTTATAGAATAATATTTATCCATTATTATTTTTGTAAATATGAAATATTTAGAAATTGTTTTCTTCGTAGAAACTATATATCAATTAATATTTGATTTATAATTACATCATTCATTCTAATATCTAAGTTAGTTTATAAAATTTCATGAAAAATCTATCTATTTTGGTATCATATTAAGTATAGATCTATACTTAATATTGAGACTTTAAATCTTTCTATTCTAGAATACTACAATTGAGACTTTAAATCAACTTTTCCTTGCTCAATTGAATTTAGGGCCCGTTTGGGGTTGTGTTAGGAGTCTTAAAAAGTGTTTAAATATTCTTAAAAGCTCTTTAATGAAAAAATTAGGTCGTATGAGTGTCATATATTAAAGCACTTTTAATCTCAAATAAGCTAAAAAATACATTTGAGATATTTTTCTCAAACGTGCTTTTTCGGATAATGCAGAACGTAATTCAAATTTTTAAAAGACTATCAATAGACGAAAATATCAACACAATTTTACGATAATTACAACTTTCAAACTTTTAAAGATATGATCATAATTTTTAAAAATCCAAATAATCGTCATTTCTATCTCAAAAATTACTTTTTTAATTTGTTTCCAAACAAACGTAACATATTTGAAAATGCTTTAAACACATGGTTACCAAACAGTAAATAACTTTTTAATAGTAGAACTTATTACTCAAGTTATAAGTTATAAGCTATATAAGTTATAAGCTACTATTTTTCATATAAATTATTAATTTTAAATAGTTTTTCTAGTATTTTCACCTTGGATTCTATATTAATAAACTTAATATTGTATAATAAAAAACTTTGGAGTCAATGTTAATAGTTCATTATTTCTCCTAATCTTAGTTTTAATTTAATTTTTGTGTGGCCACATCCTTGAAAATAGATAATATATAGAAATTATACAAAATCTAGAAATTATAGGAAAAAAATTAGAGAGAGACATTTCTATATATATATATATATATAAATTTTACAAAATTTTGAATTCATATGGGAATAAGGAAATTATAAATTTTTTGGGAGGCCAACTTGTGAAATTATGTATAAAATTTACAGGCTATTTTGAATTTTGAAAAAACATGGCCCCCTCAAACTATATGTAAATCCACCACTGCTGCCACTCAAGTGAACTCCTCATCGTCGTCTCTGGTAGATGTTTTCATTTTCCCCACCCACTGAGTTTGTTCTTAACTACATGCTCTTCTCTTTTACATTTATAAACCTTTTGCTTAGGGGAAAAAAACAAGTTGATAGAAAAATATATGCCAAAGAAAACGGCATATGAATGTGATCATTAACATGAGAAAATTCTAGGTTTTCTGTACTTCACGAGAGAGAGAGAGAGAGAGAGAGAGAGAGAGAGAGAGAGAGAGAGAGAGAGAGAGAGAGAGAGAGAGAGAGAGAGAGAGCCAAAAAAATAAACTTCCACTAGAAGCGGCTTTTAGGTTGATTAAAGAAAAATACAAGTAAATGGATCATACAAGACAAATTATATAATTTTTTTTAATATATTTTCTTCTTTTTATCCAATGCTGGCCGGCCGAATTCATTGCATAATCAAAGTTTAAAGATGGTTGAGTAATTTTCAATCATCTGCCTAAACTGGCTTTCATTTCCTTTTGTGTCATTATGATATAGGCATGCGCAAAGTTTCTAGGACCTAGGACTCACGTTGAACAACATGCCTAGCCATCTCTATTTTTTTCCTTTTTTTTCTCATTATCTTTATTTTATACATAGTTCATGGGGATGTCTTTTTCATGCTGGTTGTGGAAAAGGTTCCTTGCTAAATTAATATGAAATAAATTAAATTGTATGCTTAGCAAAGATGTTTGAAGTAAAATATTTTTTAACTAACAGATTTTCTTTTAATTCGTGCTTCTATTGTGCAATTCTTCCCATTGATTCCCTCAATTCGATAAAGTAAAATCTGAAATGATGTAAATATAAGTTGTGCGCCTCATAATTAAATCATCCTAGGTCGGCTCTTTCATTAGGCAAGTTAGGCAATTGCCTAAGGTCCTGGTGGAAGAAAGCTCAAAAAAGTAATTTAAATATAAGTTTTTAAAAAGAAAAAAATACCTAATTAAAAAAATTAATTAATTCAATGAGAGAACATCAAAAGTATTAAATAAATATTATGTCATTATTAATTTTAAAAGTATCACACATAATAATTGTTTCAGTTACTCTCATTCTAAGAATACACTTCTCTTCTATCATTAGTAATTTAATATATAATATAAAAATTATAAATAGCAAAATTTAATTTTTGAGTGTAAATTTAATTTTTGAGTGTTCATAAAATTTTTTATATAATCCTTTGAAAAGGCAAGGCTCACTTTTTCCCAAATGAAGACCCACTTTTTCCCAAATATATAGGTTGTTTATAGAACTTTATTGACAATAATGAATATAATTACTTTTAAGCTTGTTTGGATAAAATACATCAGAATATCTATAAATAGTACTGAAATAGTTTGAGTTAAAAAGATTTTATTGAATTTTAAGAAATGAGAAAGAAAAAGTTGAATTTGAGAATAATTGACGATACCTAAGAAGAGTTGTGTTCTCTAACGGGCCCTAAGAGTCTAAAGCACGTATTGTATAATTAGATTTGATAAAATTCTCTCTAAATAAAAAATTTTCTGATAAAGTCAGTTATTAGATGAAAATGTGATATAAAATCTTAATCAGTAATTTTACTTTGCAAAATAGGTGTTATTTTTAAATAAAAATGTAATGTAAAAATAAAAATAAATTTTTTTAATTTTTTTTTAAATAAAAAACAAAAGCCACATTCAAAATTTTAGCCTTAGGCCTCAAAATGTATTGAGCCAGTCCTGAATTATCGTCCTTATATATAGTAACATCAAATTTTCAGGATTCATGCATCTCTTTTGATTCAGAGCTGTATTAGACTGTTATGCCTTTTTTAGTCTATTCTATCAGTAAGTCACTTAGAACCTAGTGATAAAGGGGTCAAATGATCATGCACACCAGAGTTGTGGAAACTCAGAGACCTTTAGGTAGCATTAATAAATGCTGCATGCTTGAAAGTAAAAGAATAAAGGATTCGCCCATGGGGATGCTTCTGGTTTGATGATTCTCACTGAAAAGGACACCTTTGCAATGCAGGATCTCGGGGGATGTCTTCATGGGTCGTTACCAGAGGAAGTCTTTGATTATGGCAAACTGGGAGTTGGATTTGCAGAGGCAGCATGAAGAAGCTACACCTATCTATCACCCTTTAATTCCCTGTTTAATGCCTACCTTACATAAGTTTGACAAACTGAATTGATGGAATGTTAAGGTGCTTGTGTATATATTCGCTTGTGTATTCAGTATTTGAATGATTTAATAGTATATGCATGCGATAGTTTGGATGTAAACCTTGTTTTTTTTTTTTTTTTTTTAATTTCTCTGGAGACAACATTCTACATTCCTTCATTGAAATATTTTGAATGAAACAGTTTGTGTGGAAGCCTGGAATGTGATTATTTTCAATAATATTTGCATGCTGTACAGGACATTGCTATGCTTCTTTAATTTGCAGTTCATTCACCATTTCATTTGGGGTGTATACTCTTATCTGCACATTGGGGAACTTTCTTTTTCAATGACCTTTTTGAGTTTCTACATGTTTCTCCAAAAACAAATTAATGGGAAACTTTATTTCAGTGAAATGAATTGCACAGCACGCATTTGAGGATTTAGATTCAATTGAAATGTAGAAACATAAATGGCACAATCATATATTTACAAAGACTGCTGGAATATAAAAAGGCTTATAGCTACAATCTAGATACCGAATCATCTTAAGATGTGCATGATTATTACAACAAAAGGGTTTCGAAAGACTTGCCTAGAAATCAGTCATTAAGACGGCGGGGCAAATATGCTACAATTTAGCTTGCATTGGAACCCAGAATTACATCGCAAATCTCAGCTCCTATGAGAAGGTGTCTTCACGGGGTGCCCCAAGCTTGACCCCATACTTCATACCAGGTACATGCTTATCCCCCATGAAATTGTAGCCCCATGGACCATTATCAGGAATCTAATAACGGAAAGCAATAAAATGATCAAGTTAACTCCATGGGAACAATAAAACCATTCAGCAAGTCACTGTCAAATACACATTTGAAGATAAATAAACATACAAGTATCCAATCAAAAAGCACAACTAATTATAGATGCAACTTAAAAAAAAAAAAAAATATTGATGGGAGGTTGCGTTAAGCACAACAAACTAGAATCTTGGAAACAAAAGGCTGCTTGTTGGAGCACTAAAACAAACATATTCCAACACAAACACTGCGTCCATTACATATTAATATGCTAAACATATCCCACATGTTAATATGCTTGACTTGAGGGTCATTCACTTTACCGAGAGAAGCGGGCCTAGTGCCCTATAGGAAAGGAATGTCAAAAGGGAAAAAAAATTACAACAGCCATTTTTAAGAAAAGCAAGAATTAGACATACTGTAGGTAGTTGCCAGGTTAGAGAGGTGACTGTCTTATATATTTGAGCTGGATTTTTGCATTCACTGTATGGGTATTCACAGGTAACCATTTCGAGCATGCTCGTGCCAAAAGAATATACATGATCCACAAGATCATTGTATTCCTATTCATAAAGCTCGGGAGCCATAAATTCGGGAGTGCCTGTTCAAAAAAGAAAAAAAGATAACAAACCGCAATTTACACAGGCCAAAGTCATAACACTTTCAGAGAAAGGGATGTCCATACCAATAACACTTCGGCAGAAGGCTGGTACAAGACAGTTGCCAATCCAAGATCTCCAATTTTAACTTTTCCATTGCTACCATTAACAAATATGTTGTCACATTTCAGGTCTCTGTGGATAATTGGAGGATTGTGGCCATGCAAATAGCTTAAACCTTGAAGAACCTGCCTAGCCCAATTCTTGATGACCTTCATATCAACATTCTTATGCTTCTTTCGATATCTAGAACAGAATGAAACCATGTATGCTATAAATTATCATTGAACCCAAAAAAAAAGGTGAAAGAAAATATGGCTAACAGTACAAAAAAAAAAAAAAAAAAAAAAACTCACTGTCCCAAAAAAAAGTTAAAGGCAGCATGGGTGGTGTATTAATCATGGCTGAACGTTATCTGTTCATCATCAGGAATGGTAGTCCAGTCGTGGGAAGAATTTCATTTCATCTTTCCTTTTGCTTTGGTATGACACTGGAATTTGTCTTTATAATTCCCCCTCCTTCTTAGGATTTCAAGCAAATATTCCTCCATTTTTTAGCATCTTTAGTTGTATCTATAAATATGGAAACACATCATAAAATATTGGAGGTGATGGCAGCCACATCCCCTGTGGTTACCCCTGCAACCCCTATCGTGGTTTAGTTTGTGATACTTGCACCCCTTGCAACTGTATCTGTTTTGTAGTTAAAACAAAGGGAACTTTACGCAACTGACGTGCACATGATGCTCCTGTTTCCTGATTAACCAAAATAATGTTGCCCACAAAGCCTCAATTTATTTATAGGCTTTGACTTTTTCCTGCAAGGATTAAAACATCACTGCCCCTTTAGAGGCATAATTTATTGCCTTTTGTCTCAGGGTTTTTCATATTTTTTTTTTTTCAATTAATTTCTTTATTTTTATCTCAAATGCGTGTTGCTTAAATTTAAGAGTTATGACTTATTTCTTTTACTTAAAAAAAAATATTATGTCTTGCTTATTTAGCCAGAGATTTTACAGACTAGAAATTGAGGAAATGTTTGAGATCGCCTTACTGCCAGCCAAACAAGAAATGCTTTTATATAGTTGTGGATAAGCAACCACAGTTTTTCTCCGTTAAAGCAGACTGTCTAATGGATATGGAAACATAGGAAAGCAATGCACAGACTCCCTTTATTGTCTGGAATGGATATGCCGCTGGAGTTGAGGGTAATGTTCCATCAGAATTAATGTAATGCACCTATGCACTATGCTAGCATTGTTCATCGTTTACATGTAATAAACAGAACGTGATGAAAATTCTCAGGAAGCAAGAATGCATTGTAAGGGACACCAGACTCGCAGTTGCAATGCAAATGAGAAGGTAAAATACATGGCATGGACAAGTGAGATGAACCGCTGTCTTTGTGACATACTTGTTGAGCAAGTGAAAAAAGGAAACAGGATAGATAGCACTTTGAAAGCTGCTGCATACAGAGCAGCACTTAAGGCCCTAAATGAAAATTTTGGGCTTGATCTGACAGTAGGACACGTTCAAAATGGGGTGAAAACATGGAAGAAGCAGTTTGGGGTTTTAAAGGAGCTCCTTGCTCATAAAGGATTTAGGTGGGATGAGACACAAAAGATGGTTATTGTAGATAATTCTGTATGGAATGACTATATCAAGATATATTCATGCACTCTGATGCATAATTATGCACTTGATCAGAGTAATACTGAATTGTTTTTAATTGTGTTTGTTTTTAACTAGCCATTCTAAAGAATGTTGATGTGAACAGAGTTGACCTCCTACAATCATATGAAGTCATATGTTTATGAATGCCTGTGGAATAAAGTCGCCATGCTACTAGGATTACATGTTAGAAAATGGGAAGGCACCAAACGAGTCAGACCATGATAAAATCCATTTAGGCAACTCAACTAACAGTCTAACATACAGGAGCAACAGGACAATATAAAAATTAAGGTGTTGAAATCCAAGTTTGAATCTTATTTCTACTACACTGAAGTGATAACTCTCTTGTTAAGGCTGAATATCATAGGTAAACTTGGCTAGGATTCGCAATGACCATCCTGAAATGAAGTGCAAGTATGTATTATGTTGTATTCAAATTTGGCCCTTTCCCTGCTGTTTTGGTAGTGCATGAGTATGACCATATCATCTTGCTATGCCTTCTGTTTACTCTACTGACTCACCCTGATGCCAAGATTTTCCGCAATAGACTTATTCAGAACTATGATCAATTGTGCATCATCTTTGGCAATTATAATGAGCCTGCGGTGGCTGTTGATGCCTCTTCTATTCAATGTGGTGTTATGGCAAGAGATCAAGGTAAGAACATGAGTTGGACAAATGAAATGGACAGCTGCCTTGCCAAAGTACTTGCAGAGCAAATGATAATTGGAAACAAGAATAAATTAGATAACAAATTCAAACCAGCAACATTTGAAGCAGCTGTATTGGCTATAAAGGAAAGTTTTCATTTTGATTTGATGAAGGACCACGTTAAGAATTGTCTCAAAACCTGGAAGAAACAATATGATATTTTGCAAGAACTCTTGGACCAGAACGATTTTGAGTGGGATGAGCGACGAAGGATGGTGATTGCAAATGATATACTCTCTTGCATTACGAACATTATTATTATTATTATTATTATTATTATTATTATTATTATTATTTTGAGATAACTTGTCGAACATCAATTTAATCCTTCTTCGGTAGCTATATATTTTGGAACCAATCATGAAATCTTTTGTTATTATTCATTCAGGGTTAAATACTTAGTCAACTCATTAGTCTACAATTAACCATGTCATTTTTCAAAAAATATTGAAGGAGGCTTCTGCCAAATTTGAACCAGTTTACTAGTCAAAATGGAGTCAGTTTCAATAGCAGAAGGTTTTAAGGAATTGTTAAATCTAGCAGCATTACATGTAAGCCAGAGCTCCCTGAGAATTAAAGCAGGAGTCAGCAGTGCAATGAGATGAAGTTGGTTTGAACCAGAGAAGAAAGTAGTCCACCATGAAGTGCATTTAGCTCTCCAAGTATGAGAAATCAATGATTCTACACCAAAGAGATTTGAGAAGTGATGCCAAACAGCTCCTCATGAGAGAGAAGGTTGATAAAAGAGATTGAGCATCATATTTCAATACTCCCCAAAACACAATTACTGTAATATTTAGAGGCCCTTTGAATTTCACGCATATTTAAATTTTAGAGTTTCAAATAAACTGATCATGCCAAACTAAAGAAGAAGTAAAAATGCCATTTGAGTTATGCTCCTAAACCCAAGTAACTGATCCTCTTTTCAGCTTAGTAGGAGTTTTGGAAAAACTTGAGAAATCAATGCTTGATAGCTCCCCAAATTCAGAAAGCAACTTCTTTGTAATCTTCTTTTTTATTTAAGTAATGATATATAAAATCATTTGAAATATGTCACGTTAATTATTTTGACAGAGCCAACTCGGCAGTCTGCAAGGACTACATCTTATTCAACCATCTATCTCTGTATTCTCTTTCCATTCCCACACTCTCCATCTCTTTACCTCGTTATCATTACATTGCTGGCCCATCTTTTTATGACTTCATCGCATCAACTTGAGGTGGGGCTGAAATGTATTTTTCCTCGATAATAATATAATAAGTTAAATAGAAGAATTTTACGAGAGATTTTTTATATATTTTGTAGAAAATAAAAAGAGAAAGGGACAAAATCCCTCTCTCTCTCTCTCTCTCTATATATATATATATATATTATTTGACTTTTAAAGTTGTTGACGGAGATGTTCGTCTACTTTTTCTTCATCGTTCTTTATACCTTTTCATGGTCTTATTCGGCTTCGTTGGTTTCTTTGACTCGATAGGATGAATTGTTTGCACACTGATATGAAATGCTACGGGACTCAATAATTCATCTTATTTAATTTAATTATTATAATTTTTTTTAATTTTTAAATAAAATAAAATAAATAATTCAAATTTTAAAATAAAAATTCTATTAAAAAAATTTCTTTTAATAACATTTTATTCAATATTAATTTTATCCGATAAATTATTTGCATCGTGATGAAGTATTTTTTATTTTATAGTGATTAAAAACTTCGCCCAAATTTTTGATTGGTTGAATTATAGAAAAATTTGATTGTAAGTATAATTACACACTAATATATATATCAGTTTATTGTGATTGATCAAAAAATAAATTTTATTAAAAATAATACTAATTTAAATTTTAAATATAAAGAAATTATTATTAATAGGGATATTACTTTGCTTGTATAAATGAGTTATATCATTGTAAAAGAATCTTTCTTTGTCTTCATGATATTTATATATATAATAATATAAATATATATCTTTTAAATTTGTTGTGGTCAGCAATCTTTGCCTCACGAGGTACATTTCAATGATCTTGTGAGTTGTGAGCAAGGCCAATACAATTACACACAGAAAAAAACAATTTTCATTGGTACTGGAATTGGGGTGTGGGTTTTGGTCGAGCTTTTTCTGGTGTTTTGATGGCTACCGCTCTTTCGAAACTGAGGAAGCACTTGTGTTCTTCAGGAAAGACAAGACCCTCATCCGTGCCCGGAGAACTATGCCGTCACTTTTCCCTAAGGGAAATCAAAGAAGCAACCTGCTACTTCAGTAAAGAATTAATTTTCGGTGAGGGTCCCTATGGCACAGTATATAAGGGTTTCATTGACAAGGGTAACTCCCGGCCTGTGGCGATAAAGCGCTTGAAGAAGAAAGTTGAAGAAGAGTTCAAGACAGAGATAATATTGCTCTGTCAAATTCACCATGTCCACCTCGTTCCATTCATCGGATACTGCAAAGATGAGGGCGAGATGATCCTCGTCTACGACTTCATGGCCAACAAATCGCTCCGCGAACACCTCTACGGCACCGACAGGGCCCCCCTTCTGTGGAAACAGAGGCTCCAGATTTGCGTCGGAGCGGCGCGTGGCTTGCACTACCTACACACGGGGTTGAAGCACGCAGTCATCCACCGTAACGTGAAGACGACCAGTATTCTCTTGGACGAGAAATGGGTAGCCAAGGTTTCACGTTGCGAACTGTCCGTCCACCTCGTCGTGGACATGGAGGGTACGAGGGGACCTTCGGATTCTGGATTGTCCGAACAGATTTCGAGTATTAACACTACGGCTAGTTACAACGAGTTAAGTGCTATGACAAGGAAAAAAAAAGGTGCATATTTGGATCCTGAATACTCTATGAGCCATCTATGGACAGCAAAATCCGATGTATATTCCTTCGGCATGGTGCTCTTGGAAGTATTATGTGCCCGAAAACCATTTAATAAAGAATTGGAGGAGGAGCAAAGGCATTTGGCCGACTGGTTCCGAAAATGCAACGGGAATGGGAGTATCGGAAAAATCATAGATCCCTATCTGAAGGGGAAGATAGCTTCAGAATGCTTCAAGGTATACGTGGAGATTGCGGGGAATTGCGTGCAAAATGAGGGGATCCAACGGCCTACGATGCTAGATGTGCTGGAAAAGCTCGAACTTGCACTGGAGCTGCAAGAGAAGGCGGATTCGGAGAGGGAGAAGATGATCAGTGCTGGTAGTGATATAATGAAAGATTTGTTCACAAATTCACAAACATAGCCGAATTGATCTCGCAAAGCTTCTAATTTTAAATCTTTTAATCCTTATTCTATCAGCTTTGATAATTTTAATGGTTCTATTCTCTAGCTAGTTCTAACTGATCTCGTCCTATCCATTTGATTTTTATTTTTTTTTAAATGTATCTTTGGAAACCACAATTCTGCTGAACACGTCTGGTTTGATATTCAATTA
The DNA here is from genome assembly GCF_018687715.1 of Carya illinoinensis. Classification (NCBI taxonomy): domain Eukaryota; kingdom Viridiplantae; phylum Streptophyta; class Magnoliopsida; order Fagales; family Juglandaceae; genus Carya; species Carya illinoinensis. Next base: position 28,407,539 of record NC_056765.1, read on the forward strand.
ACATTAAAAAATTATATTATAATAATATTTTATTTAAATTTTAAAAAATTTCTTATCTTATTTACGTAATCAAAATAGACATGAATATCTGGGCCTTCTATAGGTGTCTAAATAAGTTCAAATATAACTCCAAGGGTCGGACTACTGTACCTCCAAGTTCTTACAGCTTAACTCGTCCAGGTCTTTTTCTTATTTAATTTTTTTATATTTTTTTAATATATTTAAATATTTTTTAAAAATAAAAAAAATATATTCCCTTGTTATATATTTGGGCGGTACCGCCAGCGGCACAGTAACTTTTTCCTTCTATAAATTCTATTAATACAAGACTATTGAATAATTTTTCTCGGGAGAACAAGTACTCTTACTAGCTAGTAAAAGTTCCCCTCCGGGTGGTCCTCTCCTTGTTCAGGGTGAGGTTTTTCTATCTTGGAGAGTCTGGTCTCTTAAGCTATCTCTGTTAGTTTGAAGAGGATATGGAAGAAGACTTAGTAACGCAATGGGAGGCTCTCAGCCTCACTGAAAAGGAGCAAGGAGTGGTTGTCATCTTACACAGCTCAAAGGAAAAGATGGTGCAACAAGGACAACATTGTCTACTGGCAATGATCATTGCTGAGAGGCCTGTCAACAAGGAGGCCTTCAAAAACACTATGTCGAAAGTTTGGAAATGCACTAGCTGGATGCAATTTTCTGAGGTAGGGAGCAATCAATATCTGGTAGAATTTCACCTAGAACAGGACCTGGAACAGGTGTTACAAGGAAGGCCATGGTGTTTTGACAGATGGTTGGTCTATTTACATACTTTCGATGGGAAGAAGTCAGTCAAAGAGATCCCTTTCTCCATGGAGATCTTCTGGGTGCAGGCACACAACACACCCTTTGCAAGTATGAATACTGATGTTGGCCAACAGATAGGTAATAGCATTGGAAAATGCTTAGAAGTACAAGCAGATACCAGAGGGATATGCTGGGGAGAATTCATACGTATGAAGGTAGAACTTGATATCACAAAGCCTATACAAAGAGGTTTGTTTCTCACGATTGATGGGAAGAAGTCATGGATTGTTTTGAAGTATGAAAGACTACCCAATCTGTGTTTTAGGTGTGGTTGCATAAAGCACAATGCCAAAGGTTGTTCTGTTAACAAAACAGGAAGTGATAAGATGCAATATGGATCATGGTTACGAGCTCCAGCAACCAGGACTGTAGATGGTGAGAAGAAAAAGTATGGAACAAACAGCAGTAGGCATGACCACGGTGAACAGCAATGGAAAACAGACAAGGAGGTCAGGGATGACTCTACTACCAAGGAACCTGACATCTCACCAACCATGCAGACACCAAAACACACTGATGCAGACAACTCAGCAGCTTGAGGAGGAAACAAGAAGCCCTTTTTCAACCCATCACCTGTAAAAGGTACTTTCTTTCCTGTTGAGGAAACAGTGAGGCTACCAATGAATAATGTCACTTCTGAGTATATAAACCAAACTGAACCGTGCTTGATGAGAAAAAACAACAAACCAGAATTCCCAAAAAGTGGTATGCAAACCTGTCAACAAAAAAAGTCTCAGGTAGGCCCAGTGGGTCAAGGCCATACTAATGGGCTTAAGGACCAAGTGTCATCCTTAGCCCTTTTTGTCTCTGATCACGTGCAAGTACTGCAGGAAATTAAGAAGAAGGCTACATGGAAGAAAAAGGCTCGTGACAGAAACTTGGGCACCCTTACTACTGAGGCAACTAGTAACAAAGAAAATATCATGCAAGGCTCAAGGAAAAGGCTGAACCAAAATGACTCAATTTCTGTCAAGTTACACAGGAAAAAAAATCAAACAAGAGAGAGTGGAACCAGAACAACAAAATGATGATGAGATGGTGGTGGCTGGATCCCAGCCCCACCAGATGTTATGAGTTGTTTAAGTTGGAACTATCGAGGGCTTGGGAACCCTCGGAAAGTGAATAATTTGCATTTTTTAGTGCAATCTAAGTCTCCCACTTTTGTTTTCTTAATGGAAACAAAGAGCAGAAGATCTAGAATTAAAACTGTCAAGAGAGTGTTGCAGTATGAAAACAGCTTTATTGTTGATGCAGTGGGAGCAAGAGGTGGTGTTGCATTCCTATGGAAGCAAGACACAGAGGCAGAGGTGATCTCATACACCAACTCACACATATCCTTACAAGTCTCAAGCGGGCATGAACCAAAAAAATGGATTCTAATTGGCTTTTATGGAAACCCTGTCACAGAAGCCAGAAGGGGTAGCTGGGAGCTTTTGGAAAATTTGAATCCTAGTGCCAATTTAGGATGGCTATGTGTTGGAAATTGTTGCCCAGATGACTAACACAAGAGGGGGGTGAATTGATTTGTCTTAAAAAAAATAACAATTATAAATCAAATATATAATATAAAATATAAACAAAATATGAAATAACAATAAATATAAAGAGTAAGGGTAAGAGAGAAGCAAACTCAGTATGTTAACGAGTTTCGACCCCACTGCCTACGTCCTCGCCTCAAGCTACCCCTTGAGGATTCCCAAATTCACTATTCAACCTCCTTCAGGTGGAGATAGAAACCTATTACACCTTTGAACAATACCGCTACAAAGGATCCGTGTAGAACACCCTCTACACTTGCAATCACCTTACACGTGGTGATTCAACTATTCCCCGTGTAGAATACTTTCTACACACACAAGGGTTATACACACCATTTTTCTGATACAAAAGCTGATAGTGGGTAGGTTATCAGAAAACACTCCTCAATGAGTGAAATAAGAACAATATAGCGCAAACTATATCTCTCAAAATGAACAAGCATTAAGGCTCAATGCTTAGAGAAGAGAGAATGAAAGCTTTGAATAAATGTTGTATACTCTTGGTGTTGTGAATGTGAAGTTCTCAAATGATCTATTTATAGGCATATGAGACTTCATATTCAAATTTAAAAAGATTCACATGTCAAAGACAACATCATTCACTTTTTCAAAAAATTCAAATAAGGTTCTTCTTTTTCAATTGTCAAAGACAACATCATTCACTTTTTCAAAAAAATCAAATCTAATCTTTTACTTTTGGTATATAACAAAATGAGCACACTTTCCTTTTCAAAAAATTCAAACCTAATCTTTTACTTTTTGTATATGACAAAATGAGCACACTTTACTTTTCAAATTTTTCAAACAAAATCATCTACCTTTTGTATAAGTCTAAAAAAGCATCAATCACTTTTGAAAATATTCAAATAAAATATGCACATGTGAAAGATGACAATCAATCATCTTTAATATTTTCAAAGTTCAACCCTTTAATCAAGGCATGCACATGCAAAAGATGACAATCAATCATCTTTCGAAATTTTCAAATTTAATTTTCAAAAAAATTTATGCACATGTGGAAAATATATTTTAATGCTTTATGATAAAATATTAATTTTGAGCATTAATCCTAATTTCAAATTTTGAACAGATTTACAACATTACTCTATAATTTTAATGTGAACTTGTTCCCTTCTTGCTCATGCTTGTTTCCTTGATGTGCTTGACTCCATTGTGTAGACAACTTGAGCTTGAGACTTCTTTATTCTTTGAATTCATTTGTTATCATCAAAATCTATGTGTAAATATATAATTACACAAAACTTAAAATCTTGGGTTCAACAATCTCCCCCTTTTTTATGATGACAAATACTTGATAAAACCTGAAACCTGTATTAATACTTAAGCTCCCCCTGAGAATGTGCATTAGTTTTTCAAGCAAAAGTATAAATATAATTCCAAATATATATAATAAGTTTAGCAATTCAAACAATGTTAATGTTCTAGTCTAACACTTCTCCCCATTTTGGCATCATTAAAAAGGATCCGCAATAAGTAAATGGACCTGAAGAAAATGGTGCGTTAGTAGACACTGTAGATAAATAAATAAATTTCATCCGTCCGTGACCCGACAAGTGCGGCTAGAGATTTGAAAAAATCGTCTGATGTTGTTGACAAATGAGATTGAAGGCTCCGAATTTCTAAAAAATGTCATTTTCACCGATCGGGAAAAAAATACATTGCTCTTTGACTTGGATGATAGTTTGTCTTATTCTTTATACTATCTCTATAAAATCAATCCTGAAGTTCATCCAATCCGCATCAAGTTTTCATCTCATCTCTATAACTCATCTGCATTCCTTTAACATTCTCGTTTTAAGCCTTCTATTCTTTTCTCAATAGCTCATTCTTCTAACATTTCTCTAGATCCATCCATGAGGCATTTTGCATCTCAAACTCCTGTCCTTTCTGTAGCTGCCATTGGTGCCATGTTGTAGCAGGAAAATAATAATCTGACTAATAAGTCAGATTCTGATGCTATTTATGACTTGGTGAGTCTTGGGACTCGCTACTCTTCATCTATTGTTGCTTTTTCTCAGCGGCTACAAGCCAAAAATCATGAAGTTGAAAAGCTCAAAGAACAAATTGTTGTACTTCAACGAATTGTTCAAGAGTCTCATACAAGGAAAGGAATCATTCGGCAGAAGAATAAACAGTTGAAATCTTTATTAGATTCTTCATTCCGCTTGCCGGTTCCCATGGATAAGAATGACATGATATTGTATGAAGAGAATGAGCGTCTCAAACATGAGGCTAAGAATCTCAAGTTTATGTAAAAGTATTTAAAAAATCTATCTCTATTTTTATTGACTCTGGTCTATCTTTTAAGAGATATTCATAGCATGCATCATACCTGTTTCTCTTCTGATCATACATAATCTATCTTCTGGTAAAGGTTTTGTGAAAATATATGCTAACTGATCGTGTGTGTTTGTGAACTCTAATATTATATCGCCTTTCTATACATGATCTCGAAGAAAATGATACCTTATTTCAATATGCTTAGTTCTAGAATGTTGTATTGGGTTCTTTGAAAGATTTATAGCACTTGTATTATCACATTTAATTGGAATGTGATTATACTTGAGTTTAAAATCTTCAAGTTGTTGCTTCATGTAGAGAACTTGAGCACAACAACTACCCGCAGCAACATATTCTGCCTCAGCAGTAGATAGTGTAACAGAATTTTGTTTTTTACTAAATCAGGAAACTAATGCATGACCTAAGAAATGGCATGCTCCACTAGTGCTTTTTCGATCTATTTTACAGCCAACATAATCTGCATCTGTGTAGCTGATTAGATCAAAAGATGTGTGCTTAGGGTACCATAACCCTAGGTTAATTGTACCACTAAGATATCTAAAAATGCGCTTAACTGCAATTAAATGTGATTCTTTTGGAGATGATTGAAAGCGTGCACATAAACACACACTAAACATAATATCTGGTCTACTGGTTGTTAAATATAATAAGCTACCAATCATACCTCGATATATCTTCGAGTCAACTTTCTTACCGGATTCATCTTTATCAAGTTTAGTTGATGGGCTCATTGGTGTTCCAATTTCCTTAGCATTTTCCATCCCAAACTTTTTCAGTAATTCCTTAATATATTTTGATTGATTGATGAATGTCCCACTTTTTGCTTGCTTAATTTGCAATCCGAGAAAGAATGTAAGTTCTCCCATCATGCTCATCTCAAATTCTTCCTGCATAGTCTTAGCAAAAACTTAACACATATTTTCATTAGTAGCATCGAATATTATATCATCAACATAAATCTGAATCAAAAGAATATCATCATTTTCATATTTAATGAAAAGAGGTGTGTCGATTTTTCCTCTTGAAAAACCTTTTTCAATCAAGAAACCACTAAGTCTTTCGTACCATGCTCTAGGAGCTTGTTTAAGTCCATATAGTGCTTTTGTGAGTTTGAAAACATGATTTGGGGAAATATGATTTTCAAAACCTGGAGGTTGCTCAACATATACCTCTTCATTTATAAAACCATTTAAGAAAGTACTTTTAACATCCATTTGAAAAAGTTTGAAATCTCTATAACAAGCATATACAAGTAGCATTCGAATAGCTTCTAATCTTGCGACAGGTGCATATGTCTCATCATAATCGATTCCTTCTTCTTGATTAAAACCTTGGACTACAAGTCGAACCTTATTTCTAGTAATGACTCCGGACTCATCTTTCTTATTTCTAAAAATCCATTTTGTTCCAATAATAGTATGATTTTTGGGTCTAGGAACAAGTGTCCAAACATCATTTCTTTCAAATTGATTTAACTCTTCTTGCATAGCTAGAATCCAAGATTCATCAAGAAGTGCGTCATCAATATTTTTGGGTTCAACTTGAGATAGAAAAGCAGTACGATTGTAAATATTTCTAAGAGATGATCGAGTACTTACACCTTGTGAAGGTTCTCCCAAAATTTATTTCACTGGATGATCTTTCACAAATTTTCACTGTTTAGTTGCATCTTGTATTAAATTTTGATGATCTTTCCTGATGGCTCCATGTTGAACTTCCTCTATTGTTTTCTCTTTGTTGAGATTGAGACTTTCCGTATTATTTATACCTCCTGTTTCTTCATCAATAGATTTCTTGGAGAGTAAAGAATTAGATTCATCAAATACTACATGCATAGATTCTTGTACAGTCAAAGTCTTTTTATTGAATACTCTATAAGCTTTACTATTAGTAGAATACTCGAGAAAGATACCTTCATTAGATTTTGCATCAAATTTGCCTAAATTATCCATGTCATTCAAAATAAAACATTTGCATCCAAATACATAAAAGTAACCAATGTTAGACTTTTTCTCATTCCAAAGCTCATAGGGGGTTTTATCTAACTTAGACCTTAGCATAACTCTATTTATAACATAACATGCAGTACTTACCGCTTCGGCCCAAAAATAACTAGGCAAGTTGTTCTCATTGAGCATTGTTCTTGCCATCTCTTGAAGAGATCTATTTTTCCTCTCTACTACCCCATTTTGTTGAGGAGTTCGAGGAGTAGAAAAATTATACACAAAACCGTTTTCATCACAAAATGTTTCAATATTTTTATTAACAAACTCTTTTCCCCTATCACTTCGGATACTTGAAATAGTATAGCCCTTTTCATTTTAAATTCTCTTGCATAACTTGGTAAAGGCATTATGTGCCTCATCTTTATGAGCAAGAAAGATGACCCAAATATATATAGAGAAATCATCAACAATAACAAATGCATAATATTTTCCTCCTAAACTTGCAACTCTATTTGGTCCAAAAAGATCCATGTGTATCAGTTGCAATGGTCTAGTAGTGGAAATATGTTTCTTAGTTTTAAAAGAAGTTTTTGTTTGTTTACCAAATTGACATGCATCACAAATTTTGTCTTTAAGAAAATATGTTTTTGGTAAACCTCTCACAAGATCATTTTTTGAAAGTTTGGAAATAAGTTCCATGTTGGCATGACCTAATCTTCTATGCCATAACCAACTAGTTTCATTTTGAACTGAAAAGCAAATAGCATCTTGTGAGGTAATTTCTTCAAAATCAATTGTATAAATATTATTGTTTCTAAAAGTAATAAAACAAATATTACAATCATGATCATTCAAAATAATGCACTTATCCATTTTGAAAGTAACTGTAAATCCTTTATCACATAATTGACTTATGTTCAAAAAATTATGTTTTAGACCTTCAACAAGTAGAACATCTTCAATTATGAGAGAAGATTCATTACCAATTTTACCTATTCCCACGATCTTCCCTTTCGAGTTGTCTCCAAATGTCACGTGTCCTTCTTCTTTAGATCTAAGATCAAAGAACTTAGTCTTGTCTCCCGTCATGTGTCCTGAACATCCACTATCTAAAAACCATTTGTTTTTGCTTGTGGAAGACTTCATGCATACCTATAAAAATAATTAAAACGATTTTTCTTGGTACCCAAGTTCTTTAGGTCCTTTATTTATTAGTATTAGAAGAAACAAGATTTTTAGGTACCCATATGGCCCTAATAGTCATTGTATGATTTCTTCTAATAGGACAAGTATGATAATTATGACTATTTCTATTACAAAAATTGCAAACAGCATGTGACATATATGAAAAACTTGAATGATTATAATAATATCCTTTTTTGAAAAAATTATTTTTATGAAAAGAATTTTGAATATTAGTCTTTGATGTAGAATGATTATCAAAGAAATTTTTATAAGGTTTGTATTTTTGTTTTGGCATATATCCCAAACCTGCCTTGTCAAAAACACATCTTTGACTACCAAGAAGTTTTTCAAAATTTCTTTTTCCATTCGTAAAGTTTTCAACAATATTTTCTAAATCGGTTTTCTTCTTATTTAATTCAAGATTTTCATCTTTCAAAATGATACTTTCTTTTCTTAAAATTTCAATTTCGTTTGTTAAAGAAGAATTTTTCTTTTTTAAAGCAGTATACTTGATACCCAATTTTTCAAATTCCTCATATATCTCTTCTAAAACATTTTGCAATTCTTCATATGAAGGATCTTCAATATTATCAAGATTTGTTACCTCAATGTCATCTTTAACCATAAGACAAAGATTTGCTGATTCTCCATTGCTTGCTTCACTATCTGAACTACTTGAATCATCATCCCATGTAACTTTCATTGCTTTCTTGCCCTTGTTTCGATCTTTCTTTAGTAGAGGACAATCTGGTTTGATATGACCAGGTTTATTGCATTTATAATAAATTAAAGTGTCATTTTTACCTGAATCTTTCTTGGAAAACTTTTTGAAAGATTTCCTTGGAGGAGTTCTATTTTTCTTCAAGAACCTCTGAATTCTTTTTATTATCATCGCAACTTCTTCATCTTTATCTTCATTTTCCTTATCTTTATCACTTTCACTTTCATGAGGAACAGCTTTAAGTGCTAAGCTCTTCTTTGGCTTTCCTTCTTCTTCTCCTCTTTTCAATGTGTACTCATGGGTGATAAGTGACCCGATGAGTTCATTGACTTCGAGCTTCTTGAGGTCTCTAGCTTCAAGAATCGCTGTCACTTTTGATTCCCAGCGTTTTGGTAGAGAGTTGAGAATTTTTCTTACTATCTCCACCTTGGAATAAACTTTGCCAAGAGCTGTCAAGCTGTTTATGATGTTAGTAAAACGAGTGTGCATACTAGAAATAGATTCATCATCATTCATCTTAAACATTTCATATTCATGACTAAGAATATAAATTTTTGATTCCTTGACTTGCGAAGTTCCTTCATAAGTAACTTCCAAGTTATCCCAAATTTCTTTTGCCGTAGTACAAGTCATTATTCTATTAAATTCATTTCCATTGAGAGCATTAAATAATAAATTCATAGCAGTTAAATTCAAAGTATAAAGTCTATCGTCTTCACGATCAAACTCTTCTTCTTCCTTTTTGACCTTTACTCCATCAACCACTTTTGTTGGAATATAAGGTCCATTTACAATACATTTCTAGATTTCTCGACCTTGAGCCTGAAGGAATATTCTCATTCTAACTTTCCAAAATGAGTAATTATCTCCACAAAAGAGTGGAGGCCGACTGCTAGATTGACCTTCACCAAACGAAGCTGAAATGTTAGCCATAAGATCTTAACTCAAAAGATAGTTAGTCTTATAATAGAGCTTTCAGCTCTGATACCATTTGTTACTGATCATAGGCCGCACCTATGTCACCTAACAATTGTACCTACCAGACTAGCCGGCCACCGTCTCTACCGGTGCACCGTCACTCATGGTCGGAGAGTCTTGCTTCGGTGACACAGTCACAAGTGAGAGTTCCCATGAGTGATCTGCCTGTATGAACAGTACAGGTCAACTAGCTCTGATACCAATTGTTGCCCAGATGACTAACACAAGGGGGGGTGAATTGATTTGTCTTAAAAAAAAATAACAATTATAAATCAAATATATAATATAAAATATAAACAAAATATGAAATAACAATAAATATAAAGAGTAAGGGTAAGAGAGAAGCAAACTCAGTATGTTAACGAGGTTCGGCCCCACTGCCTACGTCCTTGCCTCAAGCTACCCCTTGAGGATTCTCAAATTCACTATTCAACCTTCTTCAGGTGGAGATAGAAACTTATTACACCTTTGAACAATACCGCTACAAAGGATCCGTGTAGAACACCCTCTACACTTACAATCACCTTACACGTGGTGATTCAACTATTTCCCGTGTAGAATACTTTCTACACACACAAGGGTTATACAGACCATTTTTCTGATACAAGAGCTGATAGTGGGTAGGTTATCAGAAAACACTCCTCAATGAGTGAAATAAGAACAATACAGCGCAAACTATATCTCTCAAAATGAACAAGGATTAAGGCTCAATGCTTAGAGAAGAGAAAATGAAAGCTTTGAATGAATGTTATATACTTTTGGTGTTGTGAATGTGAAGCTCTCAAATGATCTATTTATAGGCATATGAGACTTCATATTCAAATTTAAAAAGATTCACATGTAAAAGACAACATCATTCACTTTTTCAAAAAATTCAAATAAAAGGTTCTTCTTTTTCAATTGTCAAAGACAACATCATTCACTTTTTCAAAAAAATCAAACCTAATCTTTTACTTTTGGCATATGACAAAATGAGCACACTTTCCTTTTCAAAAAATTCAAACCTAATCTTTTACTTTTTGTATATGACAAAATGAGCACACTTTACTTTTCAAATTTTTCAAACAAAATCATCTACCTTTTGTATAAGTCTAAAAAAGCATCAATCACTTTTGAAAATATTCAAATAAAATATGCACATGTGAAAGATGACGATCAATCATCTTTAATATTTTCAAAGTTCAACCCTTTAATCAAGGCATGCATATGCAAAAGATGACAATCAATCATCTTTCGAAATTTTCAAATTTAATTTTCAAAAAAATTTATGCACATGTGAAAAATGTATTTTAATGCTTTATGATAAAATATTAATTTTGAGCATTAATCCTAATTTCGAATTTTGAACAGATTTACAACATTACTCTATAATTTTAATGTGAACTTGTTCCCTTCTTGCTCATGCTTGTTTCCTTGATATCCTTGACTCCATTGTGTAGACAACTTGAGCTTGAGACTTCTTTATTCTTTGAATTCATTTGTTATCATCAAAATTCATGTGTAAATATATAATTACACAAAACTTGAAATCTTGGATTCAACAGAAATTTTAATGAAATACTCCAATTTAATGAGAAAAAGGGAGGCCCTGCAAGACCACAAAAACAGATGGATAGGTTCCAAGAAGCAGTGAACAAGTGTAGCCTTTTTTATATGGGGTATGTTGGAAGTAAGTTCACATGGAACAATGGGAGACAAGGGCCAGCTTTCGTTAAAGAAAGGCTAGACAGAGCCTTTTGTAATGGCAAGTGGTCAGACCAAAACAATGATGCAAGGGTTCACATACTTCCAACTCTTAGTTCTGACCATAGTCCTCTATGGATCACCTATGACCAACTTCCAAGACCAGGCCCCTCGGCAACAAAGGCATTCAGGTTTGAAGCTAGGTGGCTCCTAGATGGTGAGTGCTACCAGCAAGTGGAAAACTCATGGAAAGCTCCCAAAATTGTTAGAGGAAAGATGGAATGCATGATAGCAGGACTTCAGCACTGTAAAGAAAAATTGACCCAGTGGAGTGGAAAAAGGTTTGGAAACACAAGAAGAGGGGTAAAAGACAACATGGATGCACTAGCTCAGCTCCAAAACAGTAACTCAGGGCAACTAACTGAACAAATAAGACACCTATAGAGAGAGATAGATACAGCACTTGAAATGGAAAACATCAAGTGGAAGCAAAGGGCCAAGAAAAAGTGGTTGAAGGAGGGAGACAGAAATACAAAGTTTTTCCACCAAGCTGCCACACAGAGAAGGAAAACAAATCTCATTAGAAGAATACTTGACACCCAAGACCAAATGGTAGATTCAAAAGAAGGGATCAATGGTCTTTTTCAAGTGTATTACACTGAGCTTTTCACTTCCTCGAGACCCAATTTAGAAACTGAATGTGTTCTTTCTTTGAAGGCCAAAGTAACAAGTTTACACAATGTGCAGCTAACCAAAGATTACTGTAGACAGGAAGTAGAAGAGGCAATTTTCCATATGGAAGGGATGAGCTCACCAGGTCCAGATGGCTTCCCTGCCCTTTTCTACCAAAAACACTGGAGCATTGTAGGGGACCAAGTCACAAAAGCTGTCCTCAATGTTCTGAACTCAGAAGGCAGCCTGGAGAGTATCAACAACACACTCATCTCCCTTATACCAAAGAAGAATGAATCTCTAAGGGTAACAGATTTCAGACCCATCTCATTATGCAATGTAATTTATAAGATTATATCTAAGATGATTGCAAATAGATTAAAGAGAATCCTACCGTGTATTATCTCACCATCTCAATCAGCATTCATACCTTCTGGATTAATATCTGATAACATAGTAGTGGCTTTTGAGGCACTACATACTATGAAGTGTAGAATGACAGGAAAAGAGGGCTATATGGCACTCAAACTCGATATGAGCAAGGCTTATGATCGAGTTGAGTGGGGTTTCCTAAGAGCAATCCTCTACAAGATGGGTTTCTATAGAAAATGGGTGGAAATGGTGATGAAGTGTGTAGAGACAGTCAAGTATTCTCTTCTAGTGAATGGAACAGCTCAACCACAATTCTCTCCAACTCGAGGTATAAGGCAGGGTGATCCTCTGTCACCCTACCTTTTTATCATGTGTGCAGAGGCTTTGAGTAACTTAATAACCAAAGCTGAGGAAAACAGGCATATATATGGTATACCAGTAGCCAGAGGTCAGCTGAAATTTTCCCACCTCTTTTTTGCGGATGATAGCCTTGTTTTTTGCAAGGCAAAAGCTGAAAAATGGGTCAAGTTGATAAGACTGCTGAAATGCTATGAAATGGCTTCAGGGCAAAGGTCGAATATTGAGAAAACATCCATAATTTTCAGCAAAAACACAGCAAGAGCTACTCAGGATTATATCACATCAATTGCAGGGGTGAGAACAACAATGCCTTATGAAAGATACTTGGGCCTACCCTCAGTTGTTGGGAGACACAAGGTTAAGACCTTTAAGGCAATCCTAGACAACATAAAATAGAAGCTGAACAGCAAGTTTACTAAACCCCTCTCCTTGGCAGGGAAAGAAATCTACCTGAAAGCTGTTGTACAAGCACTACCAACCTACACAATGAGTGTGTTCAAATTGCCATTAAGTCTCCTACAAGCAATCAACAGTGCAATGGCAAATTTCTGGTGGGGCCAACAAGAAAAAGGAAACAAAATACACTGGCTTTCATGGAAGAAGATGGGGCAGTCGAAGAGTGATGGAGGACTAGGTTTTAGAGATTTAGAAGTCTTCAACAAAGCCCTACTCTCAAAGCAATGTTGGAGAATTCTCCAGGATCCTAACTCTCTGGCAGCAAAGGTGATAAAGCAAAATATTTCCCTAAATCCTCTTTTCTTCTAGCCAAGATTGGATCAAAACCATCCTATGTCTGGAGAAGTATACTAGCTGCTAGACATGTGGTTGAAAAAGAGTCCTACTGGAGAATTGGCACAGGAGAGAAGACTCAAGTGTGGACAGATAAATGGATCCTCAAGAACACACCTACCAAGCCCACGAGCAACTAGAAGATCCTTGAAGCAAATGCAACTGTTTCTGAACTCATTGACCCTCACAAAAAGTGCTAGAAATCTGAGCTAGTTAGGGAAGTCTTTGACTAGGAGGAAGCTGCCCTAATTCTTAAAACACCTATAAGCTCCCTCAGAACAGAAGATAAGCTAGTATGGCATGGAGCAAAAGGAGGTCTCTTCTCAGTTCGAAGTGCATATCACCTGGAAAAAGCTAGGAAGGTGGCTGCCAAGGGTCAAGCATCATCAAGCACTAATGTAAGTAAAGTTTGGAGAGGAATATGGAAACTTAAAGTCACCCCTAGTGAGAGAATGTTCCTCCGGTGTGCATGCAAAGAAACCCTCCCAACTCAATCCAATCTTTACAAAAAGAAAGTTGTCCCAAACCCTTTGTGCCTTATATGCCAAAGAGAGGAAGAGAATTCAGCACATGCTTTGTGGTCATGTGAAGCTGCCAGAGATGTGTGGGGATAATGCTCAAAAAAATTACAAAAATGCACACTATCTCACACCCCCATGTTATACCTGCTAGAAAGCCTTTTCCAGATTCTCACTGAAGAGGAACTCGAGGAATTCACAGTAGTGGCAAGGAATTTATGGCTAAGAAGGAATGCCTTCATCTTCAACCAAGAGTTCTGGCCGCCAAACAAAATTCTCAAAGAAGTGAAAGAGAGAGCTCAATGGGACCAGGAGGAATAGGGAATGGCAAGTCAGCAAGTCTACATGTATGAAAAAACAGTTTCTTCAAAAACTGAGTGGAGGCCACCACCTCAGGATTGGTTTAAAGTAAATTGGGATGAGGCTGTAAACAAAGCAGAAGGTTTTGTTGGGGTAGGGGTGGTAGTAAGGGACTGTCAAGGCATGGTTATAGCAACACTAAGGCAAAGGAAATCTCTCATCACAGAACCATTTCTGGCCGAATCCTATGGAGCTCTAACGGCTGTTCAGTCTGCATGGGACCTGGGATTATCAAAGATAGTGCTGGAAGGTAACTCACTCCAAGCCATACAAGCATTGCAGAGGGACCAGGAGGTGTGGTGCAGTTCCAGCATGTTCCTTTTTGAAGCTAAGTTAGGTCTTGTTAAGTTTGCAAGGTGGGAAGTCTCTCATGTTAGGAGAGATGGTAATGTTGTAGCTCACCTTCTTGCAAAGAATGCTCTTTCCATTTCAAATTGTATCATCACTATGGAGGAATACCCTTCATGTATTTCTCGTTCATTGAAATGAAAAGTTCTAAAGGTTTGTTTTGCCTTCAAAAAAAAAAAAAAATTATCGGGAGAACAAACAAACAACCCTCGCACGTACGGATGCTTCAATTTCTTCCAACCCAAAGGTGAGGGAGAGTGAAAAGGGAAGGAGAGAGGCCTCGAGGAAAGTTCGTGGGGGGGAACATATACAGGGGATTGGGATTAAAAGATAATCATGATGACGGAGACTGAAGATCAGTGAAATTGAGGAAGTTGGTAATGAATTTAGGGAAGGAATAGATAAAATGAAAAAGGGATCTACCAATACACTTCTGCTAGCGGTGACGGGGAATACGTAGGTGAATGGGAAGACAGAGACCCAGGCTGTGGCAAAGGGCACTTGGCCGGTCGCAGAGGTGGATTGTATAGCTCCGCTAATGGCAACAGAGGGTTGGTTTAGTGATTGTTCAATGAGTAGGGAGTCTGAACTCAATTCTCCAGTCCAGGTCCGACCATCAAGTGCAGTGGAGTTGGCAGTGGAACCACAATTGAGAAGAATATAGCCGGTTGGACGGTAAATTATAAGAAGATGGTGAGTCGCTGTCGACAGTGCCGGACAAGTGGCTCAGGAAGAAGACAACGTAGAGAGCGGTAAAACATGGTAGGAAGGTGGAACTCATTGTAGCATGAGAATAGGGTAGTGGGTGCAAGCCTGGAACCTGTTCTTGGGTAGAACAAAAATCAAGCTAGAATATAGTCAGAACTAAGAAGTGAGGCATGGAAGACTTGAAAAGTCTTCAGAAGAGGTTTGCTTGATTTAAAATACTTTAAAAATAATTTTAGATCCCTACTGATGTAATTACCAGATTGCATAGCCATCCACATTTGAACCCATATATAGACTTTGCCGTTTTATATAGTTCGAGAATCAGAACTGTATTCCATGAAGTTTAAAAGACGTATCAATATTGAATTTTGATTAATACATAATTTATAGTGACTTAGAGATATATGGACCATGACACACTCGAAAGTTGAAAGTTTATAAATTAAGAACATACGTATTGAATTAATTAAACTTTGGTGGCTATTCTTGTAATGAAGATAAATTCCGGCGCATATGCATGCACAAACAAACATACGAAAGATGGACTAAAACAATAGAGTAATGTTATATATAAATAATTTTAGATATACAAACATGGTACAAGCTTTTTTTTTAAAAAAAGCCTATACCCCCTAAAAAAATGAATTTTTTTATACATATGCTTATTTATAATTGACCTGCACCACGTAAGTACAAATCGATACCTCATTTGTTTTCAGAGATGAGATAAGTTGAAATTAAAGTTGAAAGTTGAATAAAATATTATTAGAATATATTGTTTTAATATTATTTTTGTATTGGGATTTGAAAATATTGTATTGAAATTTGAAAAAGTTAAATTGTTTATCTTATTTTGTATGAAAATTTGAAAAAATTTTAATGATTGGATGAAATGATATGAAAAGTTTTGATAAAGTGAACGAATTGTTCGTATATAGTGTATATCCGAATAGTCCAAACCTGAAAAATGGACTCAATATGCCCACCAGCAATCGAAATCAAGGCATTCCCATCCTATCCAAGTTGTATATGCCCAACAGCCATAAATGAGGGCAGTTGTTTATGGATGATCAAAAGGATAAATTTGTGCATAGCTATTTATGGATGAACAAATTCAAAATGCACGAGTGAATGAAAGGTGAGGATATCATGCCATTGTTCAAAAACTTTTGAAGGAGGTTCCCTATTTAAACCAGTTTACCACTAAAACAGAGTCCGTTTCAAAAATCAAAACCAAGCATTCTTGAGTTTTGTTTCGTCTTGTAACGTTGATCATTTACTTTAGTGTAGCAAGGTGCTAGAAGTTGCAAATGTTGGGGCAAGGTGGACAAGATCCTACATGCATGCTCTTGATCAAGACTCGATCCCCAGCTCGCTGGAAACCATCATCAAATGTTGGGGCAGCACCCTTCCCAAATCCATGGGGCTCTTGGTGCTAATTAGTCGCCCTGTGCATTATTCATCTTAATTAATAGAGTTTTATGTCACAACAAAGGTGTGCATCCGTTAAGTTTTTTCCAATTTACTGACCAAATAACTCTCTTCAGTAACAAAGTTGTGCACAAATAAATCCACAAAAATAGACAACTGAATGAACAACTTCACTGGAAATAGAATCAACTACAAAATTGTAACACTCAACCACCTCCACAACACAACACCCCCATATTTTCGAAACTGCTGCCATATACATTGAAGGTTGACTATCCCAATGGTCGGCAGAGTCCATTTCAAAATTTGAACTTTTGTCCCTTTGACCTCAGCACAATTAATTAAGATCAAGGCTTCATAAATTCAAACAATACAGCGCATGCAAATGTTAAAACTCCAAATGGTGCAGTGCCATCTGGATATTTAGCTAGGCAACCTGCCATTTGGGTATGACAAATCATCAGTCACCTTAAACATGTCTCACACACTAGTCACGAGAAAATCCTTTGCAACAACTGATTACCTTTTCCCACGTAGCAGCTTTCAGATTAAGTACTCAGCAATCTGGTATAGACATGTAATAGTATTGCTAATATAGTCCTGCAATAGTTTGAATTGAAATGTTTTAATTTATTGAGTTTTGAAAAATGATAAAAGAAAAGTTGAATAAAAGAATTATAAGATTAAAATATTATTAAAATAATATTTTTATTTTGAAATTTGAAAAATTTGTATTGTTTTTTATATTTTGTTTAGAAATTTGAAAAAATTGTATTAATTAGATGAAAAAATTACAAACTTGAAATTGAAAAATTGTTTTTTATTTGAGTAATCATTTTAGGGAAGTAAATATATGACAATATATGAAAATAATGTGTTTCCAAATTAGCCCTAAAGCAAATAATAAGGCTTCCCCATGAACATATCAGTAGCCCAATTCTTCCATGTGATCTGGCAACTAAGATTAAATCGAATGAGACTAACGTGCCAAGAAGAAATCCTATGATTTTGTTTTTGACAAATAAAAGTAATTCATTAAGTGAACATAAAAGCGACCATATTTATTGAAAATTGTATCAGATATTGAAGAGTTGGAAAATTCAGCTCTTGCATTACAAACATTATTATTATTATTATTATTATTATTATTATTATTATTTTGAGTGGGATGAGGGACGAAGGATGGTGATTGCAAATGATATACTCTCTTGCATTACGAACATTATTATTATTATTATTATTATTATTATTTTGAGATAACATGTTGAACATCAATTTAATCCTTCTTCGGTAGCTATATATTTTGGAACCAATCATGAAATCTGTTGTTATTATTCATTCGGGGTTAAAAACTTAGTCAACTCGTTAGTCTACAAGGAACCATGCCATTTTTCAAAAAATATTGAAGGAGGTTTCTGCCAAATTTGAACCAGTTTACTAGTCAAAACGGAGTCAGTTTCAATAACAGAAGGTTTAAAGGAATTGTTAAATCTAGCAGCATTACATGTAAGCCAGAGCTCCCTGAGAATTAAAGCAGGAGTCAGCAGTGCAATGAGATGAAGTTGGTTTGACCTAGAGAAGAAAGTAGTCCACCATGAAGTGCATTTAATTAGCTCTCCAAGAATGAGAAATCAGTGATTCTACACCAAAGAGATTTGAGAAGTGATGCCAAACAGCTCCTCATGAGAGAGAACGTTGACAAAAGAGAAGAGCATCATATTTCAATACTCCCCAAAACACAATTACTGTAATATTTAGAGGCCATTTGAACTCCACACATGTTTAAATTTTAGAGTTCCAAATAAACTGATCATGCCAAGCTGAAAAATTCCATTTGAGTGATGCTTCTAAACCCAAGTAACTGATCCTGTTTTCAGCTTAGTAGGAGTTTTGAAAGAACTTGAGAAATCAATGCTTGATATGTCCCCAAATTCAGAAAGCAACTTCTTTGTAATCTCCTTTTTCATTTAAGTAATGGTATATAAAATCATTTGAAATATGTCACATTAATTATTTTGACAGAGTCAACTCGGTAGTCTGCAAGGACTACATCTTATTCAACAATCTATCTCTGTATTCTCTTTCCATTCCCTAACAGGTTCCACAGTTGCTTCTTTATTCGACAATCTTAATGGAGATTGGACTTCAAAAGTGCTTAAAGTTGACAACCATCTATCTCTGCATTCTCTTTCCATTCCCTCATTCTCCATCTCTTTCCCTCGTTATCATTACATTGCTGGCCCATCTGTTTTGTGACTTTATCGCGTCAACTTGAGGGGGGGCTGAAATGTATTTTTTCTCGGTAATAATATAATAAGTTAAATAGAGGAATTTTACGAGAGATTTTTTATATATTTTGTAGAAAATAAAAAGAGAAAGGGACAAAATCCCTCTCTCTCTCTCTCTCTCTCTCTCTCTCTCTATAAATATATATATATATATATATATTTTTGACTTTTAAAGTTGTTGACGGAGATGTTCGTCTACTTTTTCTTCATCGTTCTTTATACCTTTTCATGGTCTCATTCAGCTTCGTTGGTTTCTTTGACTCGATAGGATTAATTGTTTGCACACTGATACAAAATGCTTCGGGACTCAATAATTCATCTTATTTTATTTAATTATTATAATTTTTTTAAATTTTTAAATAAAATAAAATAAATAATTCAAATTTTAAAATTTTAAAATAAAAATTCACTATTCACTATTTACCATTGTTTTCCCGTAATTTATGAAATTTACTATTTGTAAAAGCGCTTCCTTCATCTATAAAAGGACGCTTAGTTTCATTTGGAAGGCAGAGCCAATTTAGAGAAAGAACTTCCTTAGAGCTCCACCTGCCAACCTGTTTACCAAGCTTGTAACTTACCTTCTCTTCTCCCTCTTTTGTTTATCCCAAGCTTGTAAGTTATGTTTAAAGTTTACTTTCATTAATAATATTTTGAAAGTTTGTTTCAATTACAATTTTTATATTTAGCATTGCATGCATCGGAAGGCTGAGCCTCCACATACTCTTCTCATGTTTAATCATTGCTGCTTTCATTGATTCGTTAATCATTTCTTCATTTTTCTCCAGTCTACACTCATTTCCGCTGTTTTTTGTTATCAAAGCCACTTGTGGTTCTGGTTGCTAATAGTTTTTCTTTATCTTCACTACTTTCTTTTCTTGATAACTTCTGGAAACACTTTTTTTTTTCCTATCTAGTTATCTTTTCTCGATTTTCCTATTGTACACCACCGCAGTCGAATACTACCTTCAGTAAGTCTCCGGAATCTCGTGTTGCCTGTGTTAGCAAGTGTGAGGCGTGTGAAGGGCGTTGAAGGGATATAGAGCTATGTGTTTGGTAGTTGTGGCCCTACAGTATCTATGAGTCATGCAGCTAGGGAAAGGAAAAGACCTAGGTCTAGGAAGGACCTGAGTTTTGTTTCAGTTGTCACTAAGATGAGCAAGATGTTTAGATCTAGTTTATCTTTTAGTTCCAGGTCAGGTTTGCCTCCTGATATTATTAACGAAGAAGATTGTGAGATTTCAAAAAATGATTTAATCAGTAGTGGTCAATGGCATTTGCCAAAGATTAAAACTAATTCTCTTTATCACAGCACCTTTTTTCAATCTACTTTCAAAAGTGAGTTCAAGGTGAGAACCGTAGAACAAACTTTTCCTGTTTCAAAAACACAAGAACAATGTGTTTTATTTCAAAAGAAAATGATTTCCTCTTTCAAAGAAGAAGGATTTAAATTTATGCATATTGCTGCAGTACAGGTTTCTATCTGACCTCTGATGAGGAAGGGTATTAATGCTTCTGTTCTTTTATGTTTACATGATGGTAGATTCAACAAGTTTGATGATAGTGTTTTAGGAATTGTTCAGACCTCTCTCATTGAAGGGCCTGTACATTTTAATTGCTATCCTGATTTAACTGTTGATCTATTTGATGAAAATGTTTTATCTGCTTTAACTTTAAATATTCAAACCTTTGGTTTTGATATGATTAAAAGTAGCCGACCAATGGCTTAGTTTACCGAATTCATTATCGAGTCTTAAGCACTAGCCTTGAGCCAAAGGCTAATATTAAGTCTCCAAAAAATCAGACTCTTATGATGTATAGTTCAACCTCGAACGCCAACATCAGGACACCTAAGATGCTTTTTTGGAAGGACATAGACCTCCCAAAAGAATGGATCCTTAAGCAAGAACTTCCCCCTGCTGAAGTTCCTGCAGAAGACCCTAGTCTTAGCTATATCCAGCAGTATCTTGATGGTACTGTAAAGATTTCTTTTGACAGACCTCTGGTCTCCAATGAAAGAAGAAATTCTTTTACTGGTTCCAGATCTAGTTACAATTCAGACCAGGATCTAAGAGATCACAATCTCAACAGATACTTGAAGGACCAAGAAGGCCCTTCTCGTCCGATCATGATTAGGGAAATTCCTGCGAAGGAAAATCCCTCTGTTTCTGACCTTAAGATGGAAGGCATTTCAACCGCCTCCCAAGTCACCACTGCTTTCTATTCAACCAAGGACGATCTTAAGTCCAAGGGAAAATCCATAACGGAAGAAGTACAGGATGAAGCCACTAAGTCTTTGTCTCCAACTGCTTCTAATATGGTTGCTCCTGTCCATCACCAATTAATGGTACTAGACAAAGCATCTGATTTGCTTGATATTGGTATCGTTTCTCTGTTTAACGAATTTAATTCTGTTGAAAATCGTGATAAGCGAAAAATTTAT
Organism: Carya illinoinensis; assembly: GCF_018687715.1. Classification (NCBI taxonomy): domain Eukaryota; kingdom Viridiplantae; phylum Streptophyta; class Magnoliopsida; order Fagales; family Juglandaceae; genus Carya; species Carya illinoinensis. Next base: position 28,429,038 of record NC_056765.1, read on the forward strand.
CATGCGACTTTTTCAGTTCCTAAGAAATAGAAGATTCGAAGGAAATGGAAACAAAATATGTATGCTCTCAACAAGCATATACTATTCTTTGATTTCCTTGAGAATCATTATGCTTCAAAGAAGGATGATTCAAAAAATAGTTTAAATGTTTTAAAAACAAGTTTTACTAAAGAAGAAGGCATGAATGTTGTAAAAACCAGCCACCTTCCTTTAGAAACCATCCTTATTTCAGTAAAAGGAAAAGAAGTGAAAGATTCACCTTTTAAAATCTTGGATGCAGATCCGAAAGAAAATTTTTTGTTTGAAACAAGAAAGATTATTGAACAAAACAATTTTGTCAACCAGACCCTCCATACAATAGGTCAACAGCTTGACCGTATAGAGGATAAAGTTGAAAAACTTGTTTTTCAAAAAACTACTTCAACAAGTTAAAAAATGGTTGAAAAAACTTTGATTATTTTACCAGAGAACAGACCAAAAATTAGTTTTGGATCGGCCAGTACTTTGAGTAAAGTTGATCAAATGCTTGCGGAGATTAAGCAAGAACGACCCTCTGCTTGTCCTCTAAACAAAAGCAGTCCAGGGGTTGATTTTGATGATTCTTTTTTTGTGCATACTTTTGATTATTTGTCTGATGATTCTTTAGTTCAGAAAATAGATTTAATTCAAAATAATTTTCAGGACCTTCATGTTGAAAGACCTGAACTTGCCAGGATCTATTTGAAAGGACCTACTCCCATAGGTCTTACGAAGAACTGGTACTCCAGACCCACTCCTCCTGATTTACAGTACGAAGAAAGAGGTTTCCAATCTCAATTCTCCGTATCTGCTGACCAAATGTATGAATGGAATATTGATGGATTCTCTGAGCAATAAATCCTCAATACTCTTAATCGTATATCTATGTTTGCTAATGCTTACAACAACAACAACATCAACCAGACTGAGAATTGTTAATGTCCTAACCACTGGATTTACGGGTATGCTTCGAGATTGGTGGGATAAGCATCTCCCTGAAGAAGCAAGGGAAACCATTCGAAAAGCCATCAAGAATGATGACGAAGGTTTACCTATCTTTGACACAGTCAAGGGAGAAGGAGTCCCTGATGGTGTCAATACCCTGATTTATATCATAGTTAAACATTTTGTTGGAACCCCTTCCAACATTACTAATAGAATTTCTGATTACCTGAATAACTTGAGATGCAATAAAATGTCTGATAGTCGTTGGTATAAAGATGTTTTTATGTCTCGTATTATAGTTAGAGATGATTGACAAAAACCTTACTGGAAAGAGAAGTTCATTGATTGATTGCCTCGTTTGTTTGCCATTAAGGTTAAGGATTCACTTACTGAAATATCGGGATTTCTGAATTATGATAATTTTACTTATGGTGACATCATAAGTACAATTGAGAAACTTGGTATTAGTATGTGCAATGATCAAAGAATGCTTGCACAACAGATGAAGGATAGAAAGAAAGCCAAATACGAAATGGGTAATTTATGTGAACAATTTGGCCTTCCTCCTATTGCTCCATCCAGGCAGCATAAAAAGAGTTTTAAAAAGTTTTCCAAACTTCACAGGGATTTCAGAAAGCCCCGTTATGCGTTTTATAAAAAAACTTGTTTCAAAATCGGTTTCAAAGAAGAAACCATTTCATAAAAAGGTTTCTCAAAATCCCGCAAAAGGGAAGTGTTTTAATTGTGGCAAATTTGGACACTATGCTAATAAGTGTACAAAGAAGCCACAAGGTTTAAAGAAAAAGCTTAATGAGTTAAATATCAACGTCGTTGATCAAGAAGATCTGTTTCGTCACCTCGAACATGGATCTCCTACATCTTCGGATGAGGATGAACTTAGTTCTAGTGGTTCAGATTACCACTTAGATTCTGATTCACCTAACTCACCAAATATTAAGCTTGGTTGCAATGATTTATGTTGTAGACCTGAAGTTAAGACAATCAGTGTTCTTGATAAAGAAGAACCATCTACTGTTTTAACCAAAGAAGAAGAACATGAAAATTTCCTTCTTTCTTTGATTTTACATATTGAAAACCCTGAGCTTAAAGAGAAGTATCTCAAACAGCTCAAGAAGACTTTGACTCGCAAAGAGTCATCGTCCTCTCAAGGGAAGATTTCCTTTCAAGAACCTTTGGGACGTTTTCAAAAACAAAAACCCAAAGAGATTTCAACAAAGGATTTACAGCATGAAGTTTCTTTAGTTAAAAAAGAAATTTCTGAATTCAGAGAAGAGATCAAGACTCTCAAAACTGAAAATGCTTCTTTTCATCAAGATTTACTTTCTTTAAAGATTGAAAATGAATTTGATCATGACAGTCCTTATGGCGATGAAACAAATCAGTCAGACCATGCTGAACCCTCTGATCCAACTAAGGATATTTGTTTACTTCACCGTTCTGTTCCACATAAATGGTTTTGTTTGGTTGAGATTATTGTTTGCCATGAATTCAAATTCTCTGCTGTTGCTTTAATCGATTCTGGAGTGGATCCTAATTGTATTCATGAAGATTTAGTTCCTACCTCCTATTTCGAAAAGTCCGATCAGAATTTATCCTTCAATTACAAACCGTTGAACAAGGTGTTAGAGTGGATTCGGTATCCTATCCCTAACAAGAATGACTTGGTTCATAGGTTAAGTGATGCGGTTATTTTATCCAAGTTTGACCTTAAGTCCGGATTTTGGCAAATCCAAATTAGGGAGTCAGACAGGTACAAAACTGCTTTCACTACTCCATTCGGTCACTATGAGTGGAATGTCATGCCATTAGGGCTGAAGAACGCTCCTACTGAATTTCAAAATATCATGAATGATATCTTCCTATCATTCACTAATTTCACCATCGTCTACATAGATGATGTTCTTTTATTGTCTAAATCTATTGATGAACACTAGAAACATCTTTAAACATTTCTTGAGATCATCAAAAGAAATAGACTTGTCGTTTCTGCAAAAAAAATTAAATTATTTCAAACCAAGATCAGATTCCTTGGTTATGACATCTTTAAAGGCAAAATCAGGCCCATCCAACGAGCTACTGAATTTGCTGACAAATTTCCTGATGTCATCCTTGACAAAAATCAGCTTCAAAGATTTCTTGGTTCTTTGAACTATATTTTAGATTTCTACAAGGATATGAGAAAACAATGTCACCCCCTTTTTGCGAGATTGCGTTCTAATCCTTCTCCGTGGACTGATGTTCACACTAATGTTGTTAAACAAATCAAGACACATGTCAAAACTCTTCCGTGTCTTAGAATTCCTACTTCAAACAGCTTCAAGATTGTCGAAACTGACGCATTAGACACAGGCTATGGCGGCATCTTGAAACAAGTTGTTTCGCCTGGTTCCTCTGAACAGATTGTTCCCTTCCACTCCGGAACTTGGAATCATGCACAGCATAATTATAGTACTATTAAGAAAGAGATTTTATCTGTAGTACTATGCATTTCTAAATTTCAAAGTGATTTGCTTAACCAACAATTTCTTTTACGCATTGATTGCAAAACCGCTAAAACTGTTTTAGAACAAGATGTTAAAAACATTGCATCAAAACAGATTTTTGCATGTTGGCAAGCTATTTTAAGTGTTTTTGATTTTGACATTGAATTTATCAAAGGTGCTGATAATTCTCTTCCTGATTTTCTTACCCATGAATTCTTGCAGAAAACATGAGTAAGAAGAAGAAACCTATTCTACCGGTTACTTCACCACCACCCACATCTCTTTATCCAATGCTTATGCCTCCGGCATCTGTATCTTTCTTCCCCACTAGAGATAGCCAACAGATTTACCAGTCTAGGACAAGTTCCTAGACCTATTCCCCCAAGTTCATTTGCTTCCACCTTAGCCATGCCATACGACCTGTATGCAAACCCCTTGACTTCGGCGGCACTCAGATTTCCTTCTGCCAACGAAGTAGAATATTTCAAAAAAGCTTGGTTTCAGAATCTGTTTTACATTGAGAAATCGGTACAAACAGATCCTTTCCAAATTGCTTCAAATTACTTTCCTCGAGGTTTTCATTGGATCCCCGAAGATCTAGCCAAAAACCTCTCCTTTTACCTTGGAATCTTGGTTAACACCGGTTCCATCTTCATTAAACCTATTCATTATAAAGTTGATCCATCAAAGATCATCTTTCATAATTGTTTCATTATTTCAATTATTATGGAAGAAGAATGGGAAACCCACCCTTCTTCTTTCAAAATACTCAAGGATACTGATACTCAATATAATTATTATGATTATATTGATGCCTGGTTAAAGTTTCCTTTATTTCAAACCCCCAGTATGCAGCACTCTTGGTTCTTCAACTTCGACAAAAAAGTGCAAACTTACTTTTCCCTTGTGGTTTCAGAAATGGTGGCATTACTTTGGCCCCATTACTGATTTATTTCCTGATAGTCTTCAGAAGGCTATCAAACACTATGTTATTTCCAGCGCACCTAAGATGAAAGGACGAGATACCAAACTCCCGCCCTTACTCCATTTTTGTGCCAAATACAAGACCCCTTGGATCTGTAGATGGCAATGCACAAAAAATGAAGATATCTTAGTTTGCCAATATTTCGTCAAATGGTGGGATAAATTTTCTCACACAGATGACATTATTTCTCGTGCTTCAACAGATTTTCCTCTTGCAGTTCCTAACTTAAAGAACAAAGAGGAGTTTCCTTCCCTTTCCCAAATTTCAAACCAAGCCTTGATTACATATCCAACTATCCCAGGTTTAACTGATCAAGCTTCAATTTCAGAATCAAAGAGTTCTTCATCTAAGCAAAAGAAAAAGTCATCTTCAGCGAAAAAGAAGAATTCTGCAGATTCACAAGATTCAGCCTCTTCTTCAAAGAAAATGTCTCCTTTTGACCAATTAAAGAAGAAAGATTTACTCCAACTGTTGAAGAAATCCAATGAGGACAACTCCGACAGTGAAGGTTCTGCTAAAGAATCAGAGGCTTCATCAACAGACTCTGATCCTTACAGCAATGGTTTCGGACATGACTCAGAAGATTATCCCCCTTGACTAGGGGATGATTGAGTAATGCCCGGTTATTTTCATCTTTTCAATCCTGAAGGCTCAACTTTTTAGGGGTGCAAAGGTGGTTTACTTATTACAGTTTTGCTTTCAGCACAAGAAGACAGAGTTGCTTTCGGTGCATAAAGAATGATTTCACTTTCTACGAAAGAAGACAAAACTACTTTCACCGAGAGACGTGCTTCTGAGAGCTGAATAGTAAAAAGTTACTATTCACTATTCACTATTCAGCCCGTGATTCATGGGATTACACTATTTTTAAAAGCGCTTCCTTCATCTATAAAAGGACGCTTCATTTCATTTATTTAGCAGAACTTTCTAGCCGAACTCACCTTCAGCAAGAACTGCTTCCATAATTCCTAGTTTACTTTCAAGCTTATAATTCTCCTTTCTTCCCTCCCCTTTCTTTATTTCAAACTTGTAAGTCTGTTGTTTAATATTTACTTTCAATTAATAATATTTGAAATTTTTGGTTCTGAGAAACCATAAAATGCGGAATCAGGTGAAGATAGAGAGAAAATGAGCTCAAAGATTAATGGAAAGAATTAAACATGAACAGAATATTTTTGGAGTCTCAGACTGCCAATGCATGAAATGCGAAATATGAAATAAGAAAATATTGAACCAAAACTGTCAAATATTATTAATTGAAAGTAAATATTTAATCAAAAGACTTACAAGCTTGAAATAAAGAAAAGAAGAGAAGGAAGGTGAATTTGGGCTTGCAAGTTAGTAGGGGAAGCAGTTCTTGCTGAAGGTGAGTTCGGCAAGAAAGTTCTGCTAAACAAATGAAATGAATCGTCCTTTTATAGATGAAGGAAGCGCTTTTACAAAAAGGGAATCCCATAAATCACGGGATGAATAGTGAATAGTGAACAGTGAAATATTCTTTCTGCATCCAAAGCACCGAAAGCATGTATCTGTCGAAAGTAGTTTTGTCTTCTTTCACCGAAAGTGAAATATTCTTTCTGCATCCAAAGCACCGAAAGCATTTCTGTCTTCTTGTGCTGTTTCTTTGTGCCGAAAGCAAACTGTAATGAGTAAACCATCTTTCCGTCCCCAAAAATTTGAGACTCTGGGGTTGAGAAGAGGCCAAATGGTCGGGCATGATTCAATTATCTCCCAGTCTAGGGGGATAGTCTTCTGAGTCATGACCAAAAGTATTGCTGCAGGCAGCAGAGGCCGCCGAGTCTGTTGACGAAGCTTTTGACTCCTTATCTAAATCCTCACTGTTGGAGTTTCCTTCAATGGATTTTTTCAACAGTCCAATTTGTTGGAGAAGTAAATCTTGCTTCTTCAATCTGTCAAACGGGTTTTTTGAAGAAGATTCTAAATCTGTAGAATTCTTCTTTTTGGCTGAAGATGATTTTTTCTTCTGCTTTGATGAAGAACTCTTTGATTCTGAACCTGAAGCTTGATCACTTGAACCTGGAATGGTTGGATATGTAATCAAAGCTTGACTTGGGGTGGGGGAAGGGAATTCTTGTTTATCCTTAAGGTTAGGAACAACAAGAGGAAAATCAGTTGAAATTCTTGAAACAATGTCATTTGTATGGGGAAATTTGTCTCACCATTTGACAAAATATTGGCAAATTAGGATATCATCTTTTTTAGTGTACTGCCATCTACAAATCCAGGGAGTTTTGTATTTGGCACAAAAATGGAGTAAGGGCGGGAGTTTGATGTCTCGTCCTTTCATCTTTGGTACACTAGAAATAGCAAAATGCTTGATAGCCTTTTGAAGACTATCAGGAAATAATTCATTAATGGAGCCAAAGAAATGCCACCATTTCTGAAACCACAAAGGAAATGATTGTTTGCACTTCTTGTCAAAATTGAAGAACCAAGAGTGCTGCATAACTGGGGTTTGAAACAAAGGAAACTTTAACCAAGCCTCAATATAATCATAATAATTATACTGAGTACTAGAATCCTTAATTGTTTTGAAGGTAGAAGGGTGGGTTTCCCATTCTTCTTCTGTCATAACGGAAATGATAAAACAATTGTGAAAAATGATCTTAGAAGGATCAACTTTACAATAAATAGGTTTAATAGAAATGGAACCGGTGCTGACTAAGATTCCAAGGTAATAAGTGAGGTTTTTATTTAGATCATCGGGGATCCAATGGAAACCTCGGGGAAAATAATCAAAAGCAATCTGGAAGGGATCTGTTTTTACCGATTTCTCAATGTAAAACAGATTCTGAAACCATGCTTTCAAGAAGTACTCTGCCTTGTTGGCAGAGGGAAATCTGAGGGTTACCGTAGCCAAAGGGTTCACATACGCATCATATGGCATGGCTAAGGTGGAAGCAAATGAGCTGGGGGGAATAGGCCTAGGAACTTGTCCTAGACTGGTAAATCTGTTGACTATCTCCAGTGGGGAGGAAGCCAAGGTTGATGTAGATGCCGGAGGCATAAGCATTGGCAAAACAGGTGCAGGAGGTGGTGACATAACCGGTAAGACAGGTTTCGTCTTCTTACTCATGTTTTCTGCAAGAATTCACGGGTAAGAAAATCAGGGATCAAATTATCAGAACCTTTGATAAATTCAATATCATAATCAAAAACACTTAAAATAGCTTGCCATCGTGCAAAAATCTGTTTTGATGCAATGTTTTTAACATCTTGTTCTAAAACAGTTTTAGCAGTTTTGCAATCAATGCGTAAAAGGAAATGTTGATTAAGCAAATCACTTTGAAATTTAGAAATACATAGTACTACAGATAAAATCTCTTTTTTAATAGTACTATAATTATGTTGTGCATGGTTCCAAGTTCCGGAAAGGAAGCAAACAATTTGTTCAGAGGAACCATGTGAAACAACTTGTTTCAGGATGCCGCCATAGCCTGTGTCTGAGGCGTCGGTTTCGACAATCTTGAAGCTATTTGAAGTAGGAATTCCAAGACACGGAAGAGTTTTGACATGTGCCTTGATTTGTTTAACAATGTTGGTGTGAACATTAGTCCACGGAGAAGGATTAGAACGCAATCTCGCAAAGAGAGGGCGACACTGTTTTCTCATATCCTTGTAGAAATCTGAAATATAATTCAAAGAACCAAGAAATCTTTGAAGCTGGTTCTTGTCAAGGATGACATCAGGAAATTTGTCAGCAAATTCAATGGCTCTCTGGATGGGCCTGATTTTGCGTTCAAAGATGTCATAACCAAGGAATCTGATCTTGGTTTGAAATAATTTAATCTTTTTTGCAGAAACAACAAGTCCATTTCTTTTGATGATATCAAGAAACGGTTTAAGATGTTTTCAGTGCTCATCAATAGATTTGGAGAATACTAGAACATCATCTATGTAGACGATGGTGAAATCAGTGAATGATAGGAAGATGTCATTAATAATATTTTGGAATTCACTAGGAGCGTTCTTCAGCCCGAATGGCATGACGTTCCACTCATAGTGACCGAATGGAGTAGTGAAAGCAGTCTTGTACCTGTCTGACTCCCTAATTTGGATCTGCCAAAATCCGGACTTAAGGTCAAACTTGGAGAAAATAACTGCATCACTTAACCTATGAACCAAGTCATTCTTGTTAGGGATGGGATACCGAATCCACTCTAACACCTTGTTCAATGGTTTGTAATTAATGACTAAACGGGGTGTACCTCGCTCAATCTCAGCATTTTTCTGGACATAAAAGGCTGCATACTACCAGGGTGACTTACTATGCCTGATGATATTCTTAGCAAGAAGATCCTGGATCTCATTTTTACAAAACTCCAAAGTTTCTCTATTCATTTGAATAGGTCTTGCTTTGGTTGGAATTAAGTTTTCAGAGAAATCTTTAATATAAGGTAAAGAAACAACATGTTTCTTCCTATGCCAGAAAGCATTAGGAAGTTCCGAGCAGACTTCATAAATCAAAGTTTTTTTAAAATCTTCAATTTTTGATCTAAGCAAGGAATCATGCAAATTATCAGAAACTCGTTTGAACTTGATTTCTTATTTAAGAAAATCTAAATTTTTTTTTTTTTTTTGCAGAAAGCAAAAACACAGATCTTCTAGCAGTATCTCGTTCAAACTTAGAAGCAAACTTAAACTTAACTTTCTGTCCAAAGGGGTCAGTGGTGATCCCATCGGCTTCAGAAAGGAACGGATAAATCATGTTAAGAAAAGGCATACCAAGAATAACAGCATAGGTTAAATTCTTAACAAGCACAGAAGGAATTTTAAAACAAACATTGTCCTGGCAAACATGAGCTGTGTTCAACTCGTAACGAATCTTCATCTTAGATCCGTTTGCCGAGAATAAATTCTCTTCGGACTTTTCGAAATAGGAGGTAGGAACTAAGCCTTCTCAGATACAATTAAGATCCACTCCTGAATCAATCAAGGCTATAGCAGAGAATTTGTATTCATGATTAACAATAATCTCTACCAAACAAAACCATTTATGTGGAATAGAACGGTGAATTAACCAAATATCCTTAGTTGGACTGGAGGGTTCAGCATGGTCTGACTGGTTTGATTCTCCACCAGAAGGACATTCATGATCAAATTCTTTATCCAACTTTAAACATGCTAAATCTTGTTTAAAAGAAGCATTCTCAGATTTGAGATTTTTGATCTCTTCTCTGAGTTCAGTAATCTCTCTTTTAACAAGAGATACCTCATGCTGCAAATCCTTTAATGAAATATCTTTGGGTTTTTGTTTTTGAAAACGTCCCAAAGTTTCTTCAAAAGAAATCTTGCCCTTGGAAGTCGATGGTTCTTTACGGGTCATCGTTTCCTTAAGCTTCTTGAGATATTTCTCTTTAAGCTAAGGGTCTTGAATCTGTGAGATGATAGAGAGGAGCATGTTTTCATGTTCCTGCTCTTTACTCAAAACAGGTCCTTGTTTTCTTCCTCCGTCGAAAAAATTGATTGTTTTGACTTTAGAAATACAACAAGAATCATTGCAACCAAGCTTAATATTTGGTGAGTTAAGATGATCAGAATCCGAGTGGTAATCAGATCCATTAGAACTAAATTCATCCTCATCCGAAGATGTAGGAGATCTATGTTCGAGTAAACGAAATAGATCTTCTTGATCAACGGCATTAATGTTTAACTCATTAAGCTTTTTCTTAAAACCCTGTGGCTTCTTTGTACACTTATTCGCATAGTGTCCAGGTTGGCCACAATTAAAACATGTTCCCTTTGCAGAGAGTTTTGAAACCTTTTTCTGAAATGGTTTCTTTCTTGAAACCGGTTTTGAAACAGGTTTTTTATAAAACTCCTCATGGGATCTGTTATAGTTCCTGCGAGGTTTTGAAAACTTTTTAGAACTCTTTCTATGCTGCACAGATGGAGCAATAGGAGGAAGGCCAAATTGTTCGCAAAAGTTTCTCATCTCATATTTGGCTTTCTTTCTATCTTTCATCTATTGAGCAATCATCCTTTGATCATTGCACATACTAATACCAAGTTTCTGAATAATACTTACAATGTCACCGTAAGTATAATTATCATAATTTAGATAACCAGAGATATCAGTAAGCAAGTCTTTTACCTTAATGGCGAATAAACGAGGCAATCCATCAATGAACTTCTCTTTCCAATAAGGTTTTTAGGAATCATCTCTAAGCATAACACGAGACATAAAAACATCTTTATACCAATGATAATCAGACATTTTATTGCATCGCAAGTTATTCAAATAATCAGAAATGCTATTTGTGATGTTGGAAGGGGTTCCAACAAAATGTTTAACTATGGTATAAATCAGGGTATTGACACCATCAGGGGACCCATGGGTTCCTTCCCTTCGGTTCTCCTCAATGTCTAAAATGGGTAAACCATCTTCATCCTTTTTAATGGCTAAACGAATGGTTTCCCTCTCTTCTGCAGTGAGATGTTTATCCCACCAAGCACGAAGCATCCCTGAAAATCCGTGGGTCAGGATATCAACAATCTCAGTCTGGCTGAGTTTGTTGTTGTAGTAAGCAACAGCAACCATAGACATACGATTCAGAGTATTGAGGATTTCTTGCTCAGAGAATCCATCAATATTCCATTCATATATTTGGTTAGCAGATACGGAGAATTGAGAGTGAAAACCTCTCTCTTCGTACTGTAAATCAGGAGGAGTGGGTCTAGAATACCAGTTTTTCGTGAGACCTATTGGTTTAATGTCTCTTGAATATATCCTAGCAAGTTCGGGTTTTTCAACTTGAAGACCCTGAAATTCTTTTTCAAGTAAATCAATTTTCTGAACTAAGGAATTATCAGACAAAGAAACATCATCATCAGAATCATTCCAAGTATGTACAGAAAAAGAATCATTGAAATTAACCCCTGGGTTGTTTCTGTCTATTGTTGAAACAGAGGGTTTTTCTTGCTTAACAATAGCAAGCAATTGATCAATTTTAGCCAAAGTACTGGTCTCTCCAAAATGGATCTTTGACATGTCTTCTGGCAGGATGATCAAAGGTTTTTCAACCATTTTTAAACTTGTTGAAGCAGGTTTTTCTAAAACAGGTTTTTCAACTTTATCCTCTATACGTTCGAGTTGTTGACATATTGTATGGAGGGTTTGGTTGACGAAATTGTTTTGTTCCATGATCTTTTTTGTTTCAGCTAAAACGTTTTCATTTGGACCTGGATCCGAGATTTTAAAAGGTGAAGCTTTCACTTCTTTTCCTTTTACTGAAACAATGATGGTTTCTAAAGGAGGGTGGCTGGTTTTCACAACTTTCCTGCCTTTTTCTTTAGTAAAACTTGATTTTAAAACATTCAAATACTGTTTTGAATCATCTTTCTTTGAAACATAATGATTTTCAAGAAAATCGAAGAATAAGATGTGCTTGTTATCCTTGTACATTTTTTTCTTCCATTATTTTCGAATCTTCCGCTTCTCAGAAATTGAGTAAATCCTATGATAAGTTTTTCGCTTATCATGGTTTTCTTTAGACATAAAATCTGCATGTAAATTAACCATATCAATTACAAGCAATTCAGAATCTAAATCATCCAATGCTTTATCCAAAACCATTAGACTGGAATGGACTGGAGCAACCATATCAGAAGCTGTAGGAAATGTTGATTCGGCATCATCTTCTACTTGTACTTCTTTCTTTATGGATTTACCTTTGGATTTAAGATCATCTTTGGTTGAATAATAAGCAGAGGTAACCTGGGACTTAGTTGAAATTCCTTCCAACTTTATGTCTTGGTCTAAGAGACCTTCTTTTGGGTAAAGTTCCCTTATCATGATCGGACGAGTAGGATTATCATGATCCTTCAAGTATCTTTCGAGATTTTTATCTCTTAGATCTTGGTCCGAGCCAAATGATAACCTAGAACCAGCGAAAGAATTTCTTCTTTCTTTGATTGAAGGTTGGTCAAAAGAAATCTTTACAGTACCATCAAGATACTGTTGGACCCACCTTAGGTCTGAGTTTTGAGCTGGTACTTCCCTGGGGGGAAGTTCCTGCTTGAGTACCCATTCATCCGAAAGAGTTACATCTTTCCAAAAAAGCAACTTGGGTGTTGTGATGTTAGAGTTCGAGGTTGAACTATACATCAGAACGGTCTCATTTTTTGGAGACTTAATCTTAGCCTTTGGCTCAAGGCTAGTGCTTAAGACTCTGTAATAGATGCGGTATACTAGAGATATTGGTCTGCTACCTTCAACCATATCAAAACCAGAGGTTTTAACATTCAAAGTTAAAGTAGACAAAATATTTTTATCAAATAAATCAACAGTTAAATCAGGATAGCAATTAAAATGAACTAGTCCATCAATTAGGGAGGTTTGAACAATCCCTAAAACACTATTATTGAAATTCTTATGTCTACCATCCCGTAAACATAGAAGAACACAAGCATCAATACCTTTTCTTACTAAAGGTACAATAGCAATTTTTACAGAAGCAATATACATAAACTTATAACCTTTTTCTTGAAAAGATTTTATAGTTTTCTTTTGAAATAGAACACAATGTTCTTGTGTTCTGGAAACAGGAAGAGTTTGTTCTATGGTTTTAACATGAAACAAGCTTTTCATTTTTGATTGAATCCAAGTGCAATGATAAAGAGAATCAATTTTGATCTTTGGCATGTGCCATTGATCAGAACTATTTGAATCATTTTCTGAAATCTCACAATCTTCTTCATTAATAATATCAGGAGGCATACCTGACTTGGAACTAGCAGATAAGCTATACATCTTGCTCACCTTGATAACTACTGAAACAAAATTCTTTGGTACATCCTAGACCTAGGTCTTTTCCTTTTCCTAGTTGCAAGACTCACACATACCGGAGGGCCACAAGACCAAAGCACAACCTCTATATCCCGATCACATCCTTCAAAAGCCTACCCGGCTTACACGGACAACTTGGGACTCCGGAGGTATCTCGTAGGGTCTATTCGACTGCGGTGGTGTACAACAGAAAAACAAGAAAATAACTAGGAAACAAGATGAACTTAGAATGTTTCCAGGAGTTATCAAGATAAGAAAGAAATTAAGATATAACAAAGTTGTTAGATTCCAGAACCAGAAGATGGCTCTGATACCATCTTCTGGTTCTGGAATCATCAGATTATGGTATCAGAGCCATCTTCTGGTTCTGGAATCTAACAGCTTTGTTATATCTTAATTGCATTCTTATCTTGATAACTCTTGGAAACATTCTAAGTTCATCTTGTTTCCTAGTTATTTTCTTGTTTTTCTATTGTACACCACCGCAGTCGAATAGACTCTACGAGATACCTCCGGAGTCCCAAGTTGTCCGTATAAGCCGAGTAGGCGTTTGAAGGACGTGATCGGGATATAGAGGTTGTGCTTTGGTCTTGTGGCCCTCCGGTATGTGTGAGTCCTGAAACTAGGAAAAAGAAAAGACCTAGGTCTAGGATGTACCAAAGAATTTTGTTTCAGTAGTTATCAAGGTGAGCAAGATGTATAGATCTAGTTCATCTGCTAGTTCCAAGTCAGGTATGCCTCCTGATATTATTAATGAAGAAGATTGTGAGATTTCAGAAAATGATTCAAATAGTTCTGATCAATGGCACATGCCAAAGATCAAAATTGATTCTCTTTATCATCGCACTTGGATTCAATCAAAAATGAAAAGCTTGTTTCATGTTAAAACCATAAAACAAACTCTTCCTGTTTCCAGAACACAAGAATATTGTGTTCTATTTCAAAAGAAAACTATAAAATCTTTTCAAGAAAAAGGTTATAAGTTTATGCATATTGCTTCTGTACAAATTGCTATTGTACCTTTAGTAAGAAAAGGTATTGATGCTTGTGTTCTTCTATGTTTACGTGATGGTAGACATAAGAATTTCAATAATAGTGTTTTAGGGATTGTTCAAACCTCCCTAATTGATGGACCAGTTCATTTTAATTGCTATCCTGATTTAACTGTTGATTTATTTGATAAAAATGTTTTCTCTACTTTAACTTTGAATGTTAAAACCTCTGGTTTTGATATGGTTGAAGGTAGCAAACCAATATCTTTAGTATACCGCCTCTATTACAAAGTCTTAAGCACTAGCCTTGAGCCAAAGGCTAAGATTAAGTCTCCAAAAAATGAGACCGTTCTGATGTATAGCTCAACCCTGAACTCTAACATCACAACACCCAAGATGCTTTTCTGGAAAGATGTAACTCTTCCGGATGAATGGGTACTCAAGCAGGAACTTCCCCCCAGGGAAGTACCAGCTCAAAACTCAGACCTAAGATGGGTCCAACAGTATCTTGATGGTACTATAAACATTGCTTTTGACCAACCTTCAATCAAAGAAAGAAGAAATTCTTTCGCTGGTTCTAGGTCATCATTTGGCTCGGAACAAGATCTAAGAGATAAAAATCTCGAAAGATACTTGAAGGATCATGATAATCCTACTCGTTCAATCATGATAAGGGAACTTCACCCAAAAGAAGGTGCCTCAGACCAAGACATAAAGTTGGAAGGAATTTCAACTAAGTCCTAGGTTACCTCTGCCTATTATTCAACCAAAGATGATCTTAAATCCAAAGGTAAATCCATAAAGGAAGAAGTACAAGTAGAAGATGATGCCGAATCAACATCTCCTACAGCTTCTGATATGGTTGCTCCAGTCCATTCCAGTTTAATGGTTTTGGATAAAGCATTGGATGATTTAGATTCTGAATTGCTTGTAATTGATATGGTTAATTTACATGCAGATTTTATGTCTAAAGAAAACCATGATAAGCGAAAAACTTATCATAGGATTTACTCAATTTCTGAGAAACAGAATATTCGAAAAGAATGGAAGAAAAAGATGTACAAGGATAACAAGCACATCTTATTCTTCGATTTCCTTGAAAATCATTATGTTTCAAAGAAAGATGATTCAAAACAGTATTTGAATGTTTTAAAATCAAGTTTTACTAAAGAAGAAGGCAGGAAAGTTGTGAAAACCAGCCACCCTCCTTTAGAAACCATCCTTGTTTCAGTAAAAGGAAAAGAAGTGAAAGCTTCACCTTTTAAAATCTCGGATCCAGGTCCGAATGAAAACGTTTTAGCTTAAACAAAAAAGATCATAGAACAAAACAATTTCGTCAACCAAACCCTCCATACAATAGGTCAACAACTCGACCGTATAGAGGATAAAGTTGAAAAACCTGTTTTAGAAAAACTTGCTTCAACAAGTTTAAATATGGTTGAAAAACCTTTGATCATCCTGCCAGAAGACAGGTCAAAGATCCATTTTGGAAAGACCAGTACTTTGGCTAAAATTGATCAATTGCTTGCTATTGTTAAGTAAGAAAAACCCTCTGTTTCAACAATAGACAGAAACAGCCCAAGGGTTAGAACCAAAACTTTCAAATATTATTAATTGAAAGTAAATATTAAACAACAGACTTACAAGCTTGAAATAAAGAAAGGGGAGGGAAGAAAGGAGAATTATAAGCTTGAAAGTAAACTAGGAATTGTGGAAGCAGTTATTGCTGAAAGTGAGTTTGGCTAGAAAGTTCTACTAAATAAATGAAATGAAGCATCCTTTTATAGATGAAGGAAGCGCTTTTACAAATAGTGTAATCCCATGAATCACGGGATGAACAGTGAATAGTAAATAGTAACTTTTTACTATTCAGCTCTCAGAAGCACGTCTCTCGCCGAAAGTAGTTTTGTCTTCTTTCGTAGAAAGTGAAATCATTCTTTCTGCACCAAAAGCAACTCTGTCTTCTTGTGCCGAAAGCAAAACTGTAATAAGTAAACCACCTTTGCACCCTTAAAAAGTTGAGCCTTCAGGATTGAAAAGATGAAAATAAGTGGGCATTACTCAATCATCCCCTAGTCAAGGGGGATAATCTTCTGAGTCATGTCCGAAAACATTGCTGTAAGGATCAGAGTCTGATAATGAAGCCTCTGATTCTTTAGCAAAACCTTCACTGTCAGAGTTGTCCTCATTGGATTTCTTCAACAATTGGAGTAAATCTTTCTTCTTCAATTGGTCAAAAGGAGACTTTTTCTTTGAAGAAGAGGCTGAATCTTGTGAATCTGCAGAATTCTTCTTTTTTGCTGAAGATGACTTTTTCTTCTGCTTGATGAAGAACTCTTTGATTCTAAAACTGAAGCTTGATCAGTTAAACCTGGGATCGTTGGATATGTAATCAAGGCTTGCTTTGAAATTTGGGAAGGGGAAGGAAACTCCTCTTTGTTCTTTAAGTTAGGAACTGTAAGAGGAAAATCTATTGAAACACGAGAAATAATTTCATCTGTGTGAGAAAATTTATCCCACCATTTGACGAAATATTGGCAAACTAAGATATCTTCATTTTTTGTGTATTGCCATCTACAGATCCAAGGGGTCTTGTATTTGGAATAAAAATGGAGTAAGGGCGGGAGTTTGGTATCTCGTCCTTTCATCTTAGGTGTGCTAGAAATAACATAGTGTTTGATAGCTTTCTGAAGACTATCAGGAAATAAATCAGTAATGGGGCCAAAGTAAAGCCACCATTTTTGAAACCACAAGGGAAAAGTATGTTTGCACTTTTTGTCGAAGTTGAAGAACCAAGAGTGCTGCATACTGGAGGTTTGAAATAAATGATACTTTAACCAGGCCTCAATATAATCATAATAATTATATTGAGTATCAGTATCCTTGAGTGTTTTGAAAGTAGAAGGGTGGGTTTCCCATTCTTCTTCCGTCATAACTGAAATAATGAAACAATTGTGAAAGATGATCTTTGAGGGATCAACTTTACAATGAATAGGTTTAATGAAGATGGAACCGGTGTTAACTAAGATTCCAAGGTAAAAGGAGAGGTTTTTGGCTAGATCTTCGGGGATCCAATGAAAACCTCGAGGAAAGTAATTTGAAGCAATTTGGAAATGATCTGTTTGTACCGATTTCTCAATGTAAAACAGATTCTAAAACCAAGCTTTTTTGAAATATTCTGCTTTGTTGGCAGAAGGAAATCTGAGTGCCGCCGAAGCCAAGGGGTTTGTATACAGGTCGTATGGCATGGCTAAGTTGGAAGTAAATGAGCTTGGGGGAATAGGTCTAGGAACTTGTCCTAGACTGGTAAATCTGTTGGCTATCTCCAGTGGGGAAAAAGCCAAAGTAGATGCAGATGCCGGAGGCATAAGCATTGGATAAAGAGATGTGGGTGGTGGTGAAGTAACCGGTAGAATAGGTTTCTTCTTCTTACTCATGTTTTCTGCAAGAATTCATGGGTAAGAAAATTAGGAATAGAATTATCAGCACCTTTGATAAATTCAATGTCAAAATCAAAAACACTTAAAATAGCTTGCCAACATGCAAAAATCTGTTTTGATGCAATGTTTTTAACATCTTGTTCTAAAACAGTTTTAGCAGTTTTGCAATCAATGCGCAAAAGAAATTGTTGGTTAAGCAAATTACTTTGAAATTTAGAAATGCATAGGACTACAGATAAAATCTCTTTCTTAATAGTACTATAATTATGTTGTGCATGATTCCAAGTTCCAAAGTGGAAGTGAACAATCTGTTCAGAGGAACCAGGCGAAACAACTTGTTTCAGGATGCCGCCGTAGCCTGTGTCTGAGGCATCAGTTTTGACAATCTTGAAGTTGTTTGAAGTAGGAATTCCAAGACATGGAAGAGTTTTGACATGTGTCCTGACTTGTTTAACAACATTAGTGTGAACTTCAGTCCACAGAAAAGGATTAGAACGCAATCTCGCAAAAAGGGGGCGACATTGTTTCCTCATATCCTTGTAGAAATCTGAAATATAGTTCAAAGAACCAAGAAATCTTTGAAGCTGATTTTTGTCAAGGATGACATCAGGAAATTTGTTAGCAAATTCAATAGCTCATCGGATGGGCCTGATTTTGCCTTCAAAGATGTCATAACCAAGGAATCTGATCTTGGTTTGAAATAATTTAATCTTTTTTGCAGAAACGACAAGTCCATTTCTTTTGATGATCTCAAGAAATGTTTGAAGATGTTTCCAATGTTCATCAATAGATTTAGAGAATACAAGAACATCATCTATGGAGACGATGGTGAAATTAGTGAATGATAGGAAGATATCATTTATGATATTTTGAAATTCACTAGGAGCGTTCGTCAGCCCAAATGGCATGACATTCCACTCATAGTGACCGAATGGAGTAATGAAAGCAATTTTGCACCTGCCTGACTCCATAATTTGGATCTGCCAAAATCCAGACTTAAGTTCAAACTTGGAGAAAATAACTGCATCACTTAACCTATGAACCAAGTCATTCTTGTTAGGGATAGGATACCGAATCCACTCTAACACCTTGTTCAATGGTTTGTAATTGATGACTAAACGGGGTGTACCTTACTCAATCTCAGCATTTTTCTGAACATAAAAAGCAGCACAAGACCAGGGTGACTTACTATGCCTGATGATATTCTTAGCAAGTAGATCTTGGATCTCAGTTTTGCAAAACTCCATAGTTTCTCTATTCATTTGAATAGGTCTTGCTTTGGTTGGAATTAAATTTTTAGAAAAATATTTAACATAAGGTAAAGAAACAACATGTTTCTTCCTATGCCAGAAAGCATTGGGAAGTTCCAAGCAGACTTCAGAAATTCAAGTTTTTTTAAAATCTTCAATTTTTTATCTAAGCAAGGAATCATGCAAATTATCAGAAACACGTTTGAACTTGATTTCTTGTTTAAGAAAATCTAAATGTTTTCTTTTTGCAGAAAGCAAAAACACAGATCTTCTAGCAATGTCACGTTCAAACTTAGAAGCAAACTTAAATTTAACTTTCTGTCTAAAGGGGTCGGTTGTGATTCCATCAGCTTCAGAAAGGAACGGATAAATCATGTTAAGAAAAGGCATGCCAAGAATAACATCATGGGTCAAATTCTTAACAAGCACAGAAGGAATTTTAAAGCAAACATTGTCCTGGCAAACATGAGCCATGTTCAACTCATAACGAATCTTCATCTTAGATCCGTTTGCCGAGAATAAATTCTCTTCGGACTTTTCGAAATAGGAGGTAGGAACTAAGCCTTCTCGGATACAATTAAGATCTGCTCCTGAATCGATCAAAGCAACAGCAGAGAATTTGTACTCATGATTAATAATAATCTCTACCAAACAAAACCATTTCTGTGGAATAGAACGGTGAAGTAAGCAAATATCCTTAGTTGGACTAGAGGGTTCAGCATGGTCTGACTGGTTTGATTCTTCACCCGAAGGACTGTCATGATCAAATTCTTTGTCAAGTTTTAAACATGCTAAATCTTGTTTAAAAGAAGCAGTCTCAGATTTGAGAGTCTTGATCTCTTCTCTGAGTTCAGTAATCTCTTTTTTAACAAGAGATACTTCATGCTGTAAATCCTTTAATGAAATCTCTTTGGGTTTTTGTTTTTGAAAACGCCCCAAAGTTTCTTCAAATGAAATATTCCCTTTAGAGGACGATGGCTCTTTACGAGTCATTGTCTCCTTGAGTTTCTTGAGATATTTCTCTTTTAGCTCAGGTCTTGAATCTGTGAGATAATAGAGAGAAGCATGTTTTCATGTTCTTCCTCTTTACTCAAAACAGGTTCTTGTTTTATCTCTTTATCTAAGACATTGATTGTCTTGACTTTAGAAATACAACATGAATCATTGCAACCAAGCTTAATATTTGGTGAGTTAGAATAATTAGAGTCTAAGTGGTAATCAGAACCGCTAGAACTAAATTCATCCTCATCTGAAGATGAAGGAGATCTATGTTCGAGTAATCGAAATAGGTCTTCTTGATCAACAGCATTGATATTTAACTCATTAAGCTTTTTCTTAAAACCTTGTGGCTTCTTTGTACACTTATTCGCATAGTGTCCAAGTTGACCACAATTAAAACATGTTCCCTTTGTAGGGGTTTTTGAAACCTTTTTTTGAAATGGTTTTCTTCTTGAAATCGGTTTTGAAACATGTTTTTTGTAAAACTCATCACGGGATCTATTAAAGTTCCTGCGAGGTTTTAAAATCTTTTTAAAACTCTTTTTATGCTGCAAGGATGGAGCAATAGGAGGAATGCTAAATTGTTCACAAAAGTTTCCCATTTCGCATTTGGCTTTCTTTCTATCCTTCATCTGCTGGGCAATCATCCTTTGATCATTGCACATACTAACACCAAGTTTTTGAATAATACTTATAATGTCACCATAAGTATAATTATCATAATTCAGATAACCCAAGATATCAGTAAGTGAGTCCTTTACCTTAATGGCGAACAAACGAGACAATCCGTCAATGAATTTCTCTTTCCAGTAAGGTTTTTGGGAATCATCTCTAAGCATAACACGAGACATAAAAACATCTTTGTACCAACGATAATCAGAAATTTTATTACATCACAAATTATTCAAATAATCAGAAATTCTATTGGTGATGTTGGAAGGAGTTCCAACAAACTGTCTAACTATGGTATAAATCAGGGTATTGACACTATTAGGGACTCCTTCTCCCTTGACTGTGTCAAAGATGGGTAAACCTTCGTCATCATTCTTGATGGATTTTTGAATGGATTCCCTTGCTTCTTCAGTGAGATGCTTATCCCACCAATCTCGAAGCATACCCATAAATCCAGTGGTCAGGACATTAACAATCTCAGTCTGGCTGAGGTTGTTGTTGTTGTAAGCATTAGCAACTATAGACATACGATTAAGAGTATTGAGGATTTCTTGGGAAATTGTCCTCTGAGCTTGGGGCAGTTCTTAATATACAACTTTTTAAGTTGAGAAAAAGTTTCAATTTCATTTTTGGGGTTGAAATGAAACTAGTTTTCCCAATTCGACATATTCTCCAACCTTAGAATCTCCAATCCTCCAAATGGCGTCGTTAAAGAACTATTTCCATAAAACTCCGTATCCACAGTAACAACTCCATCGAACCCATTAATGTACAATTCATTAAGGTAAGGTAGCTACCCTTTGGCAAGGCACCACAATATTTACAATTTCTTAGTTCCATATATGATATATTAGCCAATGAAGGAAGTCTTGCTATCCAGTCTGGAAAACCTTTCCCGTGGTAGTAGTTAATGGTGAGCCTTTCTAAGCTTTTATGGGGCTGCAGATTTTCAAGTATACCTCTTTGACTTTCCCAAATACCATATTCATTTGTTGGATTCCATTGTGCATGTAACACCAACTCCTTGAGGTGATCATTATCCTTCAAGCCTATATCCAAAGCATCCTCGGCTAATCTAACATTTTGGAGCTCCCAAATTGAAAGCTTTCCCCGTACATTTATTAGTTTTCCCAATTCTCCAATGCAAGACCCATTGTGTTTACTGACGATGAATTTGGTCAATGTCTGCAGATATTTTAGTTTACCCATTTGTGTTGGCATCTCCTTTAGAGCTTGAGTATCATCAATTTCAAGATGACGTAAATTAATAAGTTTCCTCATAACTCTTGGCAATCTATCCAAAGACCAACAATTTGATAACTTCAACGTTTGCAAATTGCACAAATTACACATGGAATTAGGCAAGCATTTAATATTTGTGAAAGACAAATCCAAATAACGTAGATGTTTCATTTTGCTAATTGAATCAGGCAACTTAGTTATCCCTATTCCAGACAGAGAGAGAACTCTTAAGCACCTGCATGCACTTGGCATTTTGTTTTCAATACTCCGGTAACTGTATCCTAATTGCAAGAAAGTGCGCAAATACTTGGCCTTGCAAAGATCATCTTCAATCTTCTAGGGTAATCCAAATCGAAATATGATAAATACTGAGTCATCTTCACAATTTCTTTTGAATTATCACCGTCCAATGTAAAGCCAAATTGACCGGACACAAATTTTGCCAAATCATCCACAAGATCATGCATTACAAAACCTAATTTAGTTTCACTTGATTGTTGAAATAATGATCTTGATACGAGAGAGTAGAAGTATTGTTTACCAATGTCTTCCATTTTTTCTGTTTTGGATTCATGCAAGAAACCTTCCGCCATCCATAATAAAACTAATTGATCTTTGTTAAAAATATGATCTTTTGGAAATATCGAACAATTAGCAAAGCATCGTTTTAAATATGAAGGGAGATACTTATAACTTAATCTCAAAGCCGGAAGGATGTTTGTCTCCTCCAGTGAAAGATCCCATAAATCGCTCTTCAATATTTTTGTCCATCTCTCAACATCTGATTCTAACCACAACAGATCGCCAATGGCTTTGATTGCTAAAGGTAGACCTTTGCACTTTTTCACAATCTGTGTCCCTATTTCTTTTATCTTTGGATCTGCATTGGCGCTACCATCACGAAATGCATGTTTTTTAAAAAGGGACCAGTAATCAGCATTTGGTAATTCCATTAGATGATGAGTTTTAGCATGCATGGCCAATGCAATGCTTTCATTCCTTGTGGTGACAAGGATCATACTTCCTCAAACCCCATATTGCAAGAGTTGGCCTAGGAACTCCTGATGAATAGGTTTCTCACTCCAAACATCATCCAAAATAAGGAGAAATTTCTTGCCAGTCAAATTCTTCTCTAGTTCAACTTGAAGTTGCTCTGGATCTTTAATATAACAAGCTGACAAAGCTGCTTGCTCTATAATTGATTTCTTTACCTCGGGCACATCAAATTCTTCTGAAGTACAAAACCATATTTTAAGGTCAAAATATTGTTTCGCCCTATTGTCATTGTATACCAGTTGAGCAAGGGTAGTCTTGCCGATTCCCCCCATGCCAAAAATGGCAATCAAGCACATTTCATTGCCCCAGCCATGAGAAGAGAGCAATAAGTCAATTACTTTTTTCTTGTCCTCATCCCTACCAAAAGTGTTAGACTCTATGACATAATAAGTGGACAACCTTTCTGGATTTTGTTTTCCTCCAACTCCTCCTTGTAGACGCATAACATCCTTTTGTTTTGCCAGATCTTCTAGTTTAACAAGTACCTCTTTTATCTTTGGCTCTATATGATGGACAAAACGATTAAGGAAAGTACTAGAGATGAGGTTTCCTACCTTTCTTGAAGCAGGTGGGAATTCAGCATCCAACTTGCGTTGGAGGGCTTCAGTAGCAATCTCATCCAATATGTCTTCTGCATCATAGGCAACATCTTTCAACTCATCAATCCACATTTTCACGTTAGGATTCGTAACTTGCTTTTCTTCCGCATCTTCCAGCACCACATTCATTGGCAACAATGCTATCTTCAACTTCTGTAAGAGTTCATCGGTTGATTTTCGTCCGCGGATGAAATCAACTACTCCTTGAGAAGCCATTTTATCGAATACCACTCCAAGGATGGCAGGGAGAAATGCCACTCCCACCTCAGCCATGTTTTCTTATTTGGAACGAAAGAAATCAAGGGAAGTAAAGGAAGGGCTTTTTAGCATACAACAAAGCAATTAGAGCATAGCAGAGCAAAGAGCAAAATGTGGTTGCAAGCAATAGTTGGAGTTGTATATAAGCTCTGCTGATATATGGACGAATGGGTTTAGTTTCGTGGACCAACACCACCTGATTGCACCCGGTCAAGTCAGTGACCCCTGTTATTTAGGAGCCATTATTATTGGACCCTCATCTCTGCACAAAGTAAGGGCTAATTTGGTCCATGTAATATCTCATTATTAATGAAAAAAAACAAAAACATTGGGATAAAATTGTGAAATAATTGTCATTATATCATTCTTCAGCTGATAAATAATTTTTAGGTTTTTTTCAAAACTTGAAATATTAGATTAGTCATCTCATTTTCTAAAATTATAATATAATATTATTTTTTATCAACTTAGTTAATGCAATATTTATTTTTTAAATACATTTTATTTTTATTTTCATAATTTCCAAGCATCTATATATTAAAATACATAAAATCCATACATCAACCTAAATTAACTTCATTTTCAAATACAAAATATTAAAATATCCATACAATATATTCACAAAGGAATGAGAAGTAATATATATAAAATTTCTATGACTTAGTTACTGTAACTTAACACATTTATTGAGTTACTTTAGCGCATAATCAAATTTATTTTTAAACAAGTTTTAAATATATATATATATATATTAAAAAAATCGAATCTTCATATACACCTTTACAAAACTCAATTTAAGAAAATTTCAAATTTTCTCATAAAAATTATCAAAACCTCGTTAACAAATTAAACATGGCGTTATTTCCTTCCGCGTCTTTGCTAAAAATTGAAACATACAAAACAGGCCTTAAAAAAATGGAATGTGAATGATTTTGGATATACAGTGGAATGAACAGAGATGCATGATTTATGTGTCCAATATTCCTTTAAAAGTAGCTTTATATATAGAGAAGGAATTATCACATAGCCGGCCACTTGGTATAAGAGGGGGCCTACCAACAAAAGAATTATTGCATTTGTCAAGGAAAGCACGCAATGGTTGTGCTATTTACCTTTGGAAAACTAGTGAGATGAGAAATAATCAAGTTCACATGCTATAATATGGCCTAGCAAAAGGGAAATGTCAGGGGAAAAGTAAAGGAGTGGTAATAATTTCTTGGAGGTTGCTTTTTGAAAAGTGAGATGAGAAAATCAAGTTCACATGGGTATGATAGTGCCTACCGAAAGAGAAAATGCCAAGGAATTAAAGTTACCATGCAGTACTGCTAATTTCATTTCATGGACGTTGCCTTTGGAAAAGAGATATGAGAATCTGAGTTCACATGGTATAATAGGGCCTACCATAAAAGAAATGCGAAGGAAAGCGCGCAGAGTACTAATTTCAGGAAAAGATACGAGGACATGAATCAAGTTCCGACATGTGCCTTATTGATACTAAATTAGTAAGAGAGGGTGGCACTTGGAGCCCGTCGGTTTTTACACCAGCCAATATAAATACAACACATAGATTTATCCACATAATTTTCTTTGCACCCTCACACAGGTGACAGAATCACTTTAAATCACTTTCTCCTCACTTTCTCATCTATCCGCCTAAACCGTCTCTATCTCTCTCTCTTTACACTACGATCTGGTTTCAAAGATTTGTGGCGACTCCCTTTTGGTTTTCAAGATTTGTGGAGCTCTGTGTTGGTGAAACTTTATAGAAGGTAACCGGTGTCTAAAATTCTACAATTGGAATTCTGTAATGAGTTGAGAGCATACTTCAGATAATATGAAACCCGTAAGAAGAAGAAAGCTTTAAATGTAAATTGGAGGGGGAATGAGGCTGAATTGGAAAACCCCACTTGAGATTTAGCCTAAAACTGATACCCATTGCATTTCTCGGAACAAAAATGGCAAAGAAACTTGGTCCATTAATTCTGGATGTAGCTCATCATGCTACATAGGCGCAACAAAATATGGATGTGTCGATTGTGTCATAAAAGAAACAAGTGATCTAAATTAGAGCAAATAATGCAACAAATGCACAACTAATCACAAGACCTAGTGATCGCTATCACCACAGAACCAAAACCCACATTCAAAAACATAAAACCACTCAAGGAGAAGACTACGCGAGAGGAAGGGGTGGTGAAATTGGCGCCACGAGAGGGAGGGGGTGGTGAAATAGGCATTGCAAGAGGGAGGGAGGGAGTGGTGAAATAAGCGCTGCCAGAGAAGGAGGGGGTGGGGAAAAGGCGCTGCAAATGGAAGGAGAGAAACAAAAAGTTGGCTGGGCATCGAATGGAAGGGGAGAGAGAACTCTTCGGAAAGGGGGTTGCTAATGGAACGAGAGAGGAAGGATTCTAAATAGTCGGATGTAGGTGTTTGAAGACTGCACCTCCTACATGGCAAATAGTTATTGGTTAGTGTGAAAATAAGTTTTTTACCCGACCGGCCTTGACTTTTTCCCTATAAAGATAAGACCTTCAAGGATGATTTTTTTTCATCATCAGCCTAACAATAAAAATAGGTAACCCAACAATGTGAATGACTCCTTCCATTACGGAGCATTTTTGGTTGGAGACATAGAGCCACTACAATACCCAAACCAGTATTGGGTTTGACTGAAGGACCCAAAAGTGATCATGAATGTTAGGGAAAATATGTAACACCTAACGAACCCAAAGGCCCATTAGAAAGTTCACGGACTTGGAAGATAGAGCAGTGATACTTGAGGAGAATTTACGAGTCCGGGCAGGGGAATTCAATCAAAGGAAGAGGCCATTTTATGCCATGGAGCAAAATAAGGGCAAGAGACCTATGTACAGCCCGATGCCCAAGCCAATCCAAGTGGTCAAACCTCCCCAACGAGGTACAACAGTGCCTCACCCCGCATGCCAAAACTGTGGCAAACGTCATGCCGGGAAGTGCCTTATGGGGACTAACATTTGCTTTAAATGTGGTAAGATAGGTCATTTGGCAAGGGAGTGTACAATGCTTGTGGCCCCTAATACTCAAGTGCAGAATCAAGGGCAGAAGAATCCAGCACCGGCTCGAGTTTTCGCGTTAACATTTGATGATGCTGATACTTCTCCTAATGTGGTAACAGGTATTCTTCCCCTATTTTCGCATCGTGCTTTAGTACTATTTGATTCTGGTGCTACGCATTCATTTATATCCCGTAAATATGCATGCCTGAGTGAGAGAGCACCTGAACCTCTTGAGCCAGTGATGTCTGTTTCTTCACCTCTCGGGAAATCCATGATTTGTCAGTTTGTGCTGAAGGGTTGCGCGACAAAGATACAAGATCGACATCTCCTTGCTGATTTGATATTATTTGATATGGAAGAGTTCGATGTGATTTTGGGCATGGATTGGTTGTCTCAATACCATGCTAGCTTGGAGTGCTTCAAGAAGGAAGTAATCTTTAGACCACCAGGTGAGTTAGAGTTCTGTTTTTGTGCTGTGGCTAAGATTATTATGCCGAAGGTGATCTCTGCATTAAAGGCCACCACTATTTTAAGGAAGGGTTGTGCAGGATTTCTTGCTAGTTTGGTGATGCCACAACCAAATGGGCCTAAGTTGCAAAATATAGAGGTGGAGAAGGATTTTCCTGATGTTTTTCCAGACAAACTACCTGGCTTACCTCCGGATAGGGAGATTGAGTTCTCTATAGATATCATTCCGGGAACGGCACCTATCTCTAAAACGCCATACCGGATGGCACCTGTAGAGCTCAAGGAGCTTAAGGATCAATTGCAAGAATTGTTGGAAAAAGGCTTTATTCGCCCTAGTGTATCACCGTGGGGTGCACCAGTTCTCTTTGTGAAAAAGAATGATGGGTCATTGCGACTTTGTATTGATTATAGAACTTAATAAGGTGACCGTTAAGAATCGATATCCTCTACCACAGATTGATGATTTATTTGATCAACTTCAAGGATCCCAAGTATTTTCAAAGATTGATCTCAGATCAGGGTACCATCAGTTGAAGATTAAGGCGGAGGATATTCCAAAGACTGCTTTCAGAACGAGATATGGACATTATGAATTTTTAGTGATGTCCTTTGGATTGACTAACGCCCCAGTGGCTTTCATGGACTTGATGAATCGTGTCTTTAAGAAGTATATTGATCAGTTTGTAATAGTATTTATTGATGACATTCTTATTTATTCAAGAACCCCGGAAGAACATGTGAAGCATTTGGAGGTTGTTCTTCAAGTTTTGCGGGAGAAGAAATTATATGCTAAGTTGAATAAGTGTGAGTTTTGGTTACAAAAGATTTCTTTTCTTGGTCATATAATTTCAAAGGATGGTATTTCCGTAGATCCTGCAAAGGTGGAGGCGATAGTGGAATGGCCTAGACCAAAAACTATTCAAGAAATTAGAAGCTTCCTTGGTCTTGCGGGGTATTATCGAAGATTTGTTGGAGGGTTTTCTCGCATCGCAGTTCCTTTAACGACCTTGACCCGAAAGGGTGAGGAATTCATATGGACGGCAGAATGTGAGAAAAGCTTTCAGGAGCTCAAGGAGAAACTTGTGACGGCACCTGTTCTTACTATACCTTTGGGTACAGAAGGATTTGTGATATACAGTGATGCCTCACACAAAGGGTTGGGGTGTGTTCTTATGCAGCATGGAAAAGTTGTAGCGTATGCTTCGCGTCAACTTAAGGATTATGAGCACAACTACCCAATCCATGATTTAGAGTTGGCTGCTGTGGTATTTGCCTTACAGATATGGCGACATTACCTTTATGGGGAACATTGTGAAATTTATACGGACCACAAGAGTCTAAAATATTTCTTCACTCAAAAGGAGTTAAATATGAGGCAGCGTAGATGGTTGGAGCTATTGAAAGATTATGATTGTAATATCAACTACCACCCCGGCAAAGCTAATGTAGTTGCCGACGCCCTTAGTTGGAAGTCTCCTTCTAGCACTCTCAGGAGTATGTATACTCCCCAGAAATTTGTTCTTCTAGATATGGAGAAGCTGGGAGTGGAAATGGTGAAAGATGTACAAGCAAGGCTGAATAGCCTAATTCTTGGCCCTACAATATTGGACCAAATTAAAGCTGCTCAAAGTGAAGACCTTAACCTCCAGAAGATCAAAGCAGATATTTTAAAAGGAAAACAACCTGATTTTGTGATTTCTGGTGATGGATCATTGCGGTTTAAAGGAAGATTGTGTGTACCAGCTAAAAAGGAACTAAGGGATCTAATATTGAGGGAAGCACATCGGTCTCTATACACAGTGCATCCAGGTAGTACCAAAATGTATCGAGACCTAAGACAACACTACTGGTGGAGCGGAATGAAACGAGACATGGCTAACTTTGTAGCTCAATGCCTGACATGCCAGCAAGTTAAGGCTGAGCATCAAAGACCCTCGGGAGCACTACAGCCACTACCAATACCAGTTTGGACATGGGATGAAATCAGTATGGATTTTGTAACTGGATTTCCTAAAGCCCAAGGAGGACAAGATTCTGTGTGGGTGATTGTCGACAGATTATCGAAATCAGCCCACTTCATACCAATTCAGATGACTTACTCGATGAGTAAGTTGGCAGAGATATATGTCAAAGAGATAGTTAGGTTGCACGGAGTTCCGTCCAAGATAGTATCGGATAGGGACTCACGGTTTACTTCAGCATTTTGGAGGAGCGTGCAAAGGAACTTGGGGACAGAATTGATTTATAGCACTGCTTTCCACCCTCAAACAGATGGGCAGTCTGAGAGAACAATTCAAATTCTTGAAGATATGTTACGGGCATGTGTCTTGGATTTCAAGAAAAGTTGGGTAAAATACTTACCATTAGTTGAATTTGTCTACAATAATAGTCACCAAGAGAGTATCAATGCAGCACCATATGAAGTTTTGTATGGGCGCAAATGTAGATCGCCCCTTTATTGGGACGAGGTTGGTGAGAAAAAGATGTTGGGCATTGACTTAGTTCAAAATATGCAAGAAAAAGTAGCTATCATTAGAAAGAGGCTTGCCCTAGCTCAAGAGAGACAAAAGAAATATGCCGATCATAGAAGAAGGGAGCTGCACTTTGAGGTAGGAGACAAAGTATTCCTTCGGGTAGCTCCAATGAAAGGAGTTATGAGATTCAGCAAGAAAGGCAAATTAACCCCAAGATACATTGGCCCATTTGAGATTCTTGAAAAGATAGGAGCAGTTGCATATCGACTCGCACTACCCCCAGAATTTTCAGTCATGCATAATGTTTTCCATGTTTCAATGCTTCGAAATTATGTGCATGACCCTACACATGTGTTGGATTATGCACCTCTCCAAGTGCATAAAGATTTCTCATACGAGGAAGCACCAATCCGAATCTTAGATCGGGAGGTTCAAGTACTTTGCAATAAAACCATTCCGATGGTCAAAGTGCTTTGGAACCACCACATTGAGCAAGAGGCAACCTGGGAACATGAAGACGACATGAGGATTAAATATCCCACTCTTTTTCCTTAAGGTACATTCAATCTCGAGGACGAGATTATTTTAAGGTGGGGAGAGTTGTAATACCCTAGTCTTACTACGTGAGTCTTTACGTCATTTTATTTTATTTCTTAAGTTAAATATGTTCATATAAATATTTTTATTATTTTATTTTAGATGGGTATGTTTTTATTTTTTTTATGTGGGTTGTTAAAATAAATTAAGTACATAATTTTTAAAGCCTTATAGTATTTTCTCTTTAAACCCTAAAATTTTATTATTTATGAAAGAGCACAAATGATTCCCACCATTGGATTGGTAATTGGAATGGTTATCTTCCTAAATCTAATCCTAACCCTCCATTTCCTTAAGTTTTAATGACCAAAAATTTAACTAAGCCTTCTTCTCTTATGAACCATCGGTCTACACCTAATAGATAAAGAATTTCCTCTTCAAACCCATCGGTCTACACCTAACAAATGAAGAACAAATCTTCTTCACTTCTCTTTCCATGCTAGCCAACGCCACTTCCCTCTTTTCTTCTCCTCTTCAAGAAATCAAACTCCTCTCATTTTCTTCAAGCTTTGGACCTTCACTTCACCTCTTGAAAGAATCTAGAAGCTTAAGGTAAATTGTTTAATGTGATTTAATGTGATTTTGGAAGCTAACTAAATTGTTTAGCTTATGTTTTGATGTTATGTTTTGTATATCTACATATATGCTCTGTTTTAAGGGATTAAGTATTTATATGAGGTTGTTTTGATGTTATGTTTTGTATATCTACATATATGCTCTGTTTTAAGGGATTAATTATATATATAAGGCTGTTTTAATGTTCTATTTTGAGTATATATATAATTATGTTATGTTTTAAGTGATTAAATGCATATATGGAGTTGTTTTGATGTTATGTTAACTAAATTAACTATTTTCTTATGTTACTCTTGTAAGGATTTGTCGAGAGGGTAGTTAATTGAGGTAACATTAAAGGTAGAAAACGACGTTAGATTTTTAATATTTTAGCCATCGTTAAAAGGGGATCTAAAGGATGTTGGATGAGTTTTAACACACTTGTTATTTATTGGATTAGGATTTTCTGAAGTTAAAGGGATTGCAGCGGATCGAGGTAAGTAGCTATGACCATGCGCCCACGCCAAGTTCTCTTGTGGAAGAATATATCTCTATCTCTTTCCAAACGTTTCTCTAATTAAAGAATAAATGAGTTTATATTATGTACAAGCCTTTCTTGGTAGCCCCTGTTAAGTATCCTATCGATTATAATTGATTGTATGTGTATATGGTAATGCATGCATGTAGACCCTAAGTCATGAAATTTTTATACATGCTTCTTGAAATAACTAAGATTTTATTTATATGTAAGCATGCATTAAAATGCTATTTTTTTTCCAAAATAAAAGCATATTCATCGGACTAAGGAAGATATTGAAAATGTTGATTTCAAAGAAAGAAAAGGAATGAATTAATGTATGAAAATATGTAATGGCCACATGAAAGGAAATGATATCAAAGAAATGGGCAGATTGCAATGCCGGGTAAGTAGTACTGGTAGTGCACCCAGTGCTGCTCCCTGACAGAAAGGGGTTCCTAACATGTGGCCACGGGTGGAATCCAGGTCCAATAGGACCGCTAACCCCAACACACGGGGCGTAATAGTGTGTTGGCCACAAGAAAGTGAAAGATTAAATGAAGTGTATGCATGAAGATATGATATATAAGTATGTATGAAAATAAGAAATAAAGATTTTACATGAAAGTATGAAGTGAGTATATGCATGATAGTAAGAAGTAAGAGTATGCATGATGTTATAAAGAAAGCATATGCATGGAAGTATTGTCAGAATTAGTATTGGTTTATGGATGCATGTTTTCAAAAAAAAGTACTATATGCTTATTAAGTTAACAGCATGGTGTACTGCTTACTAAGTATTAGACTCACTTTGTGTTTATGTTTTAAACGTCCAGGTACAGACGAATCTACTGAGGAGCTGAGTATTACTGAGGAGGGAGGGGCCGACGTTTAGTAGTCCCTGGGTAGTTTGGTTTCTTTTTATGAAGATATATGTTTCTTATGTTTTAATACTGGACCCCACACGGGGATGTTTTATTGAGTTAACTTCTAGACAAGATACTTTCGGGTATAAAGTATATAGTGGGGTAATGAAACCCCTTCTACTTTAAGTTAGTTTTCTTTTGTAGTGACTGAAGGGACTGAGTCCCTTTTTGTTTAAAATAGTTATGTTACATAAATGGATGACGGACTCTGAGAGTCTCTTGTAAAGGAATGTAAAGGTATGTCTATTAGATATTTCTTTTAGTTAGAAATTAGAATTTATGCGTGATGCGTTCGGACCGTCACGCACTATCTTTTAAAAACAAAAAAAAATAAAAAATATTAATAAAATAATAATAATAATACTAATAACAATATGGGCATTCATTTATAAATAAATTTACTGTTATAATAGGAAAAAAAACAGGTACGGGATCACGGTCTCGCCCTTGATAGGGTGGGGTTGTGACATGTAGTGACCGTCAAATCACCATTTGTCCCAAAATGTTAAGAAGGTAGATTTTATTATTTAAATTAAATCTTAACATTTCTTCTTAGGTGTGTGTCAGACTCTCTTTCAATGAGTGGGCATAACAAGTATGATATTTAATTAAATAAGATAGAGTATAAAGTTATGAGTCGAACTCAAGACTTATGCTCTAACACGATGTAAAAATCATCACTTTTTCATAAGAGGTAGATTTTATTATTTTTATTATATTCTTTACATTCCCCTCATGTGCAGGCCAAAATTTTGTCAAATTAATAGACTTAACAAGTAGAATATTTAATTAAACGGTAGTAGAGTGAAGAATAATAATTTAAATTTAGGACCTCTGTTCTAATTCTGTCAAATCATCATTTATCGTAAAGATTTAAACTAATAAAAATATGTATATTTTATTATTTAATTTATATCTTCATGTTAATAGAAAAATTAACATTAAAAAAAACCAAATTTACCTTTTAAGAACAGATTGAGAATCAATGCTCATTATTGGAGGGAAAGGCTACTTTGGTGATGCCGCCGCAGCAGTCACCAGTGTATTAATATCAATGTATCCAATAATGGTCGCCATAGCTCCTTCTGCTATTAGTGTTTCCTGGACCCCTGGTTGCCAAAAAAATAAACTAAGTAGACTAATAGAGATTGAGAACCAAATAGTAGCCCACAAAAGGTTTAAATCGTAGCTAATACCTATGTTTTTTCACGACACATCTCGCGATAAGAGTCAACAAAACTCGCAAAGCACGTCCATTTTTGTTTATGCTCGTGGAAATAGGAGTAATTACCACAAGAGGTACTGGTGGGTGTTAGTATTACCCAGTAGAACTTTGGGTGGAAAAAAATTCTTCCAGCAAAAGAAAAAAAAAAGTATTTGCAGCAAATACTAAAAGAATTCAAAAAAAAATTGTAAAAGTAAAAAAAGATGAGACTAAGCCAAAAATGATCATAAAAAATTGTCTAATATAACCTAAAAAAATTATATACAAACCTTGGATATTCAAATTGACACTATTAACAATTTCAAAAAAATAACTAAAATTGTACTAACATGTTTACAATAAAAGCTCCTAATAACAAGACATTTTGAGCAATCTCCCTTTCTCCTACTAAGCAATGGTTGTAGTCCTTGGTAGAAACCCTTGAAATAAGTCCTATGATTGTAGCCCTTGGCAGAATCCATCTATAACTAGACCGAGAAAGATTTCGTCTAAAGAAAAGTGAGTAACTCACCTGGAAGTTATCAAGGACCATCACTGCAGCGATAGACTAGCCCAAACCTTTTGAAATAATATGGAAAACAGAATTTGAAGCAACATTTTTCCCAAGACAAGGAATTGGGTGTTTGCAACACTAGAAGATATTAACTTTCACAAAGAGTTTGGGAAGCATATTGCAAACCATATAAATAAGATAACTGAACTAGTCCTCAAATGTTAGGACAATATGATCGTGAAAAATTAAATACGATGATTTCTAATTTGTTTATCCAGTGTGAATTGTCATTCAATGTTATAGAGCATCCGACATTTGTTAAACTATTGGGTTATTTAGAGACTGGACACAACTTGTCATCCCAAACCACCTTCCAAAAAGAGTGTATTGGTTTATACAAGGAGGAGAAGCAAAAGTTGAAAGCTTTGTTGTGCAATCAAACAGTTTGTTTGACCATCGATATATAGACATCAGTGCAAAACAAGAATTATATTTGTGTCATGTGTCATTATGTTGATCACAGTTGGGTATTACACAAGAAAATCATAATGGTTTTCAAGATGCCTAATCATAGAAGTGAGACCATTGCTTGGATGTTAGAGTCTTGCTTAATGGATTGAGAGATTAACCTCCTTTGTACGATCACTGTGGATAATGCCACATCTAATGATGTCGCTATTGATCACATGAGGAGGAACATAAGAGATAAGGAGTTCACAATTTTGGAATGCGAGTTTATACATGTGCTATATGCTGCACATATTTTAAACCTCATTGTATGTGATGGTTTAAAAATTATATATGATGCTATAAATAATATTAGAGAAGCAATAAGATTTGTGAGGTCCTCACTGACAAGACTTGATATGTTTAAAACATGTGTAAAGAAGCTAAATATTGTGTGTGAAAATATGATGTGTCTATATGTTCCCACCAGATGGAACTCCACATATCTAATGCTTAGTATTGCTAAAAAATATGAAAAAACTTTTGTGCTAATGAGAGTGGGGGAGTCATAGCTTGCAGCGCCTCCATTTGAAGATTGGCAAAGGGCTCATGTTTTTATTAAGTTTCTAACAATTTTTTATGATGCCACTTTGAAAATCTCCGGCTCATCTTACGTGACATCTAATATGTTATTTCAACAAATTTCTACGATTGAGCACAATTTGAACAAAATGGATCAAAGTGGGGATGATATGTTGAAGAGGATGGCATCTAATATGAAACTTAAGTTTAATAAATATTGGGAGAACACGAATAAGATGAACATGATTGTTTATGTAGCTTTTGTCCTTAACCGTCGATATAAGATTACAGCCTTGTCATATTGGTTAAAAAGGTACAAAGGGGATAAATGTGGAGATAAAATTGAAGCCAATGTAAGATTGCTCATGAATCGTTTGATTGAGTAATACCACAAGTTTTATGAGCTAGATGTAGAAGATCAAATATGGCACAAGTTTCAAATTCCTCAAGTATTATTGGTGACGACTTGGAATATGAAAATTTTGATACATCTCTAGATCAATATCTTGAAGGGCAAAACAATTCGGTATTTAGCTCGGACTCAGAGAGGTATTTTTCAGATGTGATTGAACCAAAAATACCCGGGTTTGAGATTTTGGATTGGTGGAAGAGGAACTCATTTAGATATCTCATCCTTGTGGAGATCGCACGTGATATATTGGTCATCCCTATTTCCATCGTCGCATCCGAGTCCACATTCAGTACTAGTGAATGTGTAATAGACCCATACTGAAGCTCATTAACGTCGGAGACTATCCAAGCACTAATCTGCATGCAAAATTGGTTGAGTTGTGAATCACTTAGTTCTTGGGAGGTGGAGGAGCATGTAGAAGACGTTGACATTGAAGGTAAATACTTTTATTTGTTAATTTTGATTTTTTATTGCTAGTTTATCCATTTAACTTAACCTCTATATTTTGTTCTTCTTAAGGTAACCCTCTTCCTTCAACTTCGGCAACTTAATTTTTTGTTCTTGTTGGTGTGAACTTTGGAGCTTTTGACTTTGCATACACTGCATATTCAATCATGGTATGAGGCTTTACTTTGTATCAATTCCCAAATTTCTTCTAATAACTAACACATCAGTATGTATGACTATGTAAGTAAAATTATAAGTATAGATGTCATTTTTCATCTAATATATTCTTGACTTAGCTACTTGATCAAATTGATTGACTATGGAGTAATGCATATTTACAGGTGCCAACCTCGGAACACAATGGCAAAGTTATTGGAGAGAGTCTTGATTTAATTAAATATGTAGACAGCAACTTTGGGGGGTCTTCTCTTTTACCTGATGTAAGATTTGAGTAATTCATTTGTGCCCTCGATCAAAGGCTTTTTGTCTCCATTTATTTCTATTGGCCTTTGGACTGAAGTAATTATGGAAAATGTTATAGGATCCTGCTAAAAGAGAGTTTGCTAAAGAGTTGATAGCTTACACTGACACCTTCAACAAGACAGTGTTTACATCATTCAAAGGAGACACAGTAAAAGAATCTGTTAAGCTTTAAAACTTATTACCCTTATGAAATAATTTCACATATAACTATAGAAGATCGGATTGACTAAGACCTTGAACTTGCATCAAGTCCAGCTTTTGATCACTTGGAAAATGCTCTACCTAAGTTCGATGATGGGCCATTTTTCCTTAGGCAATTCAGTTTGGTAAGTTGATTTCTCAACTATGTTACTTTAATTTTTATTATTTTTCTGTAATAAAAATTGTGGCCTGTTTAATAGATATTATGTTGTCTATTTTATAATGGCTACAGTTTATGGCTTGCTAATTGGAATGGTATCCTATCATCTGGAGCTACTCATGCTGGTGAGTTTGCATCTTGATCTGTTTTGCATAATTTGGTTTCAATGGGTTGTACTGATGTGCTCTCTGTAATGATTATATTTACTGCTGCTAATGAATTAGATCAAATATGAGATTATAAAGAAATTGTAAATTATCTTTAAAAAATATGATCAAATATTTAATGATGCAGTTCGGGTACTAATAATTCTTCAATGAGCGTGATTTGATTATTTGCAATTCCTAATTGTTCCATATATTTGTAATATATGTTATCGGTAAAAGTACACCATATTGATTTTCTTATATCAACACATGATTTGGAAAATGCTTATATCAAAACAGTTTCCTTGTGCAGCTTACCCCAATTCCAGATTGAAGATGTGAAGAGTAGTGACATTGTTTTTTTTTTTTTTTATCGGTTAAGAGTAGTGACATTGTATTAGTTTAATTAGTTATGATCTATTATTATTTATTTTTTTCTTTGTAAATTTATGTTTTGCATTGTGATGTAACAACAATATTAGCTATTTTGCATTTTTGTTTATTTTTTTCTTCAATTTATTTTTTAAAAAAACTTTTAAAAGTGTTTAAATTTTTTTTTTTTTAAATCTAGGCAATTTGAACGTGATATCATTTTTTTTTAAAGTGCTATAATTTTTTTTTTTTAAGTTATAAAGTTTTTTTAAAAATAAAATATTACAAAACCCGGATTGAATCCGGTTATAATCCAGATCTGGTTTTTATCCAAAAAAAAAAGAAGCAAACAATCCGGATATCCAGATTGAATCCGATTATGGCTAGATATCCAGATCCAAATCCAGATGAGCACCCCTGTCAGTTAAGATAGCTAGTCCAGCCATGACTAAGGGCTAGTTTGGGTAGTGGAGTGTTCTAAAAAGTCATTAAACCAAATAAGTCTAGCATTAAAAAAAAATATATATATATATATACACCGTCGAAACCAAAACATTGCTACTAATATAATAATGTTCTAAGAAGGCAGCAGTCTTTTATATGACTAAAAGCTGCTTCACCTCAAGCCAAACAAACTCATTTACAGAGGAAAGTCCAATCTCCATCAAGGAAAATTACATATCTTTGTTCCTTATCATTCATTTTTTTCTAGAAAAATCTGTCCTAGTAATGGTTATTGAACAATTTTAAATGCATCATTGCGACCATGAATTACTGTCTATATATAACTATCATAAGGGACGAGAACAAGAATTAGCAGAGCAACACAGAGACATTTTGCATGTGAGATCCAAAATATGAAAAACAAGAATATTTAATTTCCCAATTTCAACATAAAAAAAACCAGACCTCAACACCTGAGTCACTCTTTCACTTCTTCCCCTTTGACACTGCAAACAATTTCCACATTAAGTTGTTAATTAAACCAACCTCTCTATAATTATTAGCATATTTATGCAATAACTGATGTTAGATCACTTGATAATAGAAAAAGTTACAAATGCTATGTTTGTTAGGAGATAGCAAAAAGCAAAAAAAGAAGAGGGAAGAGAGGGAAGTCCACCTCCCTCATGTTTATCAGAAAGGAATTAAGAAGAGGATAAAATTTATGATTCTACCTTTCGAATCAATTGTCCATATTCAATCAACACTAAACATCAAATCGCCATTAATTTGGCATTCCATGAGAGAACGAACCAAATTCTCAGTAATTCTTGAAGCCCAAGAAACAACTTTTTTAAAAAAAATAATAATAATAATATCATCAGTACTTTCCACTAATCTTCACTTCTTACAACTTTATCACTATTCAGACATCCCACAATGAAACCTGGGACCTCCTCAATCCATACATGTTCTTCCTCTATAGTTAAAGCTTTTTTTGCTAAAGTATGAGCTACTATATTCTTTTTTGTAAGTACTAACTGTAAATGCCAATTATCTAGCCTGTTTCTAAAGTGAAATCTAATATCCTCAACAATAGGACTGAAGGAAGGCAAGGCTTCATCAATACTCTACACAGCAAGCACCACTACTTTTGCATCTCCTTCAAACATGGTTTTTCGAATGTTAAGTTCAGAACAAATCTCTACTGCTTTCCTCAAGGCAAAGCTTTCTACTACTGCTACATCCACCACATTATCTTTTTTGTCACACACCGCAACCATGGCCTCTCCTTGTTCATCTCTTATTGTAATCCCTATCCCGATTCTCTTCCTCTTTAAATCCAGAGATGCATCACAGTTTTCCTTGACAAAGCCCCTTGCTGGTTTCTCCCACTCCAACTTTTCTATCAACTTGTTCTGTACT
Organism: Carya illinoinensis; assembly: GCF_018687715.1. Taxonomy (NCBI): domain Eukaryota; kingdom Viridiplantae; phylum Streptophyta; class Magnoliopsida; order Fagales; family Juglandaceae; genus Carya; species Carya illinoinensis. The sequence goes on from NC_056765.1 coordinate 28,468,216, forward strand.
GCATCATGCTGAATATAAGCCAACTAAATTTTTTGAAGCTCTTGTAAAGCTGCCTTTGTAGCAATGAAAGATTTCCTGGGACATGCAATTCTTTTCTCAAAAATCTAGTCATTTCTCCTAAGCCAAACCTTCCTAAACAACACTGTCATCTCCTCTAATTGGCACTTGGTGAGTCTGTTCATGAGCTTCTCCCACAGAGTCATAAACTCCACCTTAGATCTATTCCATTTCTTAACACAACTTGCATCATTACCCCAAATTTCATTTGCTGCAGGACACTCCCACAACACATGCATAAGGGACTCTTCTTCTACATCACACATGGGGCACCTCTTATCCTCTGTCACCTTCCTCTTGTACAGGTTTTCCTTTGTTGGCAACAAATTGTTTTCAGCTTTCCAAAGGAATGGTTTTGTCACACCTAGTACCTCAAGGTCCCAAATGCTTCTCCATCTATCATCTACCTTTCTCTCTGCTGAACTTTCACCTTTACTTCTCTCCCTTATTTCCAAGTGCAAGAAATAAGCACTACAAACAGAAAACATGCCTTTTTTAGATGGTCCCCAAACCATCTTATCCTTTGTTCTACCTCCGCTCAAAGGTAGACTGAGGATTAATTCAACTTCTACATCTGTAAAAATAGCTATGATCTTTATTTCATCCCACTCGCATTTCTGTTTATTAATTAGTTCTTCAACTTTGGAGTCTACCTGCAGCTGGGACACTAGAGATTGGATAGCATAAGAGATAGGACTAGGGAGCCATTTTGAGCCCCAGATTTTAACCACCTTCCCATCTCCCACTCTCCACCTTAGTCCTTCTTTTAATAAGTCCTTAGCAGACCATATACTTCTCCAAACTAAAGACGGTTGGTACCCAACTTTGCCTCCATAAAGCTCCCATTTCTAAAGTACTTTTCTCTAAACATCACTGCTGCCAATGAGAGGGGATATTTGAGTAATCTCCACCCTTTTTAGCAAGAAGGGCGGTATTAAAACTCTCTAAATCTCAAAACCCCATTCCCCCCTTTTCTTTCTGTACACTCATCCTCTCCCACTTCTTCCACACTATCCCCCTCCCTTCCTGCTGCCTCCCCCACCAAAATTTGGATAACAAAACATTGATCTCATTGCACAATCTGTTGGGAAGTTTAAACACTCCCATGGTATAAGTTGGAATGGATTGCAAGACAGTCTTGATTAACACTTCTTTCCCAGCTTAAGACAAGAAATTGTTATTCCAACTAACCATTTTCTTCCAAATCCTCTCTTTAAGGTTTTGATCTCCCTACCATAGTAGGGAGGCCTAGGTACTTCTCGTATGTACCACAGACAAAAGAGTGACCAGCTTCTCTTATAGCTTTTTTGTTAGAAATCTGAGTATTACTGCTAAAAAACACAGATGTTTTATCTTTATTGAGGAACTGCCCTGATGCCTTTTCATACACTTGCAAAACTTCTTGAATCCTCCTCCACTCCTCAATTTTTGCTCTGCCAAATAAGATACAATCATCTGCAAAAAGCAAATGATTGATACTAGTGCCCCCTCAAGCCACTTGAACCCTTTTAGTAAACTTTCTCTTCTCATAGTAATCAAGCAAGCTACTCAATCCCTCATCACAAACTATGAACAAATAGGATGACAAAGGGTCCCCTTGTCTCAACCCCCTTAAGGGCCAAAACTTAAAACTAGGTACCCCATTGATCAAAACAAAATAAGAAACCATTTTTACACATTTCATTACTAGCTCCACCCACTTTGTACAAAACCCAAGTTTAATCAAGACAGCCTCCATAAAAGCCCACTCCACTCAGTCATATGCCTTAGACTTATCTAATTTCATGGTCATACTTCCCACTTTCCCCTTCTTTCTATTCTTCATTGAGTATAATAGCTCATAGGTCACCATGATATTATTTATCAATATACCAGGCAGGAAAACACTTTGAGTGGGGGATATTACCTCAGATAAAACTTGTTTAAATCTGTTTGTGATGGCTATTGAAACAATTTTATAAATGACATTACATAAGCTTATGGGCCTATATTCAGTCACTTTTCTGGGGGACTTTGTTTTTGGGATCAAAGCTAAATAAGTATAATTAAGATTAGGATCGAGAGGACTACCATTTAGAATTTCCAAAGCAGCTCTATTCACTTCTTCAGATACTACACCCTAATGATTTTAATAGAAACATGGTCCAAGGCCATCTGGTCTAGGGGCTTTTAGTGGAGCCATTTGCTTCACTGCTTCTGCCACTTCTATTTTTGTGAATCTTTTTTATAGCCTTTCATTCATCTCAGCTATAACCCTTCTATCCATACCTACAAAACAGTTTTCAATCTCGGCTAGACTTGGTTTTGAAGATTTAAACAAGTTTCCAAAAAATCTTCTGAAGGTTGCTTCCAGCTCCTTGTATCTAGTAGCCACTCTGCTACTTTCATCCTCCATTTCTTTAATGCAGTTTCTTTTTCTTCTTTGATTAGCACAACCATGGAAATACTTAGTATTTCTATCCCCATGCTTGTACCAATTTCTTTTAGCATGTTGCTTCCACCAAAGATCTTCTTTCTCTAACAATAAGTGTAGTTCTGTGGTTACCTTTCTAATTTCCTCCACAGTGCTACTGCATTCCTTAGCTTGTAATCTTTGTAGAAACTAGGTTTTTTTCTTCTACTTCCTTTCTATTCCTCTATCTTCTATTCTTACTCCATCTCTGAAAGGCCTTTCTACTGTTATTCAACAGTCCCATGATACTCTGATCCTGAGCACCAATCCGCCTCCAAGCTTCACTCAGTACCCCTTCACAATCCTCCTCTAAAGCCCAACTGGCCTCGTATTTAAATCATTTTCTCTTCTATCTGAATTGTGAATCTGCCTCTTGACACTGCATATTTAAGTGGACTAATAATTATGACGCCCCCAATTTTCATGTACGGACACGTGGAGATCGAGGTGTCGGGATGATGACAACACGGGTCACCACCCTATCGCCAAGTGCCAAGTGTGTGTACATGCAACAAGTACAATAAAAACACGCAGCGGATAATAAAAGTCTTATAACTAAGTACCAGAATTTTTGTTTGATACAAACCCGTTTAAAACATACATAATAAAATATTACAAGTCACAAATATCGTTTCAAAACCAAACTGCAAGGCATAAAAACTCCAAATCAAAACTCTGGAGGAGCTGCCTCCTCGGGCTCAGCCTCCTCCTCCTCCTCCTCGACATCTGCATCAAAATCTACAGTACCAAAATGGTGCCGCAGGTAAGTAACATTCCAAACGCCACAAAATAAAAACATATTAAACTCAAACAATATGCATGAAAGAATGTCAAATGCACGTATCCCATAAATCCACATTTTTCCACACACGCCAAAAACTCCATTTTGCCTCAAAACATATCCTTTAAACAAAACCTTGCCATTATCCCAAATAATGGCCCAAATCAAGAAAACCACCATTTTCCCAGAAAATGGATCACAATAACCTCAAACAAAACCTCGCCATTTTTCCAGAAAATGGCCCGTATCCAATATCCAAAACTCGTTCCAATTATTGCATACGCCATGATCTCCCCTAGGGATCATCCGCACACTCTGGCTCATGTGCCACACCGCAAGTAACGACTACGCATGTGACACCTAAACAAGTGATGCCCAGTCTCGCGCCCAGCGCGTACCTGGACCAAGCCATCCTCTAGTCCTCGCCAGCCTAGGGACCACGGAGTCGACACGACAGCATTACCGTATCATGCGATCCGGTCGTCGGCCAGCGACAACCCAGGGATGTCACTCAGTATTATCCACTCCCGAGTGACCAGAGGAGCTCCACCAAGATAATACCCCATCCCGACTTGGAGTTGTGATACACACACACCCGAAAATCCATTTACACAGATAAAATCAATTTTTCTCAATTTAATACATGCACATGAATGCATCATGAAATGCACACCTTAAGACACAATTTATCCAACAAATAACAATATCAACAATAACAAACAACTCCGTTCTCAAATCCATCTGACCCCCGACTCCTCGGACTCAGTCCGGAATTAACCATCCAGTCAATGAATTTATTGTAAAAGTAATAATATATTTAAATCTAAAATAGAGTTTGAAAAATACTTACAGCGCTATATGATCATTTTCAAAGGATCAAAGAGCTACAAACGGCAGAGAAAAAGTAACGTAACAATGTAAAATACACTGTGGCCATGGGTTGTAAAATACCCACTTTCGAACGGGGACAAACCAAGACTTGAAATTGATGTAGAATGGCCTAGAGATATTTATGAAGTTAATGGAAGTGAGAGTTGACCGTGGGTGGCGGTGGAAGTGAAAAACAGCAAAAACAAGGATGAGCTCGTGAGAGCTGTTCCGGCAACTGATCAGAACTGGAAATGAGTGGTTTAGGACAGCAAGAGGTAGGTGATGAAGTGGTGAAGAGATGCTGGCCGGAGGTGGAACGACGGCGGCAGAAAAGCACAAAAACAACCGTGCGGCTTGGAGGAGCTCGCAGCGGCTAACTGCGGCTCGGATGGAGGTGAAATTTGGTGGGGAGGTGCGCCGACCGGAGGGGAAGATTTCTGGGTGGGTGGTGTTGACCACGTCGCCGGCAAGCGGCGGCACTGGGCGGTGGAAGAAACGGATGGAAATGGAGGAGAGAGAGAGAGAGAGAGAGAGAGAGAGAGAGAGAGAGAGAGAGAGAGTGTTGCACGCACGGGAGAAAACCGGAGAAGAAAGAAGAAGAAAAGAGAAAGAAAAAGAAAAGATAGGGAAAAGAAATGAGGTCCAGTCCTCACTTCTGGAGTCCAAAAACTGATCCGACGAAAACAACTTTAAAAGCTATAAAACGAATAAAATAATTTAAATACCACATCAAACTAAAATATAATAAATAACTAGTAAAAACTAACAACTAAATTATAAATCCAAAAACAAACTAAAATAAATTATACAGCAATTTAAATTCAAAACGATAATAATATTAAGAAAGCTCTACAAAACAAATATCACAACTAAATAAATCCAATTAAAATACAATAATTTAAAATAAAAGAACTAATATTTTAATTAAATTAAAATACTCCTTCAGTGAAAATACACGTAAAAACGGGGTATCACAATAATGGCTTATGATCAGAAGTTCTAGCCACCATTACTTCCACCCAAGCCTCAGTATAAATGTCCATTCATTGGGGGTTTGCCACTACTGTATCCAACATTTCTTTTGTAAATGTTGCATCAATATGAGAATTGGTCCATGTATACTTGTCCCTCCTCCATCCCAAATCATTCAAATCCCCATCACTCATCACCTCTCTAAACAATTCCATTTGGCCCTCAGGTCTAGCCTTCCCTCCCCACTTCTCATCATTGGTTAGGATTTCGTTAAAATCACCCACTATATATCATCCCTCATTACCTCTTGGTTTCATGGTCTTTAGCATCATCCAAGTCTCTTTTCTTTTTATTGTTTCAAGTGGTCCATAAAAACAGGTAAGCAACCAGCTACTTTCCCCTTCTCCTCCCACCCATGCATTAATGTGTCTTTGTGAAAAATTAATTATTTCAAGCTACACACTCGAATCCCAAAACAAAACTAAACCACCCCCTTTTCCAACTGCTTCCACTACAAAGCATCATTCACACGCCAATCTTCTTTTTATTCTCTCACATTTCTTTTCTCTTAACTTAGTTTCCATGATGAAAACTATGCTGGGTTTATTCTTCTCTACCATAGAACAAAGATCTCGAACTGTCCAAGGGTTCCCCAACCCCTGGCAGTTCCAACTCAAGAGTTTCATAATAATTGGCGAGACTGAAACTCAGCCTTCGCCACACCAATAGGAATATCAAAAGTACCATCACATTTCCTCTTCTTACATAACTTGCCCACACCCATAACTTCCATCTCAGTCCCAACCCTCTTCTTTTGTGTTTTCTCTTTTATATATTTCCATTCTAGTTTGTATTTTGCTCGGGCCCTCCTCTTCCAAACCCCTTTCTTTACTATCTGTCTCCCATCCACCAGGCTAACTTCTTCCTCAATTGAGTTCACAAGACACCCCTCCCCCCTTTTCGTTTCAAACTGAAATTCAACTTCCTGCAGGAAGTTATCCCCCTTTTCAATTGAAACATCTTGTGAAGGCAACCAGACACCGGAAGACCTACCCCCTTGTCCCTCAACCATGCTTCTTTTGGCAATGACCCTTACCTCCCCACCCTCTGATTTTTTACACACCCCATTTCAAATGATATTGCATGAAATGAATATATCAAGGTAATAACACACTTGACAGATTTGTTGTAGTAGTATCTCATATAGAAAGTTGCCTATCAAAAAAAAGTATCTCATATAGAAAGTTCCATGGAAATTTTTTTATCATGATGCTTTTGAGGGGGGGGGGGGGGGGGGGGGGGGGGGCGGGCTTTACCTATTTTTTGGACAGATAAACCCTGATGTTAGGCTTAAGGACAAGCTAGAAAAAACGTTACCTTCGGCTGCAACAATCCATCTGAAAGCTCGCTAAATGTAGCCAAGGATAGTTTGGATTTGATTGATGAGACTGAAACTTTTGTTGCTGAAGAAACATATTTCATGCTACATATAGTTGTAGAATGTGCAAACGCCGCACAATCACTTTGAAAAATAGTGGGATCCACGATTAAAAAGTTAGTTTTTTTTTCATGTGGATCCCGTATTAATTCACTTTTTTCAAATAGACTGCGCGACGCTTACACAACCATGACTGCAAATATCATTTTTCATTTCAATAAGAGTGACAGTGCAAAAGAAAAAGAAAAGTACGTATCTTGGACGGATGAGATGGATCGATGCTTAACACAGTTACCGGTAAAGCAAGTGATGCTGGGCTATTAGCTTGAGAAAAATTTTAAGCCTGCAGCTTATGAAATCAGAAGTTCGGGTTGGACTTGACGGGCAAAAACATAAGAAAGGAAAATGATAAGGTAACCGCTTTCAGCTATTGCGGGCCTTTTTTTTTTGTAATTAAAAAAAATTAATAATATTGTGAATTTTTTTTTTTTTTTTTAAAACCTAGCGAGCGGTGACCGTAGCAGCATCTATTAGAAACTGATTGAAGACGTGAAAGAAACAGCACAAACATGTGAAGGAACTCCTTGCTCATAGTGGGTTCGAGTGGGATGAGAGAGACAAGATGCTTGTCGCCAACGACTCTTATTGGAATAAATACATCAAGGGACATTTAATTTTCCTTCCGTGTTTTGAAATTTCTGGTGACATCAACAATAATGTATAGTTATAATTATGAAGTAAGCATGGTATAATTATTTAAAATATATATTATTAAAAATTAATTTTTTATATAAATTTTATATTTATTTAATTTTTTTTAAAATGATTGCACGGTAGTTATATATTCATGAATGCAAGTATCATTTTTTTAAAATCAATTCTCGTTCGACCTTTCATTTTTCTTTTTTCTTTTTTTTTTTTAAGTTAAAATAAAGAAAAGTGAAACCTAACTATGAATTTTGAAATGCTAAGTATTAGCAAATAATTCTCCGAAGTTGCTTCCATACACCTTTTACAGTTTTTTCTGTTGTGCATTGCTTAGTTAAGTGAATTCATTTCAGAGACACCCAGATGCAAGGCAATTAAAGAGACAGGTCTATTGAGAACCATGATGAGTTGCAATGATCGTAGGCAAGGAGCCATCAGATGGGCATTGGTTTAAAGCCAGTGCCAAACTTGATGGCAATCCTGCTTTGGATGATAAAGAGGGGTCGAAACTCCGATACCAATGTTTGCTAATGAAGAAATGAGCCAGGATGATGTTAGTGATGGCATGCAAGGTTCTTCTCAGCAGAAATGGGCTAGGCTGCCTTGATCATCACATTCCAAACGGCCATCGAAGAGGAGCCGTTCAAGTGATACTATGTTTGAAATGATGTGCTCCATGGCGGCAAATATTGGTAGGATAGCTGATGCATTGGCGGAAAATAACAAGACTGTGCTTGGATGAGCTGTTTGAAGTAGTACAGACAATACCTGGCTTTGATGACGATCTAATCATCGAGGCATGCATGTGAAATGTGAAGACCTTTGTTTTAATGAGAGGAGGGTTATCAAGTTCATGAAATTAAACGAGAGACTAAGAAAAAAGTGATGGTTAAAACATTTTGCGTGGTGAGAGTGATTAGAATACCCGGTAATGTGAGTACATTTTCACCTGTGAATGGATTGCATGGTATTCATTTTTCCTGCTTTGCACTTCTTTTACTTCCTTCATTGGGTTGTGCTTTGAGCGTTTGGCTCCTGGGACTGGATATGAATTGACCTTTGGAGTTTTCTCGACCAATATAACTATTCATCTGCCATTTTGTATTCCCAACAAGAGTACGACACAGGTGGGGGGAATGGTTATCAGACAAGCCAGCAAAGTGTCTAGAGGATTGTTTGATGGGTGCAAGTTTTTCTTCTTTTGATAAGTGCGTATTTTGGGGAATTGAAAAGTTTTCACCCCATACAGAAACCCGACGTGTGGGTCCAACGGATGATCATTGATGTACGTAAAATGATTAAAAAATCTTTCAAAAATCCTCTCAAACATATTATGCAGAGGAAATGCAAAATACTTTTTGGCATTTCCGCTGAATAGCATGAGAAAAACCAGAAGCTTTACTCTCGGACACAAGCTGGTGAAGGTATTCAAATAGATAATCCATCCCAGAAAGAACCACAAATGTACTACCACTTGGACCTTTCGAACTGAAACTAACTAGGTAACTGTAAGATCGTATAAAAATTGGAGTGTGGTGCAAAGATTTCTTCATTTCCTAATTGTATGACATTGTAGGAACCAGGAGGAAGGTTCTCTTCTTCATCAGTATCCTCATCATCTTTTGATTCAAGTTCTTCAATATTATAATTTTGTTCATTCTCAATGTTACCTGCTAAATCCATGTAATTTGACTGATCAAAGACTTTGTTCCCACCATTATTTTGCACTTCGAATGCCACAATTCAGACCCTACATGGAAGGCAAGAAAGTACCATGCACCAAGCTGTCCCATAAAAGTGTTGTTGACGTAGAGTATGCTTCACATATGGGAGAAGACTGCTTGGTGGTGTAAAGTGACTGTGCTTTCCCGAGTCCCGTCCGGATTACATGCAGGTGCGTCAAGACCTGGTAGAAACAAGAAAGACAGTAGCAGTGAGTGTATCGAATTGGCTGGACAAACATTTGGGTTTCATCCCTTATTTTTCACTTATCTACCACTCATTTGATGCCACATAATGGAAGTACAAATTAAATATATAACAGATGCTATAACCTGTGACAAACAACAGCCATGCACGATGAGTCACTGTCCAGAATCCACATCCCCAACTCTTGAAGCTGCATCTGAATTAAATTTGGACCTATCTCAGTCGACCAAAAAACCATCTTCTTCCCATCCCCAATAGAAGATTGATTAACACCATCCGCACCAATCTTAACGCTGAAGCTTGACTCATCAACCCTCTTAATCCTCACACCCTTCTGTTCCATTAACTTTGCTGTTATATACACAAAATGAATTCCATCTCCAGGCATCGCCACTTTCCTCGAGTCGTCCACCATTGCTGTGATCTTGGGCAATAAATCATCAACCCAGAATTTCTCGGCAGAAGATGAGCCACTAACATAAAAAAGTTTAAAGCTCTTCCCAACATAGAAATCATAGGTGGGATCAATGGTCTCGAGAAATAGGTCACTACGAACGAAAAGCATGTTCGCATCCACCATCCAAGAATTATACCTAAACCCCAAACAACTCTTGATTACATATGCCTTCACTAAAATCTCCATGATCAGCTCTGCATTGGAGTGTCGAGAAGGACTCGATTTGTACGCCCTAATGTTATTAAAAAACTTGTCTGCATTAATCACTGGATGCCCCCTTCTTGAGAGATCAAGCAGCAAGTCAGATTCAGGGCCCATTAGTATGTAGTTCCAAATATTTAGCCTCTCAAAGTGACATAGCATGTTCCTGGTGACCGACGCTGATACTCCAAAGAGGCTTACAAAAATAATGGTCTCCTGTTTCTGCACAGCATAAAGAATCGAGCCAAGTTCATCACCGCTCCCTATAGCTCTTCCAGGATGTACTTCTCTGAAACAGAAATCATACCATTTCATATTACTCAAAGGTGGCATTTCAAACAGACTGAAATCAAGGGAGGTTTCATCCAACAATTGAGAATCAGGCCCAGCTGTTTTCCCATAGTTAACACCAGCATCCCTGTGAGAGACACTAAGCGCTCTCTCACGTAAAAAATTGGTGTAGATATTAAAATAACCACGAGAATGAATAAATTTAATGAACCAAGGAGTCCATATTCTCTCTCCCATCTTCTTGTACCATCCAGTTGTCACCTGTGATTTCAGATTTAATTGAGCTAATATGTAGCACCTTAAGACATTACCAAGAAAGCCAGAAATCAACAAAATATGAATGAAATTTAAATCTAATTACCATCCCATCGAGTAATGGCTTAATTCCCTTGGCCTTGTGTTTGTCATACCACAACCTGAATTCTTTCCAAGGTTTTGGAAAGAGCAGTTGACCCCAAGTGCCAACTATCTGGTAGAAAAAAAGTCGTGTTCCACTATCCAGTTGTATTTTGTTTCCATGTTTACCTGTAATCAGAAAACAAAAGCACCATAGGAAAATCATATGAAGTAGAAGAAATGTAACAAGGGCCATTGGCAGAATAATAGTGCACAGGCATCAAAAGAGGAAAAAGGGGGGAGGGGGAAAGAAGAACAATGATTTCTTTATAGGTAATCAAGAATTTTTAATCATAAGAAAAGGAGGCATGGCCCGAGTACACAAAATGTATATATGAGAAGTATCTAACTAGGGTTTTCAACCGTGGAAGGACATTGATATAATAGTCTTCAATTGCAGAAAGAAAAATAAAAAGTAACACATGACCAATCAACCTGGTCATGAATGGCACACACTGTGAAACTCAGTCAAACAGTGAAAACTCAGAACTTCCATGGAAGAGAGAGACAGAAAAGTTTGGCTGTATAGTTTAGCATAAAAAACTGCTTCAACAGGCAAACGATTGTTCACAAGAATGATGTTTGGCACAAGGAAGTCCTAACACCTAGGAAAAATCAAAAACAGGAGAGTTCGTCCAGTTAGTGAAACCTCCCTGAGAAGTCCCTGGCGGTAGGGGAAGGTTAGTCTAGCTAGGAGAAAAACTGATTATGACCCAGTGAATCTGCTCTCCTACTCAGCATTAACGATAACGGCTATTAATTGGGATTGTTAAACTTTCTGGTTCTTAATCCTAAATCGGAAATCTTAACTATAGTATCTACTAACAACTTTTCAGATACACGTTCTACAATATTTTCCATCGTAACGGATTTTTCAGTAATCCTAGTATGGTATCAGGAACGCTAATTTTTTTCTCGACGTTGAACTCCAAAGTCAGTCTCTTTACAAAATCCTTTCTTTTTTCTTGAGGAAAACTAAATATGAATACAAGGATTCACCTATTAAACTATGTATACAAATTTATAAAACACTAAAACATTGTCTTCTTTCTTTTAACTTTCGGTAATTACAATCGGTTTTCAATATGATGAATCGATACATAGATCTGAGTCACCAAAGTAGACTCCTCGAATTATAGGTTACTAGAATTCTAGTCTAGTAAACAAAATGGTACCTGGGACGAACCTTGGTCTCTGCAGCGAAGCCCCGTAGACGGACGGACTAAAATTTGAAGCATTATAATAGAAATTCAATATCAAACTCCTAAGAAACTTGTAGTAGAGCGGCGAGACCTCCAAATCGTCTTCGACCACGAAAGCGAACTCATCGTCGGAGCTCGGCCACCACGTCTCCAACCACTGCGCCTGCAAACCCACGTTCTCAGTCCGATAATGCACAAGCTTTTCCCCGAACCTCCATTCGAACGCATCCACAAACCCCAGAATCCGATGCGAACCGTCCAATTTGCTGTCCAATTGAAGGGAGTCGTTGTTTCCGGGGGCGAAATGATCAATGTAAATATGGAGATGGACGCGGTCGGAGAGGTAGTCTGCGGCGGCGAGTGACCGGAGGCACCGGGAGAGCGAGTCCAGGCGGTTGAAGGCGAGGACTTTGATAATGAAAGTGAAATTTGGGGAATTAGGAAAAAGGGGATTAGCAATAATATTAGATTTTTGAAGGGAATGGATGAAATTAGTGTCAGAGTTAGGGGAGGAGAAGTAGGCGGGGCATAAGAAGAGGAAGAAGATGGCGGAGAGGGAGAGAAAAAGAATAGGAAGGAAGTGTCTTTTCCGAGCCACCATTCTTACTAGGGTTTGAGAGGTTCCGAGAGTTATACTGAAAGCTTCAATGAAGAAGAATGAGTGGAGTTCAGACAGGGGGAGCTGTACGAGATCAGGGACTCGGTCACACGGAGCCTCCATGAGAGAGAGCCGATCCCCAATTTTTATCAGACGTGGTCGGTCCCGATCAATTATTTTTTATTTTTAAATGAGGAAATTAGATTAATAAAATTAAAAAGTAAAATTGCAAGAAAACCTACCGGACGAAAGGAAAATAATTTAACTACAAAAATATTATATAAAATTACATTTATGAATTAATACGGGCTGATATAATCTGTCATATTTTAAAATTATTTTTATTATAAAATAGATATTACGAATCATATAAAATCACATTCAAATCAAATTATTTTAAATTATTTTATTCTTAAATCAGTATATAGCATACAATTTTCATAACTTGAATAATAAGATTTAAGTTGTAAAATTTAAATTTTAAAATTTTTCTTTCAATTTAAATTATATCATATAAACATCTTATTAAGTATGTCATTCACACTAACTTGTAAATAGAATTTTTCTACAATTATTCGTATTCGGGACGATCTTTGACGAACTCTTCTATTGTATATTTATTTTTATAAACTCTTGATTGCATTCATGGTACAAGAAACTGAAAACAACTTACAGCAAACACTACCAAGCTCTTAGTACAATACAAAGAATCAATTACAAATCAGCATCTACAATCACCCAATTTGAAATTAAATCAGGATAGGAGTGCCACCATTGTGTCGCATGTTCAATCCTTTTTGCATGTTGAGCTAATAAATATGTTGCTTCATTACCATGCCTTCTCACACGAATAACCTCATAATCCTTAAAGGAAAATTCTTCTTGTCATCCTCACACTTCACATATCACATTTATTTTAATTTTTTTTTTCATTTTTTCTATAATAAATATGTAGTGTGTGGATGATAAATAGAATAATTTAATTAGTTTAATAAGAATCAAATGAAATAAATAATATTTTAATACATAAAATGTGTAGTGTAGGATGATGTGTAACATTCCTCGTCCTAAAAACATTGTAGGAGATGAAATTTCCATTATCAAAGGCCCCTAAGTACAAAAACTAGATTATGGGACTTTATCACTTTAATAACTAGCAAAGAATCCTCTATTAATGTTAAACCAACATAGTCCAAATGTAAAATCATCTACAAACCTCTCAAAGCAGCTAAACCTTCTATGTCATCCACAATTTCAAAAAAAAAAACTACTTTTATATATATATATATATATCCATGGATATCAGGGCCAGTTTGAGCGCACCTGAACTAATCCCACGGGATCCTGTACTTAATGGTCAGGTAAACCTTTAGTGGCCATGGAGGTATTCGAACTGATGACCATTAAAGAGTAAATCTAAAGCCTGATCAACTAAGCTATCCCTCAAGGTTTCCTTCATACTTAAAGCAAACAAAAGACCACCTGTATCATCTTTTAGAATTGTCTCCACACCAGCAGCATCAAAATCACAAAATAAAACCCCATCAAAATTCAATTTAACTTTCCTAAAGTGAATATGTTGCATTCTCAAACAAACAAAGATTTTTATATTTCCGAACACTCCAAGAAATGGTAAGAAAATAGGAGACTAAAGACATATTGATTTTCATTAAAATCCACAACAACTCATCAAACCGAGTAGCACTAGATAGCAACTGAAAATATTTACCACACCAAGAGGCCCAGGTTTGGTTAACATTGAAGCACAAACATAAAGCATGAATTTGATCTCCATTCTGACAATTAGCACACAACCCATCAGAAGCCACACCCCTTTTCAATAAATTTATTTTAAAAATTTTATGTGTAGTCACTTTTAAGTATTAGTTATTCATTTCACTAATGTGATTAGCTGTGTTACTTTTATTTTAATATAAAATAACTGATCATATTAGTAAAGTGTACAAGAAATACGCAGAAATGATTATATGTAACATTTTTCAATTGATTTTTGTTGGAAAGCTATTGTTACAAGCTCTTCAAGCAAAATTCTTGATTTTGGTAAATTGAGACAAATTCCACAACTTCCTCCAATATTCAGGCTTCCTTTCCAACTGTACACTTTCAGGTTGGACAGAATTTAGAAAGAATCTCAAAGCAAAATAATAGTCTAATTTAACAGTATACTATCCACTTTTGTTACCACCCAAACAAGCTTATCAACGGTCCAAGAATGCAAAAGAGTTTGAATAATCTTTTCAAAAGGGGGAAAACATTTTCAATCAATTCTACATTCCACAATCGAGAGGAAGCATCAAACAGCATATTAACAGTTGCTTCTAAGGGTAATAACTGAGAAGCTTTAGTCCCAAGAGATAGATTCTAACCATGTTGATACCCAAAGATCTTTCCAAACATTAATCTATCTCTATTCCCAATTCGCCAAAGACACCCCTTGATAAGAATATCATTTGCTTTAGAAACACTCATCCACATATAAAAAGAATCGAGTTTTGCCACATATAAACGAATTTGTGTACTAATCTATGTACCTATGTTGATGCCTTCATATTCAAAATTCAAATTAACATTATTTTCAATAAAGTCTATTTTTTTTTTTTACAAATTATATTGGATGAATGCACATATTAATACGTAAAATTACTTACAATTAGATTTTCCCAAAAGGATTATACCTAATAGTTGACTATAAAAAAGAAGAATGGGGAAATACTCGGCTTTAAAAACTTTATATAGCAATGAATCAGAGTTAGTCAATAATCTCGTTGTTTTGCAAGCAATGAAAGATTAAACATTTCAAAGTCACAAACCCCAACCCTCCATGTATTTTAGAAGCACATATCTTAGGCCAACTAACTCTTCTATTGTATTGTTGAGAAATAGAGCTGACAAAAAAGGGACATGAAGCAAGCATGCGTAATGCCACTCTTTAAAACAAAAAAAATATCTTATCAGTTATAGTTACATTTATCGACGTTTTCAATTTCTTAAAATTTCTCACACACCAATTTATAATCGAAAATTATAATATTTTACATGAAGAACAACATTTCTCATATTAAATTATTTTTCAATTTGCAAACGAAAAAACTCTAATATTTCTACAAATACTATATAATAAGCTCTAAACTAAGTGGATAAAAAGGGTTCCCACTAAATTCCTTATCCTAGTCACGTTCAATTACCTTGAATTAGTTGCCATAAAGCCTCCCTTTTTTGTCCATGTTAGCCAATTAAAGGGCTATTAATAAAAAGTAATGCATTTTTATTGCAAGAAAAGGATCAAAACAAGGTAGACAACCAAAGGTCTACAACGCTACTCTCAATTGATGCAATTGATTAGATATATATAGTAAAAAACTTATTATTAAGAATCAGATTTGACGTCTCATATTAATTTATAAATTAATTTTTATAAAATAATTTTATAAATTTAGTAATTCTCAAAGATTTAATTTAATATGATTACTCAACTAAAGAAATCCTCTTCATTTGACATTCATAGCAAAGAAGAAGGGGACAAAAATGGATAATCATTTGAACGACACCGCCATGAGTTCCTAAGGCTTGCAGTGCGTAAAGAATTAATAGAGATATGCATTTCTCCTTGGCGTTTTATACGCCACAAAGCAAAATACCAACAAATTCACTACAAGAAATTAGCGCTTTTGCAGCGCTTAAAATCGTTGCAAATACATTCAAAAAATGCTGTAATTGATCAATTGCAGCGTTATTACCCTCCTTGCATGTTCGACAGTATAAAAGTGATATTTTTGATCATTAGCAACGTTATTGAAAAAACGCTGCAAAAGACTTCATTTACAGCGTTTTTAAACCGCTGCAAACTCACTAATTTCACGTTGCAAAAGGCCACCCCATGTGACTGCCATGGCGCTGCATTTGATCAATTGCAGTGAAATTTATCCTTGCTATATCATTAAATTTCGCTGCAATAGCCTCCCACCAACAGCAGCGCTACATTTGGTTCGTTGCTTTTGCCATTTTTTGCAACACTTAAAATCGCTGCAATTGATTTATAAGCGCTGCAATTTGTGTACGTCAAAAGCAACATACCATTCTAGCGCTGCTTTTGATACTTTTTGCAAGTACTAAAATTGCTGCAAAAATTCAAAAAACGCTGCAAATAGCCAAAAGCAACGTTTGCTTCCTTTGTTGCATTTTGCATTTTTTTCAAGGACTAAAATCGCTGAAACTGATGATTTGCAACGACTTTTGGCCTATTTGCATCGACTAAAAATCGCTGCAAATACTTAATTACAAAATAAAAAAAAATACTACTGAAACATACAGTTTCAGTAATTTTTTTCACTGAAACTTTTAGAAGCAAAATTAGTAGATCAGTTAGGATTTAATTTCCTTTATTTAATAATACAAAGGATACATAGAAAATAACAACAAAGTACTCAAGGATCCTTACCCAAGTCAAATTATAAATTCATTTACATTATAATTTATATAGACGGAGGGGTAGCTTGATACATTTTAAAGTACTGCTAAAATTTCTCTAATCATCCAACCCTTATTGCACCTATTCTTTGCAAAAATGAATAAGATGTTCCAGCAAAGCCACCTCCAACTCCAACCTGGCAGGAATTAATAAAATTTCCAGTCATATGATTGCAGATACTTATTGACTTAGCAATTTGTCTTGACGCTAACACATATTTAGATGCGAGGCTCACTGGAAATATGTGGTACACAAAAGCAAAATGCAAAACTAGAACCAAGATACCCAAAAAATAGCGAAACTAGAAGCCCGACTAACCATTAAATAAAATTGTTTACAATCATCTCACATTATAGATAGAATAAATAAACATAATTAAAATATTGTCTAACTACTGCGATGATAAGTAGTCCTAAAAAGATTGCATATTTAATTCATAATCCATTGGTGTATTGAACACAGTTGTTGAGATTGTTATAATAAATTTCTTTTCCAGGTTAGTCACATGGCCCAACATGTCTTTTGACATCAAAACTGGAAAATTTCAGAATGGGGATGGTATTCTTAATGAAATTTAGATGGTTCTGCTCTTAAGATGTTAAAGATTCCTAATTGGCTTTAGGAGGAAAAACAAAAGCCTGGAGATAGCACTTGTGGTATATAATTCTGTGATACTTTTAAATGGAGTATCTAACCCAAAACATGTATAAATACAAAGAAACTCACTGCACTTTTTATCTTTGCCACCTATTTTTATCAGTCATGGTATGCATCTATGGAATTCTAGTGTCTGTCAAGTGTAACAGCATTCTCACTAAAACCTTGTATCTTCAAAGGCTTTGAATTATAGTGTACCTGTTGACTGCTCTTCACAATTCCCTTCATTATTTCAACAAGTTTCATGCTACCATCAGCTAGAGTAATGGCTTCTTGGAACTTCACATGTTGGCATGTACAAGGAGATGTTAGTAGCTTATAGCAGTGACTGGAAATTAACATACCCCCTGCACATAATTAGTCATCAATTAAACATCTAGCAGGTCAACATCTTTGGAAGAATAAAAGAGTTGACTGATGCAATCTCATGTAGATTTTCAAAGTAGATGCAATAGGTATTGAATATAAAAGCACACCCCATCTATCATGAAAATGATATGCAGGTTCTTTCAAATAGAAAGCACATACTGCAATTGAGTTTAAGTGCAGTGATTAGCAGAATAGCAACTAGACTCTTGCTTTTACAAAGGAAGGATTAAGGTTTTCCAAAATAGACTATCCTCTGGCATATCAAGGATTCCTTTTATTTTCTCTAGTATTTTTCTCTCTAATGAGTAATGAGGGCATCTGAAATCTCAAGATTCAAAGAATCAAACCAGATAGTTATTAGATTTTCTTGTGTGATACAGAAGATTTGCAACATTATTGGGTGTTTTTCAAGTTTTTAATATAGTAACTTACCCATACAATTTCCATATGGTTGTCAAAAGCTATTCAGATTTCCATTCCTTCTGCCATCTAATCAATATCATGCTTACTATTTAGAAGTCCTTAAGAAAGCTAAAGAGGTGTGTTTCTCTGTTCCTTGGGCTGTAATGGGTTTAGGCTGTTAACATGAGATTTATATTGCTAAGTATAAGTTTGTGGATTGTCCTTTTGCAACACCATAGAAAAGGAACAGTCCAAGCATGATGTGTTACAACAGGTGGCTGATAAATATGTTACTTCCTCTATTTAGTGCCAAAGTTTGGTTTGTAAGTAAGTTTTGAGGTTTGTTGTAATGCTGCTGTTGCCAATCTTGTTGAGTTTTATTGCACTCGTTACAATATATTGAGTAATGGGCACGTATGAGCACTGACCATAGTCTGTGGGGTTCTCTTTGAACATTGCTATTGTATTAATGTCTTTTTGAAATTCAAGAAAATAAAAAGATATCAAGTCAGAAACACTCAAGTACATTCGTCTGATCTTCTTTGCTCACTAATATCTTTTTTCGGTCCTTTGTTTTCAGTCTAAGCTACCCGGCAAGGCCTCTGTTTCTAAGAAGCATGATTCAGTGGGGCATGGGGTGGACAAGAAAACTGCTTCTTCAAAAGAAGGTGATACTCTCTATGGAGGATCTGCTAGTCTTGATATACCATATAATTATGACAAGAAAGAGAAGTTTATGCCACTAATTGCAAAGTCTAAGAAGGATGGGCAGGATCCGCCTTCCAAAGCCACTGAGCCACAAATTGATGCAGCGGCTACTGCATCAATTCTTCAATTAAGCTACAAGGGGTATTAAGAATGCTGGTTTAGAATTTTTCCCTAGGACATCACCAAATGGTAGGACATCACCTCCCTAGCATTGAGGGTGGGCTTACCTCAAGCTTTGGGAGTCTCCAGTTTTGGACTAGCACTAGAATGCAGTAACTTTATATGAAAGGCAGAGAGGTGAGAGCTTAGTATATGTATATAGAAAGGAGACTATACTAATGATCACTACAAGGAGATGATTCTGGGTTCAGCTCACTGAAAAGGATAGAAAAATCTAGAATTGTTTACAATTCCAGTGAATTAGCAAACATTAATCACATTGTAATCTGCAAGTTAGACCTTATAACCAATTATCCCTAAGAAATTCAAGCCCATGCAAAAGCATTAGTAGTGTATACTGTAAAGGCTTTGTATTGAAGTATTGATTGAGTTTCCAAGCCAATAAATTATATAAATGGTTTCAGATTTATATCCTATGGGAGATAAAAGAAATTAATAAAACACAGGAACTCACTCAATGACAGGAGCAGAAACTAAGTGAAACTAACCCAACAATAAAGGCACAATCATCAACTTGGCATGAAAGAAAAATATGAAAGAAAAATCTAAGGAAATACAGAACATAATGCACAAAACCTCACGAGATAAATCCCAAACTATTTAGGCAGCACATTCTGCTGCAACGACTCAATACAAGTTAGAAAAGACATTCATGCCCAACTGATGTTTCCCTGAACCTTACATCATCAGGTTCCACTCACTTATTGAATGACCCTTTGACTTAACATGGAAACAAAAATGGAACAAAAATATCACTGTTGACAGTATATAAGGACAAGATCTTCAACAAACTAAATGGTTTTCATCCTACCTCCTCAAAATGAAGGTAACAACTCGACCTGTTCATTGCTATCACTGCTCCTTGGAGACCAAATCAACCCTTGTATCATGCCAGTAAACTTGTTTATCTTATTGCCCAAAACAGCTAATTCTCTCCAACCCCTTTGGCCAATTGCATCATTACATCCATTCTGCATAACCAAAACATCACTGGTTCTGATTGGAACATACATTTTTTGTGCAATTTTTTAAACAAACTTTAACTCTCAACAATCAAATTGGGTGAGAAATATATATCAAGGAACATGGGAAAACAAAGTGCTTAAAGACTATTGAAGAGGTGGAAAGAAAGATTACCTTCACTAAGGAATCGATAGCACCTAAGCTAGTAAGCCTTAGATGTTCATAAGGCCTTTCCTTGTTCTCAGTGGCAAGTAGAGGGAATAGATACATTGGAATCCTAGATGCAAAAAGATCATGAATTTCAATTAGAAGGTCACCATATCCTTAAAAGGCAGCCAACTTGTAACAATGCTTAACTCCATCTAACAGTGAATATTTCTATGAAAAGATCATGCAAAAGCTAGAGGTTATTGTAATAATTGCAAAATTGACTTAGTACTGCAAGGTATAATTATTGTAATAATAAGACAGCAAAGCTAGAGGTTAGAAAAGGAAATAACATTATGTGATAAATGTATGCCCCTGCATCTTAAAACAAAGCCAACTAATCTCTTAAACAGTTAAAACAAATAGTGATGAAGAAAGATGACTAACTTAAATCCGAAAGCCAGGCTTGAGAGTTTGATAGGAAGAATCCCATCTAATCTCAATCTCCATGAGCTCACAGTAGCATCCATGATCTCACAGTGGTATTGTTTGCAATAAAAGAAGAAAAGGGAAATTGGTGTTTTAATTAGATTTGTTTGATTATCAATCCATTAATGATTACTTCTTGTATTAGGCAGCATTGCTTTTCAGACTGGCTGGAGAAAGGGAAATTGGTATATCACTCAATGAATATTCTTGTGACCCCCTTCCCGTTTGGAAAAGATACTACATATCATTCATATCATAGCTTATAAAGACTGAGAATCTCTAGACTTTCTCATTCTTTAATTACCCTGTCATGGCATAAAGCAATACACTCGGTTTTCAAATTAATTACCCCGTTTTTCTTCCCCAATTGAGGCCATTCGCCTGAACCAGACAACTAATAGTAATAGTAGGTCAACTCGTTAAAAGCCACCACTGTTCTGTTTGGGATCCAGCTTTGAATTCCCCCATGCTTTCGGTTCCAAAATCATAACCATTTGTTTATTAGTCAATCTAACAAAAGAATGTTTGTATTGATTTTAAAATACATTATAAGCAATTCCACAGTTACATTATACATACACAAACACATAGGCAATTTATGCATAAATTGAAAGAGCAAACCACCCCTGTTTCTACTTGACCTAAACGGTTTCATTAAGAAAATATTCTATCTAAAAAACAGAATATCTTACTGAGTGGAGGGGACGATGGGATGGAAGCGAGTTGGATAACCCACTACTACAAGAAAAGGGTTTTCTTGATGTCGAACGGCAGATTTGGGAATACCACTTTTTGAACTGGAACTAGTAGAAGAGCGAGTCATGCACGAGGATGAGTGGATTTTGATCCCGCGGTCGCCACATCGGTGGAGTAGCTCCGCTGATGGTGATGGATTTCGGTGGAAGAGACAACCGCGTAGCTTGTGGCATTCTAAGTGGGTTTTGCTTCATGTGCAGGTAGAGAGAAAATTAATGGAGAAGAAGAAGTTGGGGAAGAACGTTCGGGATTTAGGAGTGTACGCAAAGTGACGGGGAGGGGGGGAAAATGTGATTTTAGGGCGTTTTGGCGCCCTTTCAATATCAAATGTAATTGCAGCGAAATTTTTCATTGTTACAAGATTTTTTTCTTTTTACAGCAATTTTGTCCGCTGCAATTTAAGTTAAAATCGCATGTATTTATTTTGCAGCGAATTTTTTCATTGCAATAAGTAAAAATCGCTGCAACTCTTTAAAAAAAATAATTTTGTTCTAAAAGTCTGCAGTGTGTGCCAAAAATGCTGGAATTGCTAATCAATTGCAGCGATTTTATTTCCAACAAAATTAAAATCGCTGCAAAAAGTCAAATTTCTTGTAGTGAAAGTCTCAAATAATTAAAGCTGATATATCTGCATGCTTTGATTATAATTAGGTAATAGTCATAATTAGATACTCTTGCTCCAAAAAATAAAAAAATAATCTTGATCATCCAACCTTTGTGTTACCTAATAGCTAATTATAATTCAGACCAGTAATTAATGTTACTTATCTTTTATTTTCTCATCATTCCATTATATGAAATTAAATGATTAAAAATTATTTATTATGTTTTACTTATGGGACCTATCATCTAATGCCACATTTATAAGAAATGTTGCAGAGAGAATAATGATAATAAATAGATTTTTCCAATTCAGACATATAATTAATGCGTTAGTTTCGATAATACTTTTGAATCTAAAGTATAAAATTACAGATAATTTATGTATTAAAAGTGAATTTAATACAAAATAAGCAACAAAAATACTCATTTATTATATAAATTCTTTTGGTAATTTGTTAAGCAGGAGATGGAAAACCATATTTTGATTGAATAGTTGATCTAGTTATAATTTGTTGGTTAAAGAAACTCTCAACTTCAATTGGTATCTTTCGCTTAAAGCTAGCAAATGTGAGATAGTAAATCCAGTACTCTTTTACGAAGATTCTGAATAAGTATATATCTCGAAATTAAGTTGATTATGTTTCGCCTCTTTTTCAGAAAATTAAAGACGATTAAACAATTCTAGGTCATCATGATTGTTGCAAATGGGATCATCAATATATAGAAAAAGACTACTGATCAACCCACAAAATAGAAATAGAATTAATGCAAAAGTGTCTCATCAAACTACTCCAATCACAAAAAGAAATAGTGTATTGATAGAGTTTTATATTATTTATTTTAATTTATGATGTCATGTTTCATATGAGGACATCTTGAACTGTATCCAATCATGAATATAAATTTCTCTAATAAATGAATTATGATAATAATTTTTGTTAAAAAAAAAACTATCTCCAGTCTACTTCCCTTCTCTCAATCCAGTATTTCAAAGTCTTTCAAACTTTTAACGATATTATTGTTGCGGAAAGACGGATTTTCAAATAATATAACGTCATGAAGAGATGAATTTTTAGAATATTACTGTTGAGAGAAGATCATGTATGTATAATTTTAAAATACAATTTTTAGGAATATAAGAACTTTAAAAATTAAGAATAATATAAGGCATCTCACAAACTCACATGTAATTTAATATTAGGCGCCTACCAAGATGGTTTTGATGATTATATACATGCAAATTAAAAATCCATCTTGACTATTTCAATAACTCTAAATATATCTTGAGTTTTGTTGTGATTTTCGTCTCAAGAGATCATACGAAGATCTTTGAAGATCATATACGAAGATCTTTGCAGATAACAAAAGACTTTTGAATATATAATACGAAGATCTCAAGACCGTCTCAAATGGTTTTGCAGTAGTATCTGTGATTTTCTGTTTTTTTTTTTTTTTTTTTTTTTTTTTTTTTTTTTTTTTTTGCTGGGTTGGCTGGGTATAGTTTTGCAACATTTTCTATGATTTCTAGGTGATCACAGAAAATACTACAGCTAGTACTGAACGGGAAAAACACTAGAAAAGGGACGACGAAGCTCAAACGACGGGCTGGATTGAGTTTAGGGACTGAAGCGGTAAAGGTAAATGAGTTTCAAAAAACAATTAATTAATATATTACAAAAGCACGTCAATTTATAAGATTTTTGTATACTACTATTTAAAAAAAAAAAAATATATATATATATATATATATATATATATATAACAGCTTTTGCAAAACAAAGTTTAAAAAGGATGAGATTAAAAGAAAGAACAATTATTATTATTATTTTTTAAAGAGTGTTTGATTAAATCAAGGCTCGAAAAACCAATTCAATTCAAGTCGATTTAATTTGAATCAGTAAGAAATTGAACCGATTTTAGTAGGCATTTCAAATCATTCACTAAAGTACTACTTCAATTAACGTAACCGATTCTAATCAATTTTAAACCGATTTGAACCGAATCCAATCGATTTAAAACTGTATTTATTTTTAATTTGTCTAACAATCGGATTTTTCTTTTAATTTTTTGTAGAAAAATATGATAGAACTAAACATATATTAACTTTTTCATCATTGTATATATTCAATAAGAGTTGTAGAAAAATTGAAAGATAAAACATGTAATTTTTTTACTTTTTTTAGTTGAATAAAAAATTAAGGAGATGAATAGGTATTTTATATTAAATTTATGGTTGTGCATAAAATACTACATTTTCCATATGTTTATAACTTAATGATCTTTATATTTTTCTTATATAAGGCAAAAAAAAATGTTGACTATTGAGGTTAAATACATAAATTACATATTTATTGAAACTATTTAGATTCATATCATATTTTTATTGAAACTAGTCAATAAAATTCTATTTGATATAATATGATTAAAATGCTTGAATTGCATCAAATATGATTTTTAAAACTTTTTATTAACATTGAAATATCCGATTTAAAATTGTCATAAGGCTATTCATTGAATCGATCCTTACCCAATTCCGATTTTCCAAACTTTGCTTTAAATAAAGTGGGGAAAAATAGAGTATGGGATGCATGATGTTTTGAAAAATTGTCTAATTAAAATAGGAAAAAGAAATAAAATTTGGCTAAACTTTTGAAGAACCCTAAATCTAAAAGGACTAGATTTCATTTTCTATATTCCCTCGTTAGCCAATATATAACTTAATTATTATAGATTAACAAAAAATCTTCTCTCCTTATCAACCGATCGAGAGTTATATTTCTGCCAAAAAAAAAAAACAATAGTAATTCTTTTGGCTGATTTTTACTAAATCATAGAAACTCACAATTTTAGTACCATTTCAACCATCCATTTAAACTAATATTAATGTATTTTAACGGTCAAAATATATAAACATTCTTGAAACTGTTCAAGAATAATTTAAATAGAATAGTTATGAGGTGAGGGAATCAAATTAAAGAGGTGAATATACAATAAGATCATGAATGAATAGTCTTTTGTCGTTCATGGAAAAATAATAATGAAATGACAGAAGAGTTAAACAGTGGAAAAATCAAAGAGAGTACTAGTAATGGAAAATCAACAACTTGTAATTATAAATTAGTAATGAAAAGTCCTTTTTTTTTTCTCTATTCAATTAGTAATTATAAATTGTAGAAAACCATTTGTTTTCAAACTTCCTTTTTTTTCAAGTCTTAATGCTAATAAATTAATTAAACAAGTGGGTTTAACTTTATAATTATGATAATAAGAACAATGAAAGCTTGTTTATGAATGTAAAGTGTTGTGATATTTCAATAAAACAAAATGATATGATGAGATAGTTCAATAGAATACAAAAATGATTGCAAACTATATAAATAATAGATGTTTAAGATTTTTATGCCCTTTTATCTAAAATCAAATTTCTATTGGAAGAAATCTAGCCATCCAAAGAACAGAAACAAATCGAAGTACTTAATGGTCTATTTAAAAAAAAAAAAAATAGACTAATTAATACGTGAATTCTGCAATATTTAATATTGGTTATATAAAATGTTCAAAATTACATAAAAGTAAATTTATAAAATGACGTAACTTGATGTAATACATCAAATTATAAAGTTATTAATTAAGCTATGTCATTTTATATATTTATTTTTATCGTAAAATAGATCTAATAAATAAAATAAAGGACAATGCCAGGGGGTTGCCCAACTCTTACCGCTAGGTGTGCACCCTAGTGTATTTCAAACTTTTATTTTTATTTTTTTTTTCTCTCTTTTTCTTTTAAGTGTTGTTTTGACATCCTTAATCACTAAGAAAAAATTAAAAAATATATAATTTCACTAATAGTTACTTTCTTAGCTATTAAGAAAAAAAAATTAAAATGCTCAAGCATTAGTAACTTTGAACGGTAACTTTAAGGGAGTTAAGTAGCATTTTTCTAAAATAAATTCACTTCAATTTATGAGCTTATTTTTATATAACCCGTTTGTATATGTTACACTTCTATGTAGGGGTGAGCATCGGCCGGTCCGGACCGGCAAAACCGACCGGACCGGCACTATTTGGACCGGACCGGACCGGACCGAATTGGGTCCGGTCCGGTCCGGTCCCATTTTTAAGGGACCGAAAAGATTCGGTCCGGTCCCGGTCCGGGAGTTTTTCACCCCGGACCGGACCGGACCGGACCGAATAAAAAAAAAAAATATTATTTATATATATTATTTATATAATAGTATTAGCATATTACTAATATATATAATAGTATACTATATGTATATATATTAAATATATTACAATATAATTACATAAATATTAAAAAAAATGTCATTAAATATTAGCATATTATATAAATATATAGTTATCACTATTACTATTATTACATATAGTTATTAGTTATAGTATAGTTATTATTACATATATTTATTAGTTATAGTATTATTACTAATAGACTAATAGTATTAGCATATTACTAATATATATATAATACTATATGTATATATATTAAATATATTACAATATAATTACATAAATATTAAAAAAAATGTCATTAGATAAAAAAAAAAAAAAAAAAAAAACCTTGGACCGAATGGACCGACCGGACCGGACCGGACCGAATAGGACCGGACCGGACCGGTCCTGATGGAGTTCGGTCCGGTCCAGGGTTGGAAAACCCTGGACCGAATAGGTCCGGTCCGGTCCACAAAACCTCCCCGGACCGGACCGGACCGGACCGAACTCACCCCTACTTCTATGAACATAAAGAAAAAGTGATCTACATGTTTTCAAAATTTAGTAAAATTGGTATATTTTATTCATATATGTAAATGGATAATTGGTAATAAAATGTAATTCGAACTCCCAACCGCCTTCAGAATTTTTCTCAAATTAATAAGATTTTTCTGGATGAGATCTCAGCCACTCTTTCCTTTATTTAAACGCAACATAACGTACATTCATTCCCCACAGAAAATTGCCTTCTCTTCTCTTCTCTTCTCGTCTCCTCTCTAAGTGCGCGCAGTACTTCATTAATATGGGTACTGCAACGTGCTTGTTAACAGGAGTCTTAGTTATTCTTCTAAGTATCGTTGGTTTCTGTCATGGTGGTGTAACCAGTAGTTATGTTAGGAAAGCTGAGGGATCTCCTGACTTGCCGAAAGAAGCATTTCCTCCTCCTCCAGGATTCAATGCACCAGAGCAGGTATTCAACCTTAATTTACCATATACTTGTTGCATTAATCTCAATATCTTTTATTAATCACACCCAAGTGCGTGCATGCGTGAAAGGTTATAATTTTCACATTCAAATGTTAAGATATGGACGTGCAAACATTTTCTAGTCCACATTTGAATGTTAACTATTGACGTTCAAACATTAATACTATTGACGTTTGAACATTATTAAATCCATGTTCAAATGTTAAACTATCCTACGTTCGAACATTCAGTTGTTACGTTTGAATGTAAATTTATACGTTTGAAGTTCCGTAACATGGGAACATTTGTTGGTATATTCAAACGTACATTTTGTGACGGAAACCAACCGTTACCAAAAGTTGATCATGTTTAGACATTCAATTGAACTTTAGGTCACAAATGACAAAAAAAAAAAAAAAATTGTGACGATTGAATAATAAACCGACACAACATCTATTTGGTGGCATGGTTCTTGTGTCAGTAGGTGTTTTTCATCACACAAAAGATTGTATCGGTTTTTTTTTTTGTGATTGTTTCATCCGTCACAAAAGCTACTATCTTTGTTAGCATAATATATGCCATATGTGTTTATCAAATTTCTAAAACTCTGAAATTTGCTATATGTGCAGGTTCATATAACCCAAGGAGATAGTGCAGGACAGGGTGTGATTATTTCATGGGTTACACCGTTAAGGTGGCATCCGAATTTTGTGACCTATTGGGCTGCAGAGGGCAATCTCATGAATTATAAGCTTACTGCTCCGGCCAAAATCACCTCTTACAAATACTATAAATATACTTCTGGTTACATTCATCATGCCACCATTAAAGGATTAGAGGTTAAGTAATTGCTTTTTTAATTAATTTCTATACAGTTCATCTTTGAGATTATGTATCTATAATCTATATACAATAAAATGTTCATACTCCAATCTGCAGATATGCAATTCATATATATTAATCTCATTTTAGGTGATACTTGACATGATTTTTTTTCCTCTTTTGGTATATATACTCAGTATGACACTAAATACTTTTATGAGATTGGAGTTGGCGAGTGTGCCCGTCTGTTCCACTTCAGAACTCCTCCCAAAGTGGGGCCAGATGTTCCATACACATTTGGCATCATTGGTCAGTATTAAGAATTAATGCTTCTTATCAGGAACAAAAGAGATTTTGTTGTTGTTTTTTTTTTTTTGGTTCTTTTAGCATGCGCGCAGTAGATATATATATATATATATATATATAATGAAGCAATGTGCCTAATTTGCAGGTGATTTGGGACAGACAAGTAGTTCTAATGAGACGCTTGAGCATTATATTGCCAACCCGACTGCGCAAACTATGTTGTTTGCAGGTGATCTTTCTTATGCAGATGATCACCCAAACCATGACAATGAGAGATGGGACACATGGGGCCGCTTTATTGAGAAGAGTGCTGCGTATCAGCCATGGATTTGGACTGCTGGCAATCATGAACTTGATTATGCTCCAGATATTGTAAAGACTTCTACCTTTAGGAATTAAGAACCTACTTAACATACCACAATGACATGTTTCCTCATTTTCTTATGGTATTTTGCTTATATACAGTTAGAATTTTTGTTTTGGTTAACATTTCAAAAGAAAAATGAGTGTCATTTTTTCATTTTATTTTCCCTTGCCTTTACCTATAGAGTGATACAATCATTGAAAATGTAAAACTTGAGAGCAAAATTTTCAGTACTAACCTGTATCTAGCTCAAATAAACTTTCATGGTATATATCCTCCTACTTACGTAGCTTTGGTGCATGGTTGATATTCAAAGTGAGAATATTCTTTGGTTTTTTAACAGTATTTTCTGAATCATGATGTGTTTGTATTCATGTAATATCAGAACGAATTTGTTCCTTTCAAGCCCTATGTGAACAGATACCACGTGCCCTACAGATCATCGCAGAGTACATCCCCACTTTGGTATTCCATCAAGCGTGCATCTGCACACATCATTGTCCTCTCTTCGTACTCAGCATATGGTATGAATAGAGAATATGGTATCTGTACGTAGAAGCAAGCAAAGTGGCCTGGTCTCATCATGATATTTAGTACTTGCTGTTTTTGTACAGGTAAATACACTCCTCAATACACTTGGCTCCAAAAGGAGCTCACCAAAGTTAATCGAGCTGAAACTCCATGGCTTATAGTTCTTCTTCACTCACCATGGTATAACAGCAACAACTACCATTTTATGGAAGGAGAAAGCATGAGAGTGACTTTTGAATCCTGGTTTGTTGAAAGCAAAGTAGACATTGTTTTTGCCGGTCATGTTCATTCCTATGAGCGTTCAGTAAGCCTCTTTAATCTCTTCTTTTTCACAATATTACAACAGCATTAATATGTCAAATGGTCATGAGTAAATCCCCTAATAAAATCATTATTTTTCTAATGTATTAATTATTGCAGGAGCGAATATCGAATGTGAGGTACAACATAACAGATGGACTCAGCACGCCAATAAAGGACCAATCTGCACCAATTTACGTAACAATTGGTGATGGCGGTAATATTGAGGGCATTGCTGACAGGTATAGTAAAAATTGGATAATCATCCGTATCGATCTGCTACTGATCCCTTACTCTTTTATTTATATCTCCCTATTGTTTTCTGCATGCAGTTTTACTGATCCACAACCAAGTTATTCTGCATTCCGGGAAGCAAGCTTTGGGCATGCAATTCTGGCTATAAAGAATAGGACCCATGCCCACTATACTTGGCACCGCAACCAAGATAGTAATGCTGTTGCTGCTGATTCTCTTTGGCTATACAACAGGCACTATTATCCAGTTGAAGAGCTTAGTCATTAATTAGGAGGCACTAAAGTCCTAGTCCATTTTTCATTTTGACTGCCAATTTGGCGCAGCTTGGTTTTTCATGTTTGTTTAGATGGTCTCGGTTTTAATGATTGTCAAGTTAGAGTTTTGCTGGGTAGCAGTATTTATAATGCAAATAATTTGAATTAATGTCAGATAATTTGTTAGCCAGCAGCTCTGTCTTTGGAAGTCAAATCAATGATCAGGTCTCCCCAAATCCATTCAGCTTTATATTTCCCAATTATTGGAAGACATTGCTCGAGTACTAATCCTTGGCTTCCTCCAATATTTCTATTTCATTCATCTCTTCAGAGCCCACAAAACTTTTCCTTTTCAACAAACAGCTAATGCTGAAGTACCACCACCTATTTCAAAGTTTGGTAGAAAGTCGAATGCACTGTAGGGCATATACTTTTAACTGCTCTTCTTATCATCAAACTAACCGCTAGAGTTAGGAAGTAATGGTAGATAGAGAGTGGCATTGCCTGAACTTTCTCCATCTTTGTTTTCAGAACAAAGAAAAATGAGATCTTACAAACTTTATTCCCCTTAATAAACAGATATTGCGGCTTGTCTACATAACAATTGACTGGATTTGTCAGTCTTGCTCTGCAATTTCAAAAGTAATTGTGGTTGATGTTTACCAATAATATGGCAGTTATCACCTCAAAGATTTCTAAAAGCAATCTGTAATCCAAGTTACTAAAAACTCTGGTTTGATAGTGCGAGCGCATGAAAAGAATATCATCAAACACTTGTGTGGTATGACTTTGTTGAAGTCTACTATACTTCGACTGTTAAGGATACGTTACCTTAATACTCGGATTGACATATTGACCTTAATCTTAGGAGATTCATTTGTACAGATTAATTCTTTCTTTCCATTTTCATTGTAATTAGTCTTTATAACTTTGATTTGTAATTATTCTTTTAAGCGTTGTAATTGACAATATATAGAAGAAATACTCACCCACCCTTCTCCCTTTCAACACCATGATTCACATGGTGACCATAAAACTATCATCCTCCAATTATCTCCTATGGAAGAGCTAGCTTCTTCCTCTCCTTGAAAGCCAAGAACTACTCGGATATGTGGATGGAACTCTTGAACCTCCTCCACGCTTTGATCATGTTGACTCTCAAACACCAAGCATCAAACACTTTGGCATGGAAGAATACTGACCAACGCCTCTTGAGTCACTTGGCGTGGTTAGCACTCGAAAACACCTTCAGTCACAAATCAAAAGCTAGAGAAATTCATCTCAAGGACAGCCTTCAATTGATGAAACGTGGGACACGATCGGTAATAGAGTATGCTCGAGCATTCAAGGCTCTTTGAGATCAACTCCATGCCATCAAAAGACATGTCGACGGCATTGATAAGGTTCACTAGTTCCTCCAAGGACTGGGTTCGAAGTTCACCAGTTTCTTCACCGCCCAAATGGCCCAAACACCCCTGCCTTCCTTCACCGATTTGGTCTCCAAGCCTGAAAGTTTTGAGCTTTTCCAGAAGTCTCTTGAATCCTCGGGTTCACCAATTGCTGCTTTCACAGCCACAAATCGCAGCCAACCTCGCTCAAATTCCAAGAACTTAAATCGCAATCAATAAGGACGAAATCCCTCTTCCAATTGCGGCAATGGTCATTCAAACTTAGGGCAGGGATGTCGTCCGCCGCACTGCCAAATCTGTCGACAGGAAGGGCATTATGCCGATAAGTGCAACTAGAGGTATGCACGAGAAGGAGATGTTGTTGGCAACACAGCCCATCTCGCTGAGGCCTTTAACACTTCCTGTTCTCTTTATGGGCTGGAGCCCAATGATTGGTACCTGGACATAGGGCTTCAACCCACATGACACCGGACCTCTCCCAATTGGATCAAGCAAGTAATTATACGGGTAAGGTAAGGATTGTGTAATTGTAGGGAATGGTGCTTCCCTACCCATTACTCACACTCGTACCATCTCTCCTACCCCCAACACTTGATTTATTGAATGTATTAGTTGTTCCTCACCTAACTAAAAATCTCCTGTCAATTAGTAAATTAACATATGATTTTCCTCTCTCTGTTACATTTACTAATAACCTTTTCTCTATCCAAAATCGTCAAACGGGAAGGGTGGTGGCAACCTGTAAAAGAGATGGCAGCTTATATGTGTTGGAGTGTGGAAATTCTGCTTTTATTTCTGTTCTTAAAAATAAAGCTCTTCATGCCTAATATGACTTATGGCATGCTCATCTTGGACATCTAAACCATTCTGTTATTTCCTTTTTAAATAAAAATGACCATCTCTATCTTACCTCATTATTGCCTTCTCCAGCATTATGTGGCACATGTCAAATTGCAAAGAATTATTGCTTGACTTATTCTCGTAATGAACGCTGCGCGTCGAATGTGTTGGATCTTATTCATTGTGATATTTGGGGTCCTTCCCCAATCAAGTCAAATTTGGGATTTATTTATTATGTATTATTCATTGATGATTAATCCTATTTCACTTGGCTTTATCCTTTGAAATTAAAATCTAAATTTTACGATATTTTTATTCACTTTCAAAAACTTGTGGAAAACCAACATTCCACCCTCATCAAAATTTTTCAAAATGATGGTGGTGCTGAGTTTACAAGCAATTGCTTCCAAGCGCACCTTAGCACATCAGGTATTCACCATTAACTCTCTTGCCTATATACACCAGCCCAAAATGGCCGCATTGAAAGAAAACACCGACATGTGATTGAAACAGGACTGGCACTCCTTTTCCATTCCCATCTTTCTCCTCGTTTCTGGATTGATGCCTTTAAAACTACAACATACATTATCAACCGTTTGCCCACACCACTTCTTGGAGGTATGTCTCCCTTTGGGCTTCTCTATGGTTCCTCACCAAATTATGAGAATTTCCATCCTTTTGGTTGTCATATATTTCTAAGATATAGCCCTTCCCATTAAGGATTTCACTGTCTTGATCCCACTACCTCCAGGCTTTATATCACCCTCCATGCCCAATTTGATGAAACCACTTTTCCTCCAGAGATAGCTCTCAGGCTCAACCCACTTCATCTCTCCACTTTTCGAATTTTCTTGAACCAAGCCCGCCCCAGACTGACCTAACTCCACTTTCTCCTCTGCACCATTCTTCGCATATTACTCCATCCAGATCTAACCCATGTGTTATTTGTACTAACCCAGTGGACGAGTCTTTATAGGTTACTGAGTCTCTTGCACGTCTCTCTTCACTGTCTCAAGAGCCTCGACCACCTATTGTTGACTCTAATGTTGCTCCGCTTCTCACTGATCCCACTCCTGCTTCAACTCCTCAGTTGGGTTCTCATCCCATACTCACACGAGCTAAAGTTGGCATTTTCAAGACTGTTATTCGATGAATCTCAGTGTTTTGGGATCCTCTGGACTTCTCTCTGCTCTTCTTGACTCCACTGAGGCTTAAGGATTCAAGTCTACAGCTAAGAATCATGCATGTCTTACTGCCATAGATGAAGAAGTTCAAGCTCTGCAACATAACTGCACTTGGGTTTTGATCCCTAGACCTACCAACACCAGTATTGTCGATTCCAAATGGGTGTTTCGGACCAAATATCTGCCTGATAAATCCATTCAGCATCTCAAGGCTCGTCTTGTGGCCAATGGCTACACTCAGGTACTTGGTCTTGATTACACTGACACTTTTAGTCTTGTTACCAAGGCTACTATTGTTCGTGTTGTGCTCTCTCTCACTGTCACCAATAGATGGCCTCTTTGCTAACTTAATGTGAAGAATTCATTTCTCAATGGCACTCTCATTGAAAATGTCTATATGGAACAACCTCCTGGGTACATTGATCCTCGATACTTGAATCATGTCTACCAATTGAAGAAAGCTCTCTATGGCCTCAAACAAGCTTATCGTGCCTAGTTTCAGTGCTTCAGTTCTTTTCTTCTCATTGTTGGGTTTTCTTGCAGCCGTGCATACACATCTCTCTTTGTCTTTCATCAGCAATTTTACACTATCTATCTGCATTTATATGTTGATGATATTATCATTACCAGCAACAACTCCTCTTCTTGACAGTTTCGCTTGCAAGCTCAATTCTGAGTTTGTCACCAAGGATTTGGGCTCTCTCAGCTACTTTCTTGGCCTGGAAGCTATTTACACTACTGATAGTCTCTTTATTAGTCAGCTGAAATATGTCCTGGATATTCTGACTTTAGTACAGTTACTTGACAGCAAGCCTATTCAAACTCCTATGGTTGTCTCTCAGGCTCTCAGCATCTGATTAGCGATGGTCCTGCTTTCTCGGACCTCACTCTCTACAAATCTCTAGTTGGTGCCCTTCAGTACTTAACCATCACTCGCCTTGGCATTGCTCATGTTGTTAACTTTATCAGTCAATCTCTGCATGCCTCTACTACAGATCACTTTCTTGTTGTCAAGCTCATTTTACGTTATGTCAAGGGCACACTTCACTTTGGTCTTACTTTTTGCCATTTTGTTGCTCCTAATGCCCTAGTTGCTTACCCTGACGCTGACTAGGCTGGTTATCCAGATTCTCGCCTTTCCACCTCTAGCTACTCTATTTATCTTGGCGATAATCTGGTTTCTTGAAGTGCTAAGAAGCAACCCGCTATTTCCCATTCCAACTATGAATCTAAGTATCGCTCCCTTGCAACTACTACAGCTGAACTCTTTTGGCTCACTCATTTACTTCATGATCTCAAGGTTCCCATTTCACAGAAGCCTATTCTCTTATGTGACAACAAAAGTGCAATTTTCTTAAGCTCCAACCTAGTTTCCCACAAACGGGGCCAAGCATGTTGAATTAGATTATCATTTTCTTTGAAAACTTCTTGTTGCTGGCAAACTTCGCACTCAATATGTGCCCTCTCATCTACAGGTTGCCGACCTTTTCAACAAAAGTATTTCTCGACCTCTCTTTGAATTCTTTCATACCAAGCTTCATGTCCATTCAAATCCGATGCTAAGCTTGCAAGGGGGTGTCATGGATATGTTACTTTAATACTCTACTTGACATATTGACCTTAATCTTAGGAGATTCATTTGTACAGATTAATTCTTTCTTTCCATTTTTATTGTAATTAGTCTTTATAACTTTGATTTGTAATTATTCTTATACACGTTGTAATTGACAATATATAGAAGAAACACTCACCATGATTGAGTGTGGTGGTTTTGCTCAAACCTTTACATCAACCAAGCTAAACCAAGCTTCAAGCTAAGGGACAATCAGTAGGCTCCTGACTAGAATAACATTGTCATCAAGGAACATGTTGTTCTTGAAAATGTTGAATAAGATAGCACCTATAATCAAGTAACCAGGTTATTGAGTCGAACTGACTCTACCTAAACAGATCAGGAGCTCGTGGCACAGTGACACAATGAAGTGAGGCTTCTCTTCAAAATGGTGAAATATGTGGCTTATTTATCAATCCATAAAGTTATTAATGTAGTATGACTAATTAATAACCAAGTGGACAATATTGAAGAGTTCTCTGGTGGATTTAACCGGCCAGGCTTGGGATGGGAGTCTCTCACATAAACTAATACTGTTGCCAAAAACTACTGAAGAAGAAGCTATATGAGGTGACTGTAAGCCGAGCTGGATATTTCTTAATGTGTAACGGTTTCAGAGTGAAGACGCAAATGATCGAGTTTGCAAAATTTTTCAGTCCAAAAGATATTTTCTCTTTATTACTCAAACAATCTCATCTCATCTAATCATTACAATTTTTTAGACTTATATATAAAATATAATAAACAATTCAATTTTTTGAAATCTCAAAAAAAAAAAATAGTATTAAAAAATTATATTATAATAATATTTTATTCAACTTTCATCTCATCTTATATCATACCATCTCCATCTTTGATTTTAGTCTATGCATTTGTTCAGGGGAGTTTTTAGTTTAATTGACAAACTGGAGTTTGGAGTTTCGGTAATTGGGTTCAATTGGATTAAAGCTTTGATTTTTTAAAATTAGTATTTAAGTTTAAGAGTTTATTAGGTTGTTTCTTTGTATTTGGCCTATGATTACGTATTTTATTGATGTTGAGGTGTCTTGGGTTTTATGTAATTAGGAATTTTCTATAGGAATAAACATTTTATAGTAAAATTTTATCCTCATATCTACGTAGAAATAAAAATGTCATCACATTATGAAATGAATCATGTTTTTCTACTCGATCGTCACTTCCAGCTAGTTTGCTTTTTCTCGATAAAAGGTTGTTAAAATAGTTTTTTTTTGTTTTGGCTTTCCATGCTTCTCTTGATCTTTCCTTGGTTGGTAATTTTGTTCAATGACTTTCTTATTATTAAGACTGGTTTATTTGTTATATTTTCATATAGTTGACAATCATTAAGATCATGTTTGTTAAATAAGGTTAATTCAAATTACATCAACTAGCAGAATTTCTACAAGGCCAGATCTTTGCTCATCTTACAGCCCATGTTGCTTTGTTGTTTGCATCTCTACATTGCTTAAGAGGCTATTAGAGTCTCCTAAAAAATTTCACGCTTTAAGATCATGAGATTTAGATTGTTTCTCTAAGAAATTATAGAGAGATAGGAGAATTTTTTTCTCTTTTGTAAACTCTTATTTAAAGAGTTTTCACATGAGAAGTTAATTAACTTCCTTGTAGTTGTGGTTGTGATAAGGAGTTAATTAATAACCTACTCAGCCATGTGGACAAATCATGGGTCATGGGTACCAGTACCAATAATAATTAACTTTCATGTTTGTTCCTCATAAAATTAAAATGTGCACTGTTACTGGTTAACTAAAAACTTCATTGTTAATAGAGTGGTTCTTATAGGTTTGTTTTTATTTTGGGACTAATTGATTTTGTGTATTAATGCAGCTATGTTTGAACTATATTTGCTGATGTTAATGTTTTGGAGTTAAAGGTATAATGAATGTTCATCTGTTCATCAATCTTCTTCATATCAACTCACATGAGAAGATCGAATACGAAGTTCAATTAAGTTTTCAAGCATCTAATTGACATCGGGCTTAGATTATGGGAGCTCAAATTTTCTATGATAATAGATATGTGAATGAAATTGAGAAATAAAAAATATGTCTCTCATCCACCTAGCTAGTTAAAAAATAACTTTTAGATCCCGTTTGGTTTCACAGATAGTTTCAACCCATCTCATCTTAATATCTAAATACTATTTAAACACAAACACTTTTTAATTTTAAATTTTAAATTTTTTTTATCTAATCATTACAACTTTTTCAAATTTTCAAACAAAACACAAAAAATAATTCAAAATTTTCAAATCACAAAACAAAAATAATATTATAATAATATTTTAACTTTATAATATTATCATTCAACTTTTTCTCTTTCATTTTCTAAACTTCCGTAAAATATTTTAATTCAAACTATTTTACTACTATTCACAAAAATCTTTGCTACTCATAAGCCCATACACCACACACCACATAATTATTTATTTTTTTATTTTTTAAATTTTATTTAGTTTTATTCTTTTTAAAATAATAGAATTCTTCTATTAATCATTCATATACTATACATTCGGTAAAAGAAAAAAATTAAAAAAATAATAAAAAGAGTGGTGTGTGGTGTATGAGGCTTATGATAGAATTTTTCATTCACAAACTATCTTACTACAGTTTACAAATTTCTTATCTCATATCAACCCATCCATTATTTAAATAGAGTAATGTTACGTGCAGTCCTAAAGTGTGCAAACGCCGCGTAATTGTTTTGAATAAGAGGGATCTAAGATTAAAAAATTAGTATTTTTTATCCATATAGGTTTCATATTAATTCATTTTTTTCAAAAAGACTGCACGACACTTATACAACTACGACTACAAATATCTTTTTTTCATTTCAATATACGTTATTTGCTCTAATAAAGTATCAATGGACATGCATCACATGGTACGAGGTAAGGAATCAGTGATACAGAACGTTTAATCGCATCTTCCTAGGATTCTCATATTCTTATCCGTTTCCAGTTATCAGCTCGGATGTATACACGCTAGAAGACAGGACGACAATAGTTGTCCAAATGTGTTTGAGAATTCATGAGAGCAATGAGTTAATTTGCATGTTTGGACAATGGTTGTCCAAACATGTTTGACAAGAACGTCTGAATATTGCGTAATACTACTCTTCTTTCTTAAAATCATGCTTAAAATCTGTCACACAACAGTTGGTAATTGAAATTGAAAAAAATTTAGATGAAAGAACAATATTTCTCATACGAGAACTCTTATAAACACAAAAAAATTATATAAAATAAACCTACAATACCATCAGATCTACTTTATTATAAAAGTAACGTTACAATCTGACGTACCACAATAAATTGCATCAATTTATATGTTTATTTTTATATAATCTTTTTATAGCTAAAATATTTTCTTTATTATATTAATAGATTGAAGTTGCCATAAAGCCTCCCTTTTTTTACATGTTAGCCAATTAAAGGGCTATTAATTAAAAGTAATGCATTTTTATTGCAAGAAAATGATCAAACAAGAGAGACAACCAAAAGTCTACAACTCTACTCTCAATTGATGAAGTGTATTTATTTTCTTGTGGGCTTCACACGGTATTAGACCGTCATAGGTGTTTTGATTATGATTCTCGAGAGTGGTTAGTTGACTTTGCTGAAATTAAACGTATTTATTTTCTATGTTTTTATAATTATTTAAATCCTGACATTATGCAATTTTATATACCAAGAAATATTTACTTGAAAAAAAAAATCAATATGTTTAATACATTTAATTATCTTTTATGAACTCTTTTTCTCTCTTTGGAAGGGATTGAAAAGAGCGAGGACCGGATCTAAGAACATTCCTCCTAGAAGTAATGATTTCTATTTATTTATTTTTAAACTGATATAATGTAGCATACTAAATTATAAAAAAATTAATTATGATAAAGTAAACATGACATCTTACATTAAAATTAATACAAAAATTTTATATGCAGTCACTTTTACGTATTTTTTGTATACTATACTAATGTAATTGGCTACGGTACTTTTTTAATATAAAATAAATGTTTAGGCCAATTACATCAGTATAGTGCATAAAAAATATACAAAAATGACTGTACATAACAGAACTTATATTCTTGAGCTGTGAAATTGTAGCATCCGTCCCAAACTAACATCTTAGGTGACATGCCAAAATTAGACAATCTTGCTAAAAAAAAAAAATTACAAAGATAATGTTTATCATTAGACCTTTATGAGTGTGTTATCTAATAGTCAACTATAATTGAGAGTTGTAATTTGTTAGTTTTGGATGTAAAGTATAAAATAACAGATAATTTATATATCCACTAGTAATCATCTATTATATAGATATTTTTTTGTAGTTTTTTAAAATAATTTTTCAAGAAGAGATACGAAACATGTTCAATATCATTTAATTGAATAGTTGATCTTGTTGTATTTGTGAAATTTGGTTTATTCTTATTGCGGTCCGATTTTATAACCAGATTCCCCATGGATTCTTTACCCATATTTTGTGGAGTTCTAATGAGGCTTGGGTCAATAGGCCTAAGCTGAAGCAAACATAGACGAGCCTCATGGGATTCGGGGGCAACATCATTGAGATAAAAAAAAAAATGACCCAGTTTGTGATTCGAGAAATATCAGATAGAAAGTTTGCTTGACAGGTCGTTCGAGCAAAATTCAGACAGAAAGTTCACTTAACAAATCGCTCAAACGAACATCAAATAGAGATTTCACTCGAGACTTGCTCGATATCTCACTTAAATGAATATCGCGATAATTATGAAGTTAGGATTTCTACCGTATAACTCTATAAATATGTCTATTATGAACAGTATGATTGTGATGAACGGTGAATTTTTCTCCACAATATATTTTGACATTCTTTAAAATAATAATAAAATTTGCAGCTTTGTGAACGTAAACACGTTATCGAATTGTGTAAATATTTGTATCGTATAATTTATTTATTATTTTACCTTAATTTTGTGGTAAATGTGAGATAGCAAATCTAGTCTTTTGCAAATATTTTGAATGGTCGTTGTCCCACGTTTAAGAGGATAATGTTTCACCTCTTAGGAAAAGACCATGAAACAATTCTAAATCATGGTTCTTGTAGATCGGATCATCAATATATTATATATACAAAAAGACTACTCTCCCACAAAATAGAAACCAGAGTTGAAGCACCAGGTCAGTCTGGTTTGAGGGAAAACAACTTTTGATAATAACAAGACACTGATTCTGATTAAACCAAAAATTGGATAGTCCAAATCACAGTTATTTCTCCCTCTCGGGTCCACTTAAAAGTGCCTTAAACAAGCTCCAGTCTAGTTCTTTTCTCTCAGGTCCGCTTCAAAGTTCCTCCAATTGGTTCGTTAATTTCTAAATTATAAAAAAAAAAAAAAAAACCAACATTCAAAAACACGAGATCCAATGCAACTTTTACAAATTTTAAAATAAAAATAATATTAAAAAACTAATTTAAATAATTATTTAATTTTATAGTATTTTTATTCAATATTTTTTCTTTCATTTCTTAAAATCCAATAAAACATTTTGTTAATGTCGTATTTCGTACACATAGGCTAAGCTCCAGTAATCCAAGTCGGGATTTTTCTAGCTGCAATCGCAAAGATGAAGGTGCCTTGGTGGTGGTCCAAGGAGTTTTTGATGCAAAAGTCAATATTTATTCTTCTTGAAAAATTGTTGGAGAATTAGAGAGTTCAGAGATTAAAATTCATTTGTCCCTAAAGCATGGTTTTTATACGAGGT
This sequence comes from Carya illinoinensis, assembly GCF_018687715.1. NCBI lineage: Eukaryota > Viridiplantae > Streptophyta > Magnoliopsida > Fagales > Juglandaceae > Carya > Carya illinoinensis. The sequence goes on from NC_056765.1 coordinate 28,509,174, forward strand.
TTCGATGAACATCCTGTACCCTATATCAAGTGTCTGCATCAAGCCTAGAGTTGCCCAAGTCATGGCTTTTAATGCGTAGGGTCTACATCAAGCCTAGAGTTGTCCAAGTCATGGCTTTTAATGCGGCATGGCTTATTAGGTAGCATCTCAATGCTAAGTAATCAACAAGGTCATTTCTCGCCCCATCGTTAGAGAATGAAGGATTCTTCATGTTTTCCATTTACTTATAGACAAAGATCTTTTAATGGTAGGTGTTATAGGTGAGTGTCAAGGTAAATGCGTCCCATTTGTCCCTTAACTTGTTTCCCATGCGATGCATTCCCTTTTTTCCAGTATAGTTTGCAAGCTGGTTCCATTGGCAATACCTGGACCACAGGAAAGGAAGATCTAGGCCTAGATGAACTTTAATGTCTTGCCCAAGTCTAACTTAATAGGTCGGGAGGAAAATATATTTTCCACATCTTAACTCAAACCATTTTATTGTTATTCACAACATTATAAAATATTTGAAATGTCTAAATCAGACTTACTCATTGAGCATTCACATTGGGTTTCTTATAAAATTTCCTATAATGTAACTAAAAATGACATCCCTAAAAGTATTTCTTAAATTTTACTCGTCTTTCAAAAACCTCATATATCACATTCCCTTTACTTTCTCTACTCTATTAAAATAATATTTCTTTATTATTTCTTTATTAATTTTTTTTTTCACTTTTATTTACGAACTTAACTACTCAATATTTTTTTTATTATGTTTTGAACTATTACTCTAGTAAATATTTTAAACAAAAATTTAAATTATTTTTTTGTGGGTATGATAATATTTTTAAAATCATTTTTTTTATATTTTCGTAATTATTTAAATTATTTTTAAAATTATTATTTAAAACTATAACGAATATGAATACGATAGAAAGTATAGATGATTGAAAGAATAATTTATTTTATGAATTAGAATAAAATATTGATAAAAAATAGTTTAGAGAATATGAGGAATCACTATTTATTTCCTAAACATTTTTTCTAAAATAGAGATCCGGATGTAAGAGATATTTTGATCAAAACTATAAAATAAATTTTAAATTATAGAAAATACAGTACTTTGGGATACAGAATGTGAATGCTCTTGATACTACACTAAAGCTTTCAAGTGATGTGAACATGATGTAAATATTTTAGTACTGCTATCCGATTTGATAAAAAAAAATTAGAGAAAATATGAATAGCCAAAGTATGAAAGTTTGTTTATTAATTTAGCGGGAGAAAGAAGCAAAAATGAGGAAGAAAGGACAGAAGAAGAAGACAGGGGACCGCCAAGAAGTTTCAAGTTTAAAGCGTACGCATGGGTCGTGACAACACGCTGGTAATCCCAATTCAACTCTCCCCTCACCACCCAATCTCAACCAAACCCATAAGGCCAAAACCATAGACAAAGTGTCACCATTATCATATGTATTTTTCATAGAAAGAATTCTTCATAGACTCTCTCTCTCTCTCTCTCTCTCTCTCTCTCTTGCTTTTTCAAAAAGCAACAACCCAACGCCCTTCTCTGTCTATCTTTCTTTGTTTGCATATTCTCTTCCTACAGACTCTCTCTCTCTCTCTCTCTCTCTCTCGCTCGCTCGCTCCTTCATCATGTCTAGTGGATGATCGAGTCGAAGGGCTCTGCCGTGCATCTGATCCAACGAAGAATCTTCAATCCTAAGCTCTCCATTATTTACTTCTTCCCACTTATTTTTCATCATCTGTGAGTCCAAGTCTCCCTTTTTGTCTCCATTGTTAACTTTTGTTCCTCTCTCTCTCTCTCTCTCTCTCTGTGAAATATAGTAAAAGGAAAAAAAGGAATTCGAAGAACTAGGGTTTTTCATTTCCTTTGTCTTACCGCTTGTTTTGAGTTCAAAGCTGAAATGGGTAATTGGCAATTGCATTTGATATTCTTGTTCCTTGCTTTTTCTGTGTATCCGGTCTGATTTCTCCAGGCTTTGCATATTATATGGATTTTTATACTACTGCTCGAATCAGCAGTGATCGGTGTGAGTTGTCTGGTTTGTTGTGTTTTTGACAAAAAAAAATTTCAGGAAATGATTGTAAGCCGTTTATGCAAAGGTTTCATCTTTTTCGAAGATCATATATTTTAAAATTTTAGAATAAAAACATTTTCGAACTGACCTCACCCTCCACATCCAATTTTTTATTACAATAAATTGAGTTTCCGTTTTTCGCTAGAGCTCAGCTCATTGGCGAGGTTGAGAGGTCTTTTTACAGTTAGTTTGTTCTTTACTCTTTTTTCCAGGAAGCTTACTTTTGTTGGTTAACAGAGTAGTTGGTCTGTCATTATGACGAGGGTGAGCCGTGATTTTGGTGACACGATGCAAAAAGATGCCGTCCCGGCAGTATCTGCGGATGTGATATTTAATTCCAGTCGTTTTCCAAATTACAAAATTGGAGCTAACAATCAGATTGTGGAGTCGAAGGATGACCCTAAAGTACTATCCATGAAGGAAGTTGTCGCCCGTGAGACTGCACAACTGTTGGAACAACAGAATCGCCTCTCGGTTCGTGACCTCGCGAGTAAATTTGAGAAGGGGTTGGCTGCTGCTGCTAAGTTGTCTGAAGAGGTTAAGTTTTATTTACAATTTTTATGCTCTCTTATGCTAGGAAATAATGTTCCGTTTGTGCTTATTCGTGACTTGTCAATTTTCCTAGGATTTCATTTTTAATTTTCGTTTCTCAATACGTTTTTCTTTGATTTTATTTGTTACTTCTTTTGGCTGATCTTTTGTCACTGAGTAAACTAAGGTCGTGGAAAGTTTGGTTCTGTTATTAAGGTTTTGGAAAATTTAATCAACTCAGTTAAGATGTGCCAATTAGAGTTACCACGCTCAGTTGAAAGAAGACTAAATTTTGAGTAATTCAATTTTTGAAAAATATAAGATGCGCAGATTAATCTATTGTATTTTGTATATCGTAGAGGGTTTAGACAGCTTGGAATATTGTTGGTTTGTTTCATGTGACAATGCTTCGTTCTTATGTTGCTTTTGTATCCAATTGGGAAGAACTATAAGCAATTTTTTCTGAGAAGAATGGACGATACAGAGAGAACTTATAAGCTAGTCATTTGTGGACTTCAGAATAGACTGAGGGAGGCAGCTTCATTGGAGAAACACGTTCTTCTGAAGAAGCTTAGAGATGCACTGGAATCCCTAAAGGGGCGTGTGGCTGGTAGAAACAAGGATGATGTAGAGGAAGCTATCTCTATGGTTAGTTCCTATAACATGCTCCTTTTATTTGAGTTCTTTTTTTCCCTTTCAGCATTCCTATGCCTTAAATCTAACACTTTTAGTCGGTTACTGAACTTGAAATGTAACTAAAATACAATTGCAAATGCAGTATGAAGAATACGCGAGAAGACAGCTCATCGTTTTGTTTTGAGTTCCTTATTAAAGTAATTTTGTAAATGTAACAGTACAATCATGAAATGAAACATAATTTTTTTTTTATCCTTTTTCATTATTCATTATTATATAAGATGTGTATGGCCCGTTTTTGCTCTTTTGAGGAAAATATATACTTTTTCCACTGTTTAATCTTTTGTGTTCTAATATGTTAGAAACTGCAGCTGCAGAATGTTTTACCTTTTGCTTCTTGCTTGAGAAATTCAATTGTTGTTTATCCGCTTGGCATTGGTTGGTAATTGTTCTCGGCCCGGTCCCATAAGCATATTTCACTCTTAGTGTCAGCTATATGTACTTGTGGTAGAGTATATATTGTTGATAATATTTCCATATAATAGAAAGCTGGGGTTGTCCTTGAATTGATGCTTTTATTTCTCCCCTATAATGGATATTTTGGTTGTTTAGGATTTTTGTTCGTATTAACTCCTTTTTGGTTAAGTATTAATTCTATCAATTCTATTTCCAAGTGAAGCAAGTAATGGCTGCCAAACTGTTGTCACTTCGTGTAGGTAGAAGCTTTAGCAGTTCAGCTGACTCAAAGAGAAGGAGAGTTGCTACAAGAGAAGGCAGAAGTGAAGAAACTAGCAAATTTTCTTAAGCAGGTGACATGGGTGATACAACTTTTGACAGCATCATGATTTTCATTAGAAAATTCTTTTGAAAACTGATACAATTCCAATGCATTGTAATGACTAAAGGAATTAAAAATTCATTGCATTAATGCTTGTGTGTAGCTATTAAAAAATTATTTTTTATAGGTTGAGAATATGCAATTTTTATACAAATATACTGAACTGATTTAGATGATGTTTTGATGGCTATTATCAATTATCAAATCCCTTGGAAGTTGTATCATTGGGACTGGGATGCACTTGATAGGTAGTGATTTATCCAATCATCTTAGAGTTAGTAAGGCTATTGATGTTTTAAGTTTGGACAAAGGAAAGATGGGAAGCTGTTTCTTTACCCAGTTAAATAAGTTTGATTATTTTCACTATAGCTAACAGGAAGCAATACCTTACAGTACCTGATACGATAGTTCTGTCAAGAATGTGTTCTCGTGGCGGATCCTAATATGTAATAACTTGCAACTGCCATGCTCTCACTCTCTATCTCTCTCTAGATCATCTTGTTTCTTAAATGTTTCACCTCTTTATTACTCAATCCATCCCTTTATCTACTCCAGATTTTCTTTTATAGGCGCTCAAGATATTTGCCCATGCTAAAAGTAACGCATAACATGCCTGTTTACTTTGTTCTGCAACGTTTACCAATGCATTATTTAGTGAGACATGAATCTTTGCAATTTTTAATGTAAAGTTAATGGCAAGATTGCATTATAGATATGAAAAATAGGGGAGAAAGCTTAGTTCTCTACCCTATTTATGTTATTTTCCTTCTTCATGTTCCACACATTTCTTGCCTCCAAATCAAGTACCCAGTACAGGAGTGGGAGGAAAGCTATGTCCTACCTCATGGCACCTCTGGAAACCCTTTTTTCTTTGGAAACTTTTCCCCAGCTTGCTCTGGTCTTGTGTTCCTTACGATACCACACAAAACCTGCTCTCTCTCTCTCTCTCTCTCTCTCTCTCTCTCTCTCTCTCTCTCTCTCTCTCTCTCTCTCTCTCTCTCTCTCTCACTGTTTTTTATTGCATTTGTTTTTTGTTTTAGGCTTCAGAAGATGCTAAAAAACTGGTTGATGAGGAAAGAGCTTTTGCTCGTGCTGAAATTGAAACTGCCAGAGCAACAGTACAGAGAGTAGAAGGGGCTCTTCAGGAACAAGAACGTTTGTCTCGGGCTTCTGGAAAGCAGGTACGTGTCCTTCATATATTTTCAAGAGTGCTTGGCTGCTGCAGCCCTAATGTAGTATTTGAGTTGGGTTTTGTTAATTTGAAAAGACTGGAATCGCTCCTGTTCTGCATAGCTAATATTCATGATCATTACAACTTTGCTATCCAAACCAGGCCTTAATCTTTTTGCGTCTATACATACATATGTTCATGCTTGTCCTTTATTGCTTAATGTAAGTCTATGCTTACTGGATTGGTGACTTTAATGGTTGAGGGTGGATATTCCTAGATAGTTGCATTGTGGTTTATGTACTCTTTAGTGGTGCCTCGTGTTTGAAACTTGGCAGTGTAGTGATTGGAGCATCACTGATATGACATACCTACTTTATTATCTATTTTTTTTTAAAATAATGATATTCATACAACTATTTTACACCCATCAAGGAACCAACCAATATGATAGTGCCACTTCATCAGAAGTATGAAGTTTTTTCATTTGAATCTCAAATTTTACATAACTGCCCTTTATTTAAAACAGAGTTGTTAAAAGAGTTGTATATGAGGTCGTGCCTGTATGATTACTCTTTTATCTTTTGAACACGTACTTTTTTATTTGGGACTTTTAGGACTTGGAAGAATTGATGAAGGAGGTTCAAGAGGCTAGACGAATTATAATGCTGCATCAGCCAAGCAAGGTGTACACTGGATCTCTGGTCTTAATTATATGCTTATCTTGTAATAAAAAATTCCCTTAAGATTTCTTCCCTTTGGGCATGTGTGAACATGTGTGCTGTCAAAGTTTTGTGAAGTTTTCATAGTTTTTTCTGTAACATGATCATATGTGGAGTTCTACATTGTTTCCTCTGTTAATCTGTTCATCTTTACGTTGTTTTCATCCAAGTCTGATTTAATTGTTTCACATGTTGTTTAATTATAAAAGAAAAAGTGTTTCACATGTTTGCTTTGTCCAGCTATTCAGGTCATCCAAATATGTTTTAATTGTTTAATGTCTCTATGCTTCAATAGAAATAATTAAAACTACTAAAAATGCTAATTAACTTCCTAAACTACCATTTTCAATTGCACCCATTATCTCCAATTTGACCATTAAGATCAATAAAAAAAGGATGTGGCACAATATTAATGATCTAATCTTAACTGATGGTGCAAATTTTCAAAATTTAGTAGGTTAAGGTGCCAATTGCAGTTCTGGTAATTAGAGGGTAAACTGAAAAAATTGTGGTAGTTCAGGAGTGCAAAAATGTAAGATTCTCCCATTACTAAATATAAAGTCCAACAATGGACATAATTTTTTTATGATCGAGTTTTATTCATAAAATAGGCAAAGCCCATGCATACAAGAAGTATACACGAGAAGTTCATGACTAGAGTTTACTACTGACAGTAAAAAGTCATGGACATTTAGTCCGTTACAAACAATGACCCCACCCATAATAAGAGTGTTTTAAAGAAGAAAACTTCCAGCTCCTCCATTGTTCTCTTTTGGTTTTCGAAGCTTCTATCATTTCGCTCCCGCCAAATAAACCAACACATACATATAGGAACCATTTTCTAGATTGCAGCGACTTGTGAATTACCTCAGAGGGCTCCTAGAAAATCTACCAATCAAAGAGGCATGACCCATGATAATCCAATTCCTACCAAAACAAAAAAAAAAAAAAAAATCATCCCACATGGTCTCAGCCACCTTGCAATGTAAAAGTAGATGACCAAATGATTCATGATTCTTCTTACACATGCAACACTAGTCCAACACCATTACCCAACGTTTCCTTAAATTATTTGTGGTAAGTATTTTGTCCAAAGATTCTATCTAAATAAGAAAAGTTGCTTTTGAAGGAGCTTTCGTCCTCCAAATACACTTCCATGGGAATGTGGCCATGCTTGGACTCGTTAAAACTTTGTGAAATGATCGGATAGTGAATTTACCTTTCTGGGAAGGGCTCCAGATCATCTTATCTTTGTACCCTCAGTCATGCTTACGAAATATAGTACCTCGTAGAACTTTGTAGCCTACAACTCCTAGTCTTGGGCTACCTTAGTGAAATCAATATGCCATTGAGGGATGCCATTAGAAAAGGCCAAGAGGTCCGGTATTGCTGCATCCTTTGCTCGAGCGAGCTCAAATATGGTAGGGAAAGTGTTTTGGAGGCTTTGTTCACCACAACATTTGTGAAACCAAAATTTGACACAAGAGCCATCGCTCACTACGATATAAGCATGTCTTTTGAAGGTATCCCAACCTTTTCTAATGTATTTTCACAAACCCACCCCATATGGACCACGTACATCATTCAAAATAGAGAAATAGACCCTCAAATATTGGATATGCCTGCTATTTATTCCATAAAAATGTAATGCCTTAATGGAAGGTCCAAACCATAGCCTATACTCCAAAAGGACTAGTCAATGATACAATTGGAGCCCCATTGGAACCTTATAAAAAGCAAGAACTTTTCCTTCCTAAGCAATGTGGGATCTCATACACCATCTACCCTTATCTTTATCATATGGGGCAACACAATCTCCCCCTTTAAATACCCAATGTCCTCATTGGGTCTATCTGTTGTAGGTGACACAGCTCAAGTTCCACAATTTTGGTTGGGATAGACTCTGATCTATTTATAAAGCTCCAATCAAAGGCCTAAACCACATGGTTTATACTCCAAAATGACTAGTCAATGATACAGTTGGAGTCCTATTGGAACCTTATAAAGAGAAATAACTTATCCTTCCTAAGCAATGTGAGATCTCATACGCCACCTACTATCATCCTTATCATATGGTATCACAATGTCCCCTCTTAAATTTTCAACATCCTCATTGGGCTTATCCTTCGTAGTTAGCACGGTTCAAATCTCACATTTCTGGTTGGGAACCTAGCTCTAATACCATTTGTAATGCCCTAATGGAAAGCCCAAATCACATGGTTTATACTCCAAAATGATTAGTCAATGATACAATTAGAGCCCAATTGGAACCTTATAAAGAGCAAGAACTTCTCATTCCCAAGTAATGTAGGATCTCATACACCACCTACCCTTATCTTTATCATATGGGGTAATGAGAGTATCATCAACAAAAAGTAGGTGAGAAATATCAATAAAGCCAGCCATAAATACCAATCCCACCCCCCCTCCCCCTTCCTTTTTTTTGATAAGTAGCCATAAATACCATTCCTTGCAGAGAAACCATAGAAGAAACCACCTTTCACAAGGCCAACAATCATCTTACTGAGTGCTTCCATGATGAACAAAAAGAGTAAAGGGGAGAGCAGATCCCCCTATCTCAAACCTTGGGAGAAGTCAAAGAAACCCACCGGTGAATCGTTCACCAAGATAGAAAAGTGGACTATTGAGATGCAAAATTCGATCCAATTAAGCCATTTCTCACTAAAGCCACATCTTGCAAGTAAATAAAGTAAAAACTTTCAATTGATGTGATCATAGGCTTTTTGCATGTCTAATTTGCAAAGTAACCCAGGTTCTTGAGATTTGAGTCAACTGTCTAACGCTTCATTTGTAATTATAACCGAATCTAGAATTTGTCTGCTTTTGACAAATGCATTTTGCGGCTTTGAAATTAACTTCTCCATCACTGTACTCAATTGATTCGCTAGCACTTTGGAGTTTGGAGAGAACATTGTAGACCCCATTCATGAGGCTAATGAGACGATAAAATCTCGAATATTCACGGACCCCACCTTTTTGGGAATGAGTGCTAAAAATGTAGCGTTGAGACTTTTTTCAAACCTGGCATTATTGTGGAGCTCTTGAAAACCCCGCATAAGGTCGCCTTTTATTACTTCCCAACAGGTTTGGAAAAAGCCTACGGTAAAACCGTCAAGGCCTAGAGTCTTGTCACTAGCCATACTCCTTATTACTTTGCTTACTTTATCTTCTTCAAAGGGCCTCTCGAGCCACCCTGCACAGTGTTGATCTAATGCTAAAAAAGCCAAACCATTTATTGTCATCTCCATGTTTGTTGTTCGGATAGGAGATGTTCGTAACACCATGCAATGAAGTTCTTGACAACTAACTGATTTGAGGAAATTGCTTCATCTACCATCAACATATCAATAGTGATGTTCTTTTGATGTGAATTAGCCACCCTATGGAAGAATTTCGTACACTTGTCTCATTTCTTAAGCCATAATATCCATGATTTTTGTCTCCATGAGATCTCTTCAGTTAATATTACTCTTTCAAGTTTTGAGATGACCTGGCTCTTGCGAGCTCTCTCGGATTCAAAGAGTTCTTGCCTCCTCCTCGCCCTCCAGACCTTGTAATTCCTCTAAGAGGGACCCCTCTCTGTAGAATCACATTGCCAAACACTTGTTAATTTCATTGTTTCAAATCATGTTTAAGCACTTTTAACTTTCTTGCCATTATGAAGCTTGGAGAGCCTTGGAAATCATAAGAAGACCACCATTGTCGAACCTTGTCTACAAAACCTTCAGATTTAAGCCGCATATTTCGAATTTAAAATACCTTCTGCCCCCTTGTATGCCTCCACAATATAAGATGATAGGAAAATGATCAAAGCATACCCTAGGTAATCTTCTTTGGGTTACATCTGGAAAATTTAACTCCTATTCTAGAGTTAGCAAAAAATCTATCAATTCTCGACCAGGATGGGAGTTCATTGTTGTTGGACCAAGTATATGTACCTCCTGTTAATCAAATGTCCATGACCGCCTATTTTGAAATGAAATCAGAAGACTCCCTCATAGCTAGCGCAATATAGGATGTACCTGACCTTTCGCTTGGGAAACGAGATACATTGAAGTCACCCCCTATCCAACTTGGTAACTCCCACCAACTAAGAAGTCTCCAATTCTTCCCACAATGACCTTCTTTCTGAATCACTATTAGGGCCGTAGACTCCTACGAATGCCCATTGGAAACCGTCTTCTACATTCACGGAGCACTTGTATACCTTCTTGTGTACTTGGGCTACGCCTATTATTATTAATACTACCGTTTACTTATCAAAAAAAAAAAAAAAAAAAAAACAAAGGAGCAAGCCACAGTGAAATCATCCACAGATTCCTCCAACCTTTCCACCACCTTTTTATTGAACATAATTAGAACACCACTGCATGCTCCTTTAACAATGGACATAATTATCTGACAGCTTTTGTCATGGGTCAAGTTTATGAGGTATGTGTCTGTACACAAATTATGCCTATGGCCTTCATCCATAAAACTCTTGATTACTTATAAAAAAACAAGAAATATTCTTAGGCTGGAATGACTCTCTAGGGTGGATGGAACTTCGAGGACTATAGCTGTGAGCTTATTGATTTTGATTTTAGCTATGGGGATTTCTTGTTTCCCTTGAAACCTCAAGGGGTTGGCCCAAGTGGTGAAGGCCTTGGTCTTGGGACATCACTTCCCTCAAAGTCCAAGGTTCAACACCTCATGGGTGCACATCCCCTGGTGAAAAGCCAGCGATTTAATCAGTTCCATGTAGGAAAACTTCCGAGGGTGTGGTGCACAGGACCGGGATTTACTCTGCAAGTGTGGATCCGAAGGGCCCTACCTTGGAGAGGTTTCCCGATCAACCTCCGATCAAAAAAAAAAAAAAAAAAAAAAATTCTTGTTTCCCTTGACTTGTAAAAAAATTTCCAAAACTCAGACAGAGCTGGCTGGTAGATGAGATTGTCTAGACATCAAGTTTTTCCACCTCGTTTTTTTTCTTTTTCTTTTTCTGTTTAGTTATTTTATTTCTAGTGTACCCGGGTATTCTTTGAGCTTTGTAGTTGAAAGACAGCTCATCCTCCTTTTTATTAGGAAAACTCGTTATCCTCCAGCCATGTGCTGAAGTAGAATATCATCGCTATTGTTTTTGCATTCTGTACATACATGATCTCTTTTGATCTAAAAAATATTTACTGTATGTTCTTTTCTTAATGATGAGTAAATAAAGCATTAATTTCTAGGTTATGGATATGGAACTTGAGCTTCGAGCATTAAGAGCACAGCTTGCAGAGAAGTCTAAGCATTCTCTTCTGCTTCAGAAAGAGGTTTGTTTATTACTTTGCACTATATTTACTGGTCAAAAAATATTTTGCTCTATTTTTGTAGGTTTTGTAAAATTTGACGTGTTTTGAAGTGTTCTTGGCTTAATTTATGCTAACATATGCTTAGTTTACAGGTGCCACATTTTTTTTATTGCCTTAGCTTAATGTGAATAAATTGGTATGGTACATCATAGGTTCTGTAAGGGTCCAAGAGAGCCAAGTGCATGCATCTTTGGAGTTCATGATATGATTATAAAGTTAGTTCATATTAATGTCCTTTGGTGTGGGTTCTTAACTTCAAAGCTTGAACAATTAATGTATGCATGTTTTTTAGGCAAAGAGTTGCAATAAATGTTAATAAGGAGCTGGAGTTTATCCTATTGGAAGATTGTGGTGACATGATTGTGTTTCTCATGCTCTTGATGTCATTTTAGTGTTCTTACTGTCAATCATCAATTATTTTGTTTGTTCCTTATTACTTAAAAAAAAAAAAAAATTGTTTGTTCCTTATCTTGCCTTATTTATATCTGGAAATGAGGAACATATTGCATGAATTAGCTGATCTGACGAAACAGATCATATTCTCCCTGCCCCCTTCATCCTCCTCCCCATCTCTCTTTCTCATGAACCATATGCATGAAATAGGAATGACCCGAATTCTTGTGTTAAAGGCTTTGTTGAGACAAAATTACTTGTGTGTACTTATTAGAGGTGGGCCAAAACCTAGCATTAAATATCCCTTCAGAATTCTAGCTATGTCTTAGTCCCTTCTTTCTTATTTACTGAACTCACTGAATTATTCAGCTGAATTTTCATAACTAAACAGAAATATTTAGTTGGGGTATGCTGGTACATGTTTTTACCATGGATTTGTTGATCTTTGCGGTGTGTGTAGTTGGCTTTGCTGCTGTAGCATAAATGAAATTTCCTCGCATGGAATTTCAAGTTCCTCCATTTATTATATATGCTTTTAAGGTTTCCCCCATATCTTCTTCAGCTGGCAAGGAGCAAGAGGGTTGTGGAGAACGGTTCCCAGATATTTGAATTAGATGGGCATGAAGCTTTAGGTTCATACTTGAGGATTCAACCTTGCTCTGATAATGCTCCAGAACTTTTTAAATGCTCGATTCAGTGGTATCGTGTATCAGCAGAATTTGGAAAGAAGGAGCTTATATCTGGTATATGTGCAGTATTAGTTGGTGTTTTGCATTTTGTGGACTTTGGTGCCGTGCTTTATGAATAAATTACCACAATGATTGCTCTATTGTGTTATTCCAAAATACCTTCCAAGTTTATGCCAGATATTTATGCTTTTTCCTTTGCAGTATTTCCCTTTTTGCAACAAAAGTTTATGGCTGTGTCTTTGAATTGTCATTAAGAGTATATGTCATTAAGAGTATATGATTGGAATGATTGTGTGAAATAGAGAATGTAGAACATATATTCATAAGTTGTGCATTTTCATTTGTTCTCTAGTGGTCAAGGACTGAAATATTGTCATGGAAGGTCCTTTGGCTCATACTCCCTTAAGAAAATGTTCACACAATTATAAAGACTACATGAAAGAACTTAGTAATATAACCTGAAAGTTATTCTGAAAATGCTATTACCTTGGTGTTAGCTATTCCCTTGTAGGGGCAAAATTAAAGGAATCTTGGTTGACATGGTTTTGTTTGTATGCCTGGTATGCATTGTATTGAAGACTTGAATATTAACAATTCTCCTAGACGAGGGCGAGACCATATAGATGGGTGATGGTAGTGAAAAGTCACATGCTGGCATCTAATACAACAGCAAGCGTGGCCATAGTTGAGAACTGAGATGACTGGTTGACAGACCCCTATTGAAGGCTTTGTAATGTATTTCAATGTAGCTGACACATGCCATTGAGAAGATGCAGTTGACATGTAAATAAAGTAAAAAATATCAAACAGTCATGACATCCCATTGACAGTGTTTTAAATGCATTAATTTTGTAACTTCAGTTCCCCCTTCTTTTTTATTTTAAAAAAATGTCTCTCAAAGTGAAAGATTAAGAAGGATTTGATTAATTTAGTAGTTCAATCTCTCAAATTGCCTATCTTATTAGCACAGAATATATATATGGCAGAACAAAGCTTGATGAAGCGGAATTTTGGTTTTGCATAAAAGTCTTGGTTGGCCATGCTCAGTCTTCTCTTGGTCCTTGTCTATTCTCTCCATGTGCTTGATCTAGACTTGACATAAGTTACAGTCATGTAAATTTGTTAGTGCTTAATGAGCTTTGTTGTTCACCAATTCTGGAGAAGGAATTCATAGAGTAGTAGGCCTAGTAAGGAGTTTTCATTAACAGGAAAATTTCCTTGAGAGAACTCTATATAAAGAGGATATTAATCCCATCCAGCATAGGCAGGGAGAGTTCATTCATCAACATAGAGGGAAACTAAACAATGAAGCTTGGGTTCAGTTCCATTGAATTCAAAATATCACTTTCCCACATTTAACTTGTAGGTATTATGCCTGTGTACCATTTACCCTCAAATTTGACCATTCAAGTTCTAGTTTTTGAATGTCATAAAGGTGGAGCTCTCAGCTCTCTCAATTGCTTGTGCTGTCCCATTGCTTCTCAACATAGTTGCTTAAGCTTGGTAGTGAAGAAAGACGCAAGCCCCCTTATTGAAATATTGGATGAGGTGGAACAGGGCTTAAATTAACTAGAGGCAGCCTAGAATGTTTTTTGTCAAAATGATAGAATCCGCATTTCTTCCATGTATCCTTGAGGTGCTTTTAAACTGTGGTGGAAACCTTCACAGCTGGACTGCATCGGACATTTCTTTTCTGCCCAGGCAGGGCTAGTGTGACGTGTAAAGTAATGCAAGTGCCAAAGTCTATGCTGCAGAGTTCATTTGTTGTAAATATTTTCCTTTTCAAATTGTTGATCTCTTAGATGAGTAACCAATGAGCATGGAAAATGGTATGAATGTTTGTTAAATCTCTGAATGGCCACCCTGATGTACTTCTAGTTTTTATATCCACATGTTAAATTTTTATGAATTGTTTGCTGCCAACTGGTCATTTCTGATTCAACTTTCCCTATCTCAGGAGCTACCAAATCAGTTTATGCTCCTGAGCCTTTTGATGTTGGAAGGATCTTGCAAGCTGACATTGTTTCAGAAGGACAGCAAATCACATTGACAACTGCTGGTCCTATTGATCCAGGTCTAGTTTTGATCCTTACTCTTAAGTGTTGTTTCTCTGATGCTTTTTATTTTTACTGGTTAGTTATACATGCACCTAGGGGGTCTTTAACTGATGATGTTATCATCTTCCATGTTCCATGAGGGGAGGAGCTACCATTAGAGCTGGTATTCATTCGTATTGTTTATGTGGGTTCAAAATATGAGTTTGTAGGGTTTCCATTTAGCACCATTTATTCAATATTCTTAATATGACATCTTTGTAGTCCTCATATAATCTGCAATGAATGTATGCTTGTCTATAATGTTAAAATGAAATTAAAAAAAAAAAGGCTGATTGATTTTCTTGAGCAGCTGCTGGTTTGGGAAGCTATGTGGAGGCACTTGTACGGAAACATGATGTTGAATTCAATGTATGTTGTCCTAATTCTATTCAGGTTTATTTTCTTGTGCATAACTAAATGTATATCAGCTTCAATATCTGGTAACTTTTCAGTATTCTTGTTATAACTACGAGGATTTAGTTTTAAGGGGGATATGCATCATTTTTCTGCTTGTCTTGATGATGATACTAGGTTCACTGTTCTACTTCTAGTGTGTGCACTGCTAGTCATGAGTGGAGCTTAGACTAGGCTGACCACCCATTGATTTAATCATGATCTCTCAATTCTTTTTTTTATATACAGGAGCATCACTGATTTAAACCATCAAAAAATAATTTAAACCATCAGGCACTAAGGCTAATACCTTCCCCCCCCCCCAAAAAAAAGAAAAAAACAAATGCCTAGGCAGCGTTGCTCTTTATCCACTTAACACCTCCCTACCTCTACCTGTTCATATTACAACTGAGTAGAGATCTCATCATCAAAGACCCATGGGGCATGTTCGTGGGTCTCATCTTTAGAGAGGACGAAGAAAGAAATAAAAAGGAGGAGAATAAAGGAGCAGAGAAATGAAGAGGAAAGAAAAATGAGAGTGCTGTAATCAGTAGATTAGGGGCTTTTTTATGTACAAGGGTATATGGGCGGGCAGGTAAAAAGGGGCAGGTGGGATACACCCACCCCCCGCCTGCCCGGCTCAGGGTACCATACAGGCCAGGCTGACATGCGGATGGGCCAGGTGATGGGGGCCACCTCTGCCCCGTCTCCCTATTAGGCACAAATAGGTTTAAACCCATAATGCGGTAAGATTTGATATTGTTGACTTCAGTCATCTGCTTGGTTTTATCGTTTCAGAAAAACCACTAGTTGTTATTTGTCTATTTTTTGACTGTCGGAGGATGTTAGGGAATATCTGATTTTAATTTATCTCCTGGACGTCTGGTATTTTTTGACAGTTGTTTCTCACACTTTACAGGTAGTTGTTACCCAAATGAATGGTGCAAATTACCCATCAGAATCCATTCATGTGCTTCATGTGGGAAAGATGAGGATAAAACTCTGTAAAGGAAAGACAACAATTGCTAAAGAATACTATTCCTCTGCAATGCAGGTATGGCTGATTTTAAATTTGTTTTGGGCTTGAGAAGGGCCAAGAAGGGTTTGGTATTTATCTCCTGTCGCTTATTCTTTAAATATGATTCCTCTGCAATGTAGACATTGCATTTACTCATGGAAAAGGGAAAATGAGATGGGGAGTGTTATGTGAGGGATAAGTTAAAGTGGAGCACAATGAATATATAGAGATATATATTTATATATTTATTACTGGTAACTATATTGGATCATTTTGAAATATCTATAGTAAAATATGATAAAAAGCTTACACTTCCTCAAGGCTTCCGATGAAATATGCAATGGAAAAATAAACTGACTATTTTGGATTGACAACTTCTAAACATCACACGAAATTTAAGCTCCATTCCTTAATTTGAGCGAGCCATCCTTGACAACCTCCAAAATTTGGAAGAATAACATCCAGCAAGCTGTCTTTTATTCTTTAGAACTGAAGTTTTAATATGATTTATGCTGATTTTCACAGCAATTAGCTTGTAATTAGGTTTACCTCTTGTATACTTCCTGTGTACTTGGGTTATGCCTAATTACGTAATTAACTTATAAAAAAAAGTTTTAAAATGAAAGGAAATAATATTCTTAATGCGTCTCTCTCTCTCTAGTGTACCTACGCTTTAATTATCGTTGATTAAAAAATTTCTCTTGAACCGAGCTATATACCTGCATCTTTGGTTCCCAGCCAGTCTGACTGGGATATCCTTCATTTTGATTGTTTTCTCCTTCACTTTCCAAAATAATAATTTCTTTTCTATATTACCCCTTGCATGCGCATTTGGTGGTTCTTATTATCTCAAGTTGTTTCCTCCCTCACATGCTACTAATTTACTGAATTTTCTGTTATTGTGATTTGTTTATTGTAGACCCTTATATATTCTAGCCTTAGTTTGGCTGAAACTTCAACGGGCTTGGGATTTTTTGTTTAGGAAGTAAAAGTATTTTTCTTTCAACCTTGGCCCCTCGACTGAGTGTGGTTTACCTTGCCTGACACTGTTTTCTAATGCTTTAGCTATGCGGAGTTAGAGGGGCTGGGAATGCTGCAGCTCAGGCATTATTTTGGCAAGCAAAGAAAGGACTTTCCTTTGTAATAGCCTTTGAATCGGATAGACAAAGGAATGCAGCTATTATGCTGGCCCGGAGGTTTGCTTTTGACTGTAATGTATGTACTCACTAAATTCTTTCAAGCTGTACCTCAGATTAAATTCTTTCAAGCGTTTGAAATTCTCCTCTCTTTTCCCTATGGCTTATGTAATCGATTGCACATGCTTAAAATGCCAGATCATGCTAGCTGGACCAGATGACAGAGCTCCTTTGGGAACCTAACTGACTTCTGAGGATCTCGCTTTCACCAAGTTATAATTATTTGAGTTTTTCGACATATCATGTATTATATGTTTGCAATAGTATAGATGGCGTTGTATAATGGTGAGATGGGGTTCCATTTTTTGTTTTATTTTGATTCTTTTGATCCTTTCTTCTCCAACAAGGCATTTTTTTTATTTGCCGTTGTCAACAATCATTTGAAGAATGACTGTACTGCTGCTCGTTGTAAAAATCTTTTAACACATTACTTGAGGTATTGAATGATTGATATATTTGGTGACTGGTGCATGATTGAGCGTGGCTGGAGTTCAGGGTTGCATTGTTTTTCTATGAAGAATGATGCATAATATCAGAGTTCATTATAGGAGTTTGCTTGCCACCCCGTTCAAAAACACTTCGATCTTTTGCTCATTTTAGGAGTTTACTTGCCATGTTAGACATGAAGAAATGCTGCAAAATGAATTGTTGGGATCGTTGAACATGTCGAATTCACCAGGATGGAGTAGTGGGTAAGATACAAGGGAGTGTTACAGAGAACTAGAATCCATTCAAATTGTCGGGTCTCCGATTAACACTACATCTAAATTTCTGCTGAAACATTATTTAGAACAGTAACCTGTAAATTTTAAATGTTTTGAGTGTCCAAATATGAATCCTAAAATTTTGAAGTTTCAAATTCAATGGAAAATGGCACCTTGATCATGTGGTTTTATTTAAGTATTCAAAACATAATTTTTTGGGTAATAAAAGATTAAATTATATATTGATGGTAATATATTATTTAAAAAGAGTAATGAATAGTTTATGAAATATGTGAGGAAAAGAAGTAAGAAGAGAGAATATTTTAGATAATTTGTGAATAATAGTGAAATAATTTGTAAATAGTAATAAAATAATTTTATAAATAGTTTATGAATAATGGTGAAATAATTTGAAAATATTTAAAAACAGTTGTGTTCCCAAATAAGTCATCAAGTCAACTCCAAGATTTTATGCTCAAGGGCATCTTTTATTTGTTTTCGGGGAAATGCTACACAACCTACCAACACACCACACTCCACTTTTTTTTAATTTTTTAATATTTTTTTAATATTTTTTTTTGAATTTATTCTTTTTAAATTAATTTAATTCTTTTATTCATTATTTATATATTAAATATTTAATAAAAAATAAAATAATAAAAATTAAAAAAAATGTGGAGTGTGGTGTGTTGGGAGATTGTGAAGATTTTTTCTTGTTTTCGTTTCTCAAATAGACGTGCAAATACACGAGCTTGTACGACTTATAAAAACTGTAGGATATTTATCTGGTTTTCTCTAATCATCAGTAGGGATTAGCTGATTAATTCTCCCGACAGACAACTAGGATATATGCGGCAAAGCAGTGTCGGATTTTCATCGCTTACATTCTTAGACAGCCATAAAAAGTGAGAGCAATATTCAATGAGAAATGCTATCTGTACAAAGAAGAAAAAAAATGGTAAAGTGATGTAACTTGATATAACTCGTCATATTTATTTTACAATGAAAAGAGTTACAACCTGTCATAATTTTAACTAAAATGGAGATTACAGATCATGGGTTCGTCCCATAATTTCAATCTCCCTTCTAATAAAGTAACTACATATCTATTTAGTTAAGAAAAGTTGGAGATGTTCCTGATATATATATATATATATATATAATTACTAGCATTAGAGACCTTAATATACTTCATTAATAACATTTAAACAAGTCCTTACAAACTGTTCATATAGGAGAGACAAACTCTATATTATAGCACTTTATAATTAATTTCCCTCGAAAGAGAGAATAGGGCATACTCAATCAATCTCAACTAGGTAAACAACGTCCAAGCCAGGATAGTTGGCCACAGCATAGGAGAAGATACCAATATATGACGTCCTTTTAGCAACATAGTTGAGCCAAGATAGCCATCCCCATAGCTAGCTAGCTAGGGCCTCCTCAATGGCATAAAAATGCACCGAATATGAGCAGCGAAGTCACATTTTTCACAATAATAGAACCAATGGTCTGGATTTCTTCTCTCCTCACATATAAAACAATAATATTCTCCAGAATCATCTTCGACACCATATGTGAGTTTGAGAAAATCATGTAGATCATATTCATACCTAGCTACGAGCGGAAGACTTGCACATCCAAAACACAGGGCAAAATCGCACTCAGTACATACAAATCTATGCCTGTAGTATCCATCGTTGATCAATCTGGAACAAGCTTTGCACTGGTCCGTTGAATATATAGCAAGGAGAAGGGAATGTTGATGGCTTTCATGTTTCAAGGTTTCCGGGAGTGAACTACATTGAACATCGAAGCTGAAGGAATTACACTCATCACATGTGTAGCTAAAGCCCTTGCGATAGCATTCACAAGCTCTGCAATAGAACACGCAATCACCCCTTGAGACGAGGGTGAGAGGGTGTTGGTGAAGCAAGTGCCGCTTCTTTTTGGGTAGTTTAGCACATGTTTCGTGAAGGAAGATGTTGCACTGCTCACAATTGTAAAAAGAGGTGTCCAATAATATCAGTTGCCTACACCCTTCACAAAACTTATCGTCGAGTTCTTTATTCATGCTGAGACATAAGCTATGACGTTGATGATCACTGCAATGTTTGATCTCCCCAAGTACCGTTTCACCCTCATCTTGTAGGTTTATCTGCTCATGAAATTGCGAATCAAGAGTTATATTACTGGAGTCTACGGGGCACGACGCCTGCAAATCGTAAGCGCAAGTCAAGTGGGCCACATAATCACATCCTTGATCACAATAATAAGCCGAGTACTTCGTGTCCATCTTTTTGCGGCAAAGTTTACAAAATACGTCGTCTGGCTTCTTAACTTGGCATAGAGAAAAAGCGTGAGTGAGGGAGTGATCATGAGCAAAAATCTTGACCTTTCGTGGAAAGTGAGCACATTTGGTATGAATCAAGAACTGGCAGATGCTACACATGCTAGCAATGTCCTTGCTTTCCACACCACAGGCTTCACAAGTGAACTGAATCTGCTTAAAGATGGGGGTAAACGTGTGTTGAGGATGATCGTCCCCAGTATTATTGATTCTCCAGCGAGAAGCACATTTGATGTCAAGGGCAAAAGAGCAGCTATTGCAATGGTAATAGAAGTTTTTGCAAGACTCGAGGCATGCAACACAATATCTAGACCTTCTTATATCTTTTGATGGTTGTTCGAGAACAAGGGTGTGGTTTGGGTGCATGGGGTGTTGTATTTCATGGGGCAGTTCATAGCAGGATTTATGCAGGAAAAAATCACATACAGTGGAGCATTTGTAACCGAGACCCACCAAGGATTCCTTGCAGCCTGAGCAAACTACTTCCTTTTCTCCATCACCTTCCAATGCTTCGACAAAGACTAAGGGATGATTGTGGCTGAAATGTTTCGTCTCCATTTTCTATAAAGTTCTCTCTGCCTCTCTCTCTTTTCCACACACAGATACAACGAACGGAGATGTAGTGATCTGCAGATTTGGGATAAGAGCACTGGTTAAGCATTATCAAATTATGCTAATAAAAACAAAGTAATGGTAGATACAATCATAGGTTGTACAAACACCACGCATTCCTTTTGAAAAATAGCAGGGTCTATTATTAAAAAATTATTTTTTATATGAATCTCATATTTATTCACTTGTTTCAAAAGGAGTGCAACGCGTTTGCGCATTCTATAACTACAAATATAATTTCTCTAAACATTATTTACATATGCTAACAAATATTGGGTGTCTAAATTTGTAATTCTATAAACAACCAGCTTGCGGCACCCCTGCGGCATCGGCTTGCCACATCAGCCGATATTAAAGAAAAAAAACATGAAATAGTCGAAAGGAGGGAAATCGAAATGGGTCTTTGTTTTCTCACTGAGAGAAAAACCAGAGAGTTCCTGTGAAGCTCCTGTGAAGTATTTCATCTTTGGTCACCGTCGTTGGTGAAGGATTCCGGTTATTGCGATCGCCTTCGTCACAAAGTGTAGATATCTGAGTCACGGTTGTCGTCGTTGGTGAGAGAGAGGTCTACGGTCACCATGAGAGGTCCACTGTGATCCGGTTCTTCAAAGAGTGCCTTTTTTTTCCCTTCCTGTTGTTCTCCTAGTTTGACATTCTTTTCACATTTCTTCAAATTTCGTTTTAAAAAATTTTTGGTAACATGGTTTCGATTCTGTTTGTGTTGCCTTTGAGAATCCAAAACATGTTCCTGATTTTGCTTCTATAGCTTCGAAGGTTGTACCGATTACTTGGTTCGCCGTTGCAGTTGGTTGGTTTCGGTTTTGGGGCAAAGGAAACATGGAAGTGAAGAATCAACGTTCAATCCTGAAAAATTACTTTGACCCAAACATTTCCTTGAAAGACTCGCTTTGAAAGAAACTGATCAAAGTAAGTAATAGCTATGTAAGCCGTATGAGATTTAAAACCAAAGATTGCCCAAGTCCTTAATCTCCCCTACACCTTCTCTTTACCTGCACCACTCAAGATAGCCCGCCTGGACTGCAAAACCATAGGCAACGTCCTCATCAAAATTGATGCTTTTGCAGAGCTTGCTGGACATGGCCGTAAGGAAATATCAAGTGACAATCAAATATGTGAGAAACAGTGGGGAAACGAATGTATACTCCATCAGGAAAGAATTGAAAAGTTTGGAAAATATATGTTTGTTTCTCAAGAAAGTGTAGGCAAATAAATGAATCTGAGTGATCCCCTTTCTCATATGCCCGAAAATCGCTTGAGGAGATGAGAAGCAGAGAAATCGTATGGCTGGAGAGATAGAGGCAGTGAGAAGTTGAGAAACTGAAGATTGATTACCCCGGGGTCAAATTTCCATCGAGTATCGAGAGCCATCCCGATGGGTTCTCCTTTTTCAATCATTGTATGGGCTTTGTTTGGAAAAATTGATGGGAGGGAATGTAAGAGGAAATAATTTGTGGGAAGTGATGGAAACGAAAATCGGAGAGGGAAATCTAAGTGTGAAAAAAAAATGGAGCTCATTCAAAAGCTGAATGTGGAGAAGACGAAGAGAGGTCTGCGGCTTCATGAGGAGTTGATATCGTGGAGAAGACGAAAGGTAATCGTGGGGATGGAAAAGACGAAGGTGGAGAGAATAGAAAGAGAAAAGATGGACTTCATGGGCCCCCAGGGGATGGAGGCCACCAGAGCCCCTTCTATCTTCGAGCTGCAAAGAAACGACCTCGTTCAACATTTTCGCCACGTCGGACCCGTTGCCGCAGGGGTGCCGCGGGCCGGTTGTGTATAGCATTATCCCTAACAAATATACTGAATACCAACAGTTTCATTGTTATGAAGGAAGAAAAGGAAGAAGAGATGAATAGCAAACGTTTGATTTGTTTGCCTTCTTACCTTCTTAATATCCAACAATCATCCCAAATCAGCTAATACAACGCAAGAAAAAGAAGAAAAAAAAAAGATCTGGAGGCAATGACTTGAATTTTACCCATTTCCCACAAAGGGGCCACTTGAAGCGGTTTTGGTACAGTTAGAAAAACGGATTGCAATACTATGACTTTCACTATCTCTTTTTCTCGATCATTGGTTAGGAGAAGTGAGAATATAGGAAAATAGCAAGTGGCAGATGGTTTGAATAGTAGACATATGACTGTCAGTGACTGTGGAGGTGCACAGAGGCCACAAGCCACTCTTGGAGAGAGGAGGTTAGTTTTTAGATTCGAGGCCGCTGACCCAGATAGCGCTGTGTGAGGTGACAAAAGACTCCATGATGTGGTGGCACTTGATTTTCACACTCAATTTGAGTCACGTGTGAGATGTATGCACCATTCTTTTTTATGATTACTTTCTGTCAGCCAAAGGATCGGCAGTTAGAGAGTCTTGTGGTGTGGTGTGTGGCAGTCGTGGATGGCTAGAAAGTAGTATATTGGCAAATCTCTATGTTATGGTTGGAAAACAAAGAAAAACTTGTCCACTCAGACTCTAACTCAGAGTCTAAAAAATCGAAGTTCGGAATCGGAGTCAGATTTTAATATTATGATATATGTAATAGGCAATTGAGTGGCCTAATGGTGCATGCATGGGTTGCCTCCTCTCTGGCCAGGGCGGAAAGGGCAAGACGGGAGAAGGAGGCTCCCCCCTTTGGACGGAGACGAGGAGATTTTTAGAATTTGGCTGAGAGCATTCGACTATAGAGAGAACGAGCAAAAATGAATTACGATTTTGAGTATCCCTATTATTCTCTATCTTTAGTAGTAATATTTGAGTGCAACTTCAGGCCGGTTGGGTAACTAGTGTCAATTTACACCAACAAATCACAACTTGCCAAGTAAGAAATGAGTAAATCACAACTGCAGGACAGTTGGGCTGTTATAGATAGAAAAACAGCCCTCCATTGACACGATTACACCTAGGAAAAAACACAATAGACTGTGTAGAACTCACCGCATAGAATCACCGCAGGTTTTCTCTTTTAAGTAAAAATCTGAACTTTCTCACTCTTCTGCAAGTCTTTAGAGAGAGAGAGAGAGAGTATGAGAGAGCTTTAGGAGGCAGCCATTTGCGTCTTCGTCGTCGTTTCGGAGCTTAAGCACTATGAATTTAAGCTTTACAAAGCCCCGAGTTTTTGATCAGCTACTGAAAAGGACCTTCTAGAAAACGCCGTCAGTCCGAGCTTCGAGTGAATCTCCTTCATTTCCTCTACCTTCCGGAGTCTTTCTGTGGTTTTGGGTTTTTTTTTTTTTTTTTTCATAAGATTAATTTGTTGATTGTATGCCATGGGATCGTGTCTGGACTTGCATGGAAGTTTTGATTTTGTTGATGATACAATCGGCTGGCATTTGTAGATTGGCTTCCAAAATATGCTTCATTATAATATCTTGAATGAAATAACGTTGATTGAAGATTTGATTTTACATCTCGTATAGTGGTCAAGCTCCGTCCTTGCCACTGTCTGGGTCGAGTGCCGTAGGAGATGAGAATGGGGTGGGATTTCGTTTAGTTGGGATGGTATGGAAGACGAAGGAGTGAGGAAGGGGACAGTATTTGTGGGTCTATGATCAAGTGTATGTAAGTGTAGCTTAAAAACACTACACTGCTTACGTGGCGTACAACAGTTGGAGGGCTGCTTAACGAGGGAGAGCAGCCGGACCGCTCCCCAGCTTTTCTCTTATTTTTTTTTACAGTTCTGATTTATCCCACCCTCCGTCGCTCTGTTTCTCTCAAGGACCGAGAGCGCTGTAGGCATCGACGAGAGGTGGTGGTATTTACATTTGAAATCGATTCTTCCACCGAAATCCATGGAGGCTAGAGTTAGGGTTTTCTTGTACCCCAGCAATATATGAGCTCTCAGGTTGTGTACAATGCCCGATTGGGTATATGACTGAGTTATGCAGATACTTCTTTTTATCAGATAAATTTATGTCATATTTTGAAGCCAAATCGTTTTTGTTTATTAAGGTTGGTGGATGGAATATTGTTTGAATTTTCTAGTTTCGTAAAGAAGTAATTGCCACCTGTTTGTTTCTTGATTTAAGCTTTCAGAGTTCAGACTATCAGTATTTCATAGAAATGGATATTGAGCAATATTGGTTTTAGGTTTTTTTTTTAAAATAAAGGACGAAAATAGCCGTTGCTTTGAGGAGAGAGAGAGGGACGAAAATCACTGAGGAGAGAGAGAGCGGAAGGGAGCAAGGGAGAAAATCACTGATGATGTATCTATTGTTGCATCTGTTGCTCCTTCGCCAAATGCTCTGTTGCTTATGTGCTGTAGATCTGCTTCAGCAAAAGGCTGGTTGGTAGAGAAAGAATACGAGGAGGAGGGAGAAGATGAAGATACTGGAAGAGAGAAGGCAGAAGGAAGAGGGGGTTTAACTGGATGCACATCCACCATAAATACGATAAATCAACTGTGTTGAATTTTTACTGGTAGGTGAGAAATACACACCCGACCCGACCGCTTTGAAGGCTTTCCCATAATATTTTCCTGATAAAAACATTAAAAAACGTAAAAGTCCAAAAAAAAAAAAAAAAAACCTTATTCCAGATAGAAAACTAGTCTGCCAGAAAATTATTCACAAAAGCAATTTGGTGTGTTTGGATGTTCGGAAAGAAAGAAAACAGATCACAATGTAATTTCAACTTGGAGAAGATGGTCGCTAAGCTACAAAGAAACCATAGAAGAATGCTTCTTCAACTATCTTACGATTCAAAAGGATAAACTGTATGGCTAGTTCTCCCACAATTACACACAGAGACAGAGAGATTATAAATCAGCAAGAAGCAGTATAAGAATTACACAAATTCATAATGAAACTGAGATTTTAGTAATTAAATTAACTACTTATAACAAATAAATAGATTTGTTCACCTTTATGATGGAGATTACCAAAAAGAAAATTCACGAGAAGTACATACTGCTGGAATCCCGCTGTTCCATGAACAGAAAATCTCTTTTCTTATTTTCGGTTGGTTTACTGCAAGTCTTCTGTATCTGTTCTATCTTCTCTTTCATTCAAAAGGGAATGCTATACCGAGATGTTCAGTTTGGGATCGTCGAGATCTGTACGGTTTGATAAAAAGTAACAGAGCTAAAGCTCTCTATCATTGTATTTAAGAGAGGAAAATGTCTATCATTGTATTTAAGAGAGGAAAATGTAGTTATAAGTATAACTGTATATATTAATATGTGTATTAATTTAATATGATTGGTTAAAAAATAAATTTTATTAAAAATAATATTAATTTAAATTTTATATATGAAAAAATTAATATTATTATGTAGATTAATACGCGATTTTACTTATAATTGACAAAACCCTTTAAGAAAACCCTACTATACCTTTAAAAAATGACCGCTACATTTGACCATTCGTCTAGAGCGGGCTCATTGATTATGTTGCTGCTTTTATTAAACGAGGAGCACACTTTTGTATTATATAAAAAATCTAAATTATTTTTAAAATTTTATTAAAAAAATTTCATCCGATTTATTTTAAAAGAATTGTAAAATACAATTAGCTACTAAAACCGCTGCATGTAGTGGTATTATTCATCCTGTAAAATTATTATTATTATTATTTTTATTTACTCCTTTTTTTTCTACTTTAATATTTATCATGTAAGCAAATTTTTTTTATTGTTCACCATTTAAAACACATATATTTTAATTTCTTATAAAAAAATATCTTGGCAATATTTTTAAACCAATTTTTTCAATTTTTGGTTTTATTTTTAATTTTTATTTGGCTTATATATTTTTGTTTTACATGTATAAGAATGAATTATTTTACATTATATATAAAAACAAATTGTAAATATAAAAAATATATTGATATTGTAAATTTATTGGTAGAGAGGAAATATTCAAAAAGAATAAAAAAAATTAGTTAAATAATGTGACATCCCGTTTTTACGTGTATTTTCACTGAAAGAGTTGTTTTTAATTTAAATAATATATTAGTTCTTTTATTTTAAATTATTGTATTTTAAATTGGTTTTATTTTATTGATGTGGTGTTTAATTTATTTTAGTCATTTTATGGTAATTAAGGTGTTAGGTTCGACAAGCTTTGGGGGAAATAATTAAATTTTAAGTTTTAGATTTCGTAGATTCGGATGAGTAATTTGGTGGCAATTTGAGCTTTAGATTTTACAAGCTTTTAAGGTTAATGTTTTGGATTAAAGTCACCAATCTTGAGAATTTCAAAAAATGATTTATTATCCATTAATGTTTTAGAATTTGAAAGATTTGGGAGAATTAGGGATATTGTCAATTAACTTGAAAAGAGATTGTTAGGTCACCGCGTGGGGTTTATGAAAAAAAAAAAAAAAATCTTGAAAGTTGAAACTTATGCATCAACGGTGGGTAGCATAATCATATGTATGAAGTAATAAAGTATTAGGATCCATGAGTGTTGTTTAATAGTTTTTGATGGATTGAAGATTTAAACAGTATGGCCTGTCTTGAGATTTATTTGTGAAGTGCTATTGAAGGAATTAGTTGTGCTAAAACTAGAGTTTTTGAGAGTATAAGTAGGTGAGTAAGTTACCAAGAGCGCTTCGATTATGCTAGGTGAATTCAATGGTAGTTTATAGTGAGTTAGTTATTGCAAGATTAGATGTTATTCAAAATATAGGTAATGAGCTTGAAGTGTGGGATATCTGATAGAGGTTATAGGCGCTCTCGTTGGTTGGCCGGGAAGGACTTGGGCCTTTTGGATATATTCCTTATCTTTAGAAGAGACATGTGTATTTTGGGATGATGTTATGTGTTTTCAATTTGGGGCCTGGAGGGTGATTGGTACTGATTTCTGTCATTTATCAATGGATGTATTTTTGCGGAATATTGATTTTTGATTAGGGCAGCGATGACCAACTGAGGAATGAGTGGAGATTTGTGGTTTTTGGAGGTATATTATTTTCTATGGAAATGTGGTAAATGTTTTCTTGTGATCAGGTGTGGATTGAGCTTGTACTTGATGATGTTAATTTATGAAGATATAACCTTTATGTATTTTGGCGAGTTATCAGAGTGCGCGCGAAAGCATGATTTTTGGAGATACTTAGAAATTCAAATTTTGTATTGATTTTGAGGAATTAGTAGTGATTCGAAGTTTTAATGGGAGATTAATCATTTGGTCGTGCGAATTTCGTTTATTGAAGGTTAACTTTAGAAGTGGCTATTAGGTTACCAAAGTTGGAATAGGATGAAAGTTCGGAAGGTAAAGCAGAGATGTTATTGGTTTTAGCAATTTATGGTGTGAAGATAATAACCATTGGAATTTGTTGGGAGTTGTTGATGATATGTATCTCTCAAATATGTTCGGAGTTGTATCTTGTATCTTTTTGGCGCTGATGTTTGACCCCACAAATTTCGAGGATGAAATTTCTTTTTAAGGGGGGAGGATGTAACATCCCGTTTTTACGTATATTTTCACTGAATGAGTTGTTTTTAATTTAATTAAGATATTAGTTCTTTTATTTTAAATTATTGTATTTTAAATTGGTTTTATTTTATTGATGTGGTGTTTAATTTATTTTAGTCGTTTTATGGTTTTTAAAAAATCATTTTTGGTGGATCAGTTTTTGGACTCTGAAGGTGAGAATTGGACCTCATTTCTTTTCCCTCATCTTTTCTTTTTATTTTCTCTTTTTTCTTTTTCCCTTTTTTTTCTTTTTTCTTTCTTTTTCTTTCTTTTCTTCTTCTTTCTTCTTCCTCCTTCTTCCCGCGCGCGAACAGCTCTCTCTACTCTCCCCTTTGCCATTCAGCTTAGCCGCCCAGAACCACTGCCGCCGGCCAGCGTGGCCGACACCTCCGACCCAGAAAAACTCCCCTCCGGCCGGTGAACACCCCCACTAAAAATCACCTCCATCCGAGCCGCTGCTCACCCCCTATAGCCCATCTAAGCCACAAGGCTTTTTACCGTTTCCGGCATCGTCGCTCCACCTCTGGCCACCACCTCTTCACCACTTCTTCCTCTACCTCTTGCCGTCCTAACTCACCCATTTTCGGCCCCGATCCGTTGCCGGAACAACTCCCACGAGCTCAACTCCGATCAGCCCCTTTTTGCACTTCCACTGCCATTTCCACCACCACCCACGGCCAAAACTCACTTCCTTTAACTTCATAAATATCCCTAGACCATTCCCTATCAATTTCATGTCTTGGTTTGTCACCGTTTGAAAGTGGGTAATTTACTACCCACGGCCACAATGTAAAATACACTGTTATGTTGCTTTTTCTCCGCCGTTTGCAACGTTGTAAGCTTTCAAAAAATACCTTATAACGCTGTAAGTATTTTCCAAACTCTATTTTAGATTTAAATATATTTTTGCTCTTACAATAAATTATTGGACTGGTTGGTTGATTCCGGACTGAGTTCGAGGAGTTCGGGGGTTGGATGGATTGAGGACGGAGTTGCTTGGTTTTATTGAATTCGTGATTGGTTGGATGTTTTGTATCTCTTGTGTGCATTGCATGTATGTACATGTGTTGGAACTTGAAAACTGGGCTTTTAAGCGAGAAATATTTTGGTAAATGTGAACGATTAGATTGACTAGTTTGAGTCAGAGGCACGTGTAGGGATGGTGGTAAACAGGGACGGTGGTTGAATCCCGCCTGTGGTTCCCGCCTACGGTGCACGCGGCGTAGGGATGGTAATAAGCAGGGACGGTGGTAGAATCCCGCCTGTGATTCCCGCCTACGGTGCACGTGCAGGGACGGTGGTAAAATCCTGCATGCGATTCCCGCCTACAGTGCTCTGATGGTTTGGTTTTTGGGCCATTATCGGGGATAATGGCGAGGTTATGTTTAAAGGGAATGTTTTGGGCCAAAATGGGATTTTTGGCGTACGTGGAAAAAATGTGGTTTTATGGGTTATGTGCATTCGGCATCCTTTCATGCATATTATTTGAGTTTAATACGTTTTTATCTTGTGGCGTTTTGATCTTACTTACCTGCGGCACCATTTTCATACCGTAGATTTTGATGTAGAGGTCGAGGAGGAGGAGGCTGAGCCCGAAGAGGCGGCTCCGCCGGAGTATTGATTTGGAGCTTATGCTTTGTAGTTTGGTTTGAAACAATATTTGTAACTTGTAATATTTTATTATGTATATTTTGAGCGGCATTATATTAAACGTAGAAAAATTCTGGTACTTAGTTATATAATTTTATTTATCCACTGCGTGTTTTCTTTTACACACTTATTGCATGTACACACACTTGGCACTTGGCGATAGGGTGGTGACCCGTGATGTCATCATCCGGACGTCTCGATTTCCCCGTGTCCGTACATGGGATTTGGGGGCATCACAAATAATATAAAGAAAAAATAGATAAGTTGATATATGATATATTGTAAAAATTATTATATAAAACAGAAAAAATAAAGTTTGTTGATGTATTTTAAATAATAAAATAAAGAAATTATGATGGTTGGTTTCAGCCTCACATAATTTTAAGAGTAGTGCTATACTTAAGCCTGCACAGTAACTTACACCACACTCTGCCGAAGTGTAAATGTTTTTTTTTCTTTTGTACGACGGGAACTTTTTACGCCTAAATTAAAATTTTTTTTTAGCTGCTACAATAAAACGGAAACGTTTTACGCTATTCGGCATTGAATAATCCCCAAAAGTTTTGAAAATTTGCTGCTCCCTCCAACGTTGCTCCTCCCGCTCGCCGAACTGATACCCTCTCTGCCGGCTGCAGTCTGCAGTTCGTACCGTCCAGTGTGCCGACTGCCGATCCTTCTGCCGGTTGCCAAACCTTTTGCGGTCTGCTGTCTGCTGTCTGCCGCACCAACAGGTATGCGATTCTGTGAGGTAAGAAACTGAGCTGATAGGATTCAGTTTGTGGTTCTTCAGGCAAAGTGGTTTTGATGGCTTCTAATTTGCACTGATAGGATTCAACAGTGCAATTGCTCTTTGGTTGTGATAATGGATTTTAATTTTTTTTTGTTGGATTCCGAGAGGCATTTACTAGGTTTGGGTTTTGCTTAAATTTGTAGGTAAATGGATTGAGAAGATAAGATTAAGAAGAAAAGATTTGCTATATTTTCAACTCAAAACTAAGACAAAATTAATCCACATAGAACTAAAATACATGGGTACCAATTACAGTAGAAATTTTATCTTTTAAGCCCTTTTACCATTTATGCTCTTTTATTTTCGAATTAAGTACTGTAATATGGGTATCAATTTTGATTGAGGTTGAGATTGTGGTGTGAGATTTTGGAGTGGATTCTGATATTCTAGCATGATTTTGGTATTTGATTGTGGCTTGAAGATTGTGATTTAATATGGCTTTGAAGATTGTGATTTAATATGGCTAGTGCGATTAATTAATGCGCTGAACTCAAATTGCCTGAAGTATGTAATGCTAGAAACCAAAAATCAAACAAAAATAAAAAATACAGATCTATAGTTGCACTTCCCAGCCTGTAAAATCAATTACTACATGCTAATCATTGTAGACATAACTAAATAATGTTTAGGACTTCACATTACTATGAAATGTTTATTATAACTGTATGTGGAGCTGCGTTATTGTGATGCATTTATTAATTGACAATTCTAATTTATTATAGCGTTATGGACAAAGAAGAAGATAAAAGGCCACCCAGGCCTTCTACACCAATTTCACCAACTCAGGTATGATACATTGACCATTCATAAAAGGCATGTGTCTTGATTCCAACTAGTTAATGTATTTTTATTTGTGTATTGTAGGGATATTATGGTTCAGGAAGTACTTACTACCCACCATTTATAATGCGTCCAAATGCATTTCCTAATGAATACACATATACATGGGGTAGCCAGGTACATAGATTTCTAAATATTAATTTCTATCCCGGCAGTTGATTCTTAACCTTTCTAAATCTGTGGTTGATTACAGGCACCACCAATCCCACCTTTTCCAGCAACGTTCATTTACCCTTCGTCGACTAGTGCGCAGGAGTCAGACCGTATGCAACAAACGACCCAGGTATATAGCTTTCTAAACTTTTCAATTTTACTCATTTGTTGTTTATTACCTGTTATAACACGGTGTCTTATTACAGTCTCTACCAATGCCACCTTTTCCAACGATGTTCATCTATCCTCCATCTAATAATGCAGAAGAGTCGGGCCGTGTTCCACCAACGAGCCAGGTACTTCCTTTATTTTCTTGAATTTTGGTACTTGAATATGTGCATTGTTACCAAGTCTAACATAGTGCTTGATATAAGCCCCCACCAATGACACCTTTGCCAACAACATTCATCTACCCTCCGTTGACAAATGCTGAGGATTCAAGTCGTGTTCAACAAACGACCCAGGTAGATTGTTGTCAAGTGCATCGATATTTTTTCCTTAATCTATTTATTATGCCTTCTAATATCGTACACTTTATTACAGACCCCACCAATGCCACCTCCTCCAATGGTGTTCATCTACCCTCTCTCGACAAATGCGGAAGAGGTGGGCGTTGTTCAACAAACGAACCAGGTTAGAAATTTGTGCCATTTTTGTGTGTCGTGTCATGAATATTATTTTTTTAACCTATTTTGTTACCCATTCTAACTATGTAATCGATTACAGCCCCCACCAGTGCCACCTCTTCCAACTCCATTCATCTACCCTCCGTCGATGACCGCAGAGAAGTCGAGCCATTTTCAAGTATCCAACCAGGTTAGAAAATTACAACTGGATATTTTGTTTTGTTATTTTTTTCCTTACATTGTTACCCTTACGTTATTTTTTTTTTCCTTACGCCATACTTGAATATAGCCTCTACCAATAACACGACCTCCATCGAGTGCTGGAGAGGAGCTGAGAAGCTTTGAAAATTCTTCAACTACTCCATCGACTAATGCGACTGATGCGACATTTATAAGCGAAAGTGAAACTACTGTTGGAGGTACATCTCTATTTTTTGAAGAGAATGAAGAATCTGAGGATATAAATGAAGAAAATTCTGATAACCAACGAGTTGAGGAGGATCCCAAAGCAGGTATGAAGTTTGCCACTGATCATGAGCTTATGGCCTATTATAAGCGATATGCCAAGCAACAAGGTTTTGGTGTTATAACACAACGGACGAAGAGAGAGGCCGATGGGAGAGTGAGGTATTTGACGATTGGGTGTGCGCGAGGTGGCAAGTACCAACCTAGCTATAGTAATATATCGAGGTCGCGTCCAACTATTAAAACGGATTGTAAGGCAAGGATAAATGGGCACTTGGTGAATGGTACTTGGGAGCTGACCAGTGTTGAACTTGCTCATAATCATGACACTGTCAGCCCACAAAAATCTAGATTCTTTAGATCGCACAAAAATCTAGACGAATACAGTCAGAGGATGCTTGATTTGAACGACAGAGCTGGTATTCGAATGAATAAGAATTTTGGGGCACTTGTTGTTGAAGCGGGGGGTTTAAAAATCTTGATTTTCAAGAAAAAGGTTGTCGGAATTTTATTGACAAAGCCAAGAAATTGAGGTTGGGTAAAGGAGGTGGCGAAGCCCTTACTGAGTACTTCAAGCGGATGACGTCGCAGAATGATGGTTTTGTTTATATGATTGATGTGGATGAGGAGTTGAGACTGAGAAATGTGTTTTGGGCTGACGCAAGTAGTCGAGCAGCGTATGAGTATTTCGGCGATGTTATTACTTTCGATACGACATATCTTACAAATAAGTATGGTATGTCGTTTGCCTCGTTTGTTGGTGTAAATCATCATGGGCAGTCTATACTGTTAGGAGCTGGGTTGCTTTCAAGCGAGGACACAAGTACTTTCATCTGGTTGTTTGAAGCATGGTTGGAGTGCATGAATGGTCGGGCGCCAAAAGCCATCATTACAGACCAAGACCGAGCAATGAAGAGTGCTATTACCGTGGTATTCCCAAATACTTGCCATAGATATTGTCTTTGGCATATAATGCAAAAGTTGCCTGAGAAATTAGGATCTCACGCTGCATTCAATGCAGGATTGAAGACTGCCATCCAGGGTGCCCTTTATGATTCACAAACATGTGAAGAATTTGAAATGAAGTGGGGGCAATTTATTCAGAAGTATGGTCTTAGTGATAATGCATGGTTGAATGGATTGTACAATGAGAGGTCCTTCTGGGTACCGGTGTACCTTAAGGGAGTATTTTGGGCTGGCATGAGAACAACCCAAAGGTCAGAAAGTATGAATGCGTTCTTCGATGGGTTTGTGCATTCTGGTACAACGTTGAAAGAATTTGTTGACCAATTAGACAATGCGCTCAGGAAAAAGGTGGAGGTCGAGACGACAGCTGATTTCAACTCCGCCAACCAAACCATCCCATGTTCATCCGCATTCTGCATTGAGAAGCAATTTCAAGCAGTGTATACGAGTGCAAAATTTAAAGAGGTACAAAAAGAGGTGTGGGGAATGATTTTATGTAACTGCATACTTATATGCAAGGAGGGTTGCATTTCCACCTACGATGTTTTGGATGAAATTACCACTGATGATGACCATGTGAAGAGCGTCAAGTACACTGTTTATTTTAACGAGGAGGAGGTTGATCTCAAATGTACATGTGCGTTGTTTGAGATGAGGGGGATCCTCTGTAGGCATGCATTGAACATTTGCCAGATGAATAAGATTCATGCGTTGCCGAAAAAGTATATCTTGGATCGATGGAGGAAGGATTTAAAGAGGAGATATACGGTGGTCAAAAGTAGCTACGATGACTTGCGATCGAATGCGGACTCACGGAGGTATGAGTTCGTGGTTAAATATTGTGTAAAATTAGCTACCCGTGTTTGCCCAAGTGATGAACATGTTACTGCATTCGTGAGCCACTTGGAGGAGTTTGAGAAAAAATTTCAAGGATTGACACTTGAGTCCGGTTCAAGCAAGGTGAAAGAAACTATAGTCATGGATAAGAGTAAGAAAATCTTAAGCCCACATGTTGTTCAAGGGAAAGGTAGGCCACCAACGAAAAGGAAGGTTCCGCCTGTGGAGAAGGCAGCAAGAAAGCGAAAGAAACAACCGGTAAAAAATTCTTAAATATAATGGTACTTCTGTTTTATTATGCTTCTGACTGACATCAAATGGTATTTCTAATGGGGGTTATGTTTTTTTTATGTTCAAATTTATTTAGACATGCAGGAAAATATTTGATGATGCATCACAGGATGGTGAGGTATCAGAAGCTCCAGAAAGTGATCAGGTAATACATATTGAGCTACCCGTGGCATTATTGTGATGTATTTCTTTAAACTTACTATTGCTGTTTTTTTCTAATGGGTTTGTGGTTGTTTATTTGAAATTTCTTTAGGTACTTAGTGCATGCAAGAATGATTATGTGGTACTAACACAGTGCAGTACTTTCACACACCCAACGCCATCGGAAAATGAGAAGTGAGGCTTTGCTACCTAAGCAAGTGCATGGATGTGGGGTGATGTGGTGATGTTGTGGATACCAATTTTGGTTATCTAATTGATGAAGGAAATTTATTCTAATGTAGGGGGTTGTCAAGTATTTGGGAGGTTGGTTTGGAAAATTTTAATGAAGATTGGATGAAAGTGGTTATTGTGGTCATTTATTGTGAAGAGTGTGTTTTGTATATTGATATGCTAATCTTTGGCATTTTTGGTTTTATTTTCCTGCATCTCACTTTGAGTCCGGTGTACTTGGTTTTCCATTTATAGACAATGGTTGAAAGAGTTTAATATGGCTTTATGATGATTTCGATGTGGTGGTAGATGAATAAGATATGAGCTGCCTCGTTGTATTGACTATTGAGTTTAAAGCGGAATATTGACTATTGAGCTCCGATGATGCCAAAAAACTGTTGCGCGAGTTCTTTTTACGTTGGGTGGTTTTAACTTGAGTATTAAATAATTTTTTAGCTTTATGGGGACCACTAATGTTTATTGAATGGATTGTAAAGGCTGAGTGATTCATGCTTCAACATCATGTTCACTACGGCTGGGCGATTTGATTCTTAAGGAGTCATATTTTTATGTTGTATTGAGACTAGGTGTGGAAATTGGAATCCAACTAGTTGAATGGATGATTTTATGTCAGGAGTTGGTCAGCATTCTGGGTGAATTAGAGTAAATCTATTTTTCTGAATTACGGACAGCTTATAACATCCTAGAATTTGTGTAAAGTTCTAAATCACCTCAATATTGAGCATGTCTAACATTAAGGAACCATACATTCTACAGAAAAAGGTTTACAACTAATAAATTCAAAATACATTGATTAAACTACTCCATCGTCCTCTTGAATTCTTACATACCAAGTACTTTGGTCAAAATTCTGCAACAGCTTACCAACCAAGTACTTTGGTCAAAATTCTTACATACCAAGAACCAAAAGTTTACCACTAATATCCATTTAATCCAAACTATCCATTTACAACAAACTTGGACCAACCTACCTTTATGGTCTAAGCCAACCAAAAATTATTACAATGGATATCACCCAATACAAACACAAAGATGTGCGTGCACGTCTATTCCATACGACCAGGTTCTGCATTTCCTCCTCTAGCTTGTCAAGAACACACTCTCTCTCAAACAGTTTATCTTCTTTTTGCTCAACTTTATACTCACGCAACAATACATCGTCCTCTCTTTTTCGAACTGCATTCTCCGTTGCGCGAGTTCTCTCCTCTACCAATTGGAGTATATCTACCCATATGAAGAATTGACACTTTGCTTCTCCCTGTAGTGAAATTTTGTTAATTTCATCAATGTAAAATATGACACTCAATAAAAAACATTACAAAAATAAAACCCTCAACTTGTTGTTATTACTGTGTTGTATTTGTACTTCGGGCAAGCGTAAAATTTTCTTCCTGAATTTTTGTTAGTTTGGGATGTCTTTAATGGGGCTTTCAAGCCACACCAACAGGTTGGTGATTCCAAAAAATCATCATCTACACATGATGATGCGCTCGATGCCATGGGTGATCGATATCTCAAACTAGTGCACAAAATTGTTTACCAGCAAGCAAGAAACTGTGATTTACAGAATGTATACATGAACCTGAACAAATCCAGTCGATTATATCGTCTTTGAAGTATATTTCCATATCTCGGGATAAGCCTAGAGATTGGAGGACCAAATCCTTTTCAACCAAAATTAAAAAAAAAAAAAAAAAGCATTAAGCCACGGACTTCAATTTAATTCTACAAGCATCCACTATACAGTTATAACACTACTAACAACTCAAAATCTGCAAATAGACTATTATTCTAACAAGTTAAGGACAATAGTAAATATATTGGTGGAGATTTCTGCACATTATATATATCCATTTGAATTTGTAAACCAAATCACATACTATTTCAATTTACTGAAATATAACCCATACACACAAATATAACAAGTATGAACTCGTGAAATAGCAGACCTAATGAACATTAAAGCTATTGAGCGCGGAATATTGAATAGTTTTAGATCAACCAAATTTTTTAAAACCTAGAAAAAGAAAGACCACAAACAACTAAACTAATGGCTGCTTGGTGACAGAAAATAAAAAAACACAATTCAAATTCAAGAAAACCAGACTAAATGAAAAACAACGAGTAAATCGAATCTAACAAAAAAAAAAGGAAAACTAAGAACTGTTACAAAACCAAACAAGGAAATATATTCTGAATTACCTTAAACCACCGTACTTCATTGTAGACCAGCACTACTCATTACTCCCTGCATTGAAGCATTCCATTTTCCATGAGTACATAGACACATGCATGAATACAATTATACTAATAAATATGGATTTATGCATATATATATATATAAATATAAATACACGCACATGTATATATATTGGAAATAAAATTTTCCTTGTACCAGTGTATTCACAAAGCATAGAATCTTTCTTCGATGGCCTTTGCAGCTCTGCAAAGGCAAGGCAAGGCAAAGGATCTGAAATTGGAAAAGAGGAAAAAAATAGAAATTTTTAACAAAATAATTGATACATAAAAGGCAGCGAAACAAAGGATGAAGGAAATGTTTAAGTAGACCTTCAAAAATTCAAAAGACAGTTCATATCTGATCAGCGAGGAATGAGAGAAAAATCTAGGGAAAGGACATTGTGCTGAACTTTTAAAGTGAGATCATTTTTATTCTGAGAGTTTTTATCTAGGCGTTGGGTCGTGGAGTAGAAAACGGATTGCCTTTCCCGATAGACTCAGAAATCACCTTAGAAATCATAGAAATCATAAGCACAACACCAACTCAGAAATCATAAAATCGTGCAATAACAGCCCAAAAATAAAACCCGTCTCAAAAATCATAAGCACAACCCAACTCATAAATCATAAAATCGTGCAATAACAGCCTAGAAATAAAACCCATCTCAAAAATCATAAGCACAACCCAACTCATAAATCATAAAATCGTGCAATAATATAGA
This sequence comes from Carya illinoinensis, assembly GCF_018687715.1. Taxonomy (NCBI): domain Eukaryota; kingdom Viridiplantae; phylum Streptophyta; class Magnoliopsida; order Fagales; family Juglandaceae; genus Carya; species Carya illinoinensis. The sequence goes on from NC_056765.1 coordinate 28,547,367, forward strand.
TCTAGGGTTCTGGTTGATCATACTGAACGATGGCAAAGGAGAAGCAACCTGTAACGACTGAAGATGGAAATCTAAGGTTCTTCTTCAGTCGGCACTGAAGAGAAGCATCGAGGGACCATGTGAACCGAGTACTCGCGGGGGAGAAAGATTTCTCAGAACCCTAGATCTACGACTGGGTATTCGTAGGAGAGAATCGAATTTGAGATGAGAGATTTGGTGCGGGGAGAGAAGGGGGGAGAGGGAGGGATTCAGATTCAAGAGAGAGAAAGAGGGACACTGTTGAACCCAAGGTTTCAAGTTTTATGTGATTATAAATCTACACATGGATTTTAATGATAACAAATGAATTCAAAGAATAAAGGAGTTTCAAGCTCAAGTTGTTCACACAATGGAATCAAGCACATCAAAGAACCAAGCATGAGCAAGAAGGAAACAAGTTCACATTAAAGTCATAGAGTAATATTGTAAATCTCTTAAAATTCAAAATTAGGATTAATGCTCAAAATTAATATTTTATCATAAAGCATTAAAATACATTTTCCACATGTGCATGAATATTTTTGAAAATTAAATTTGAAAATTTTGAAAGATGATTGATTGTCATCTTTTGCATGTGCATACCTTAATTAAAGGGTTGAACTTTGAAAATATTAAAGATGATTGATTGTCATCTTTCACATGTGCATGTTTTATTTGAATATTTTCAAAAGTGATTGATGCTTTTTTAGACTTATACAAAAGGTAGATGATTTTGTTTGAAAATTTTGAAAAGTAAAGTATGCTCATTTTGTCATATGCAAAAAGTAAAAGATTAGGTTTGAATTTTTTGAAAAGGAAAGTGTGCTCATTTTGTCATATGCCAAAAGTAAAAGATTAGGTTTGATTTTTTTGAAAAAAAAATGAATGATGTTGTCTTTGACAATTGAAAAAGAAGAACCTTTTATTTGAATTTTTTGAAAAAGTGAATGATGTTGTCTTTGACATATGAATCTTTTTAAATTTGAATATGAAGTCTCATATGCCTATAAATAGATCATTTAAGAGCTTCACATTCACAACACCAAGAGCATACAACATTCATTCAAAGCTTTCATTCTCTCTTCTCTAAGCATTGAGCCTTAATCCTTGTTCATTTTGAGAAATATAGTTTGCGCTGTATTGTTCTTATTTCACTCATTGAGGAGTGTTTTCTGATAACCTACCCACTATCAGCTCTTGTATCAGAAAAAAGGTGTGTATAACCCTTGTGTGTGTAGAAAGTATTCTACACGGGGAATAGTCGAATCACCACGTGTAAGGTGATTGCAAGTGTAGAGGGTGTTCTACACGGATCCTTTGTAGCGGTGTTGTTCAAAGGTGTAATAGGTTTCTATCTCTACCTGAAGGAGGTTTAATAGTGAATTTGGGAATCCTCAAGGGGTAGCTTGAGGCGAGGACGTAGGCAGTGGGGCCGAACCTCGTTAACATACTGAGTTTGCTTCTCTCTTACCCTTACTCTTTATATTTATTGTTATTTCATATTTTGTTTATATTTTATATTATATATTTGATTTATAATTGTTATTTTTTTTTTAATACAAATCAATTCACCCCCCTTCTTGTGTTAGTCATCTAGGCAACAATTGGTATCAGAGCTGAGAGCTCTATTATAAGACTAACTATCTTTTGAGTTAAGATCTTATGGCTAACATTTTCAGCTTCGTTTGGTGAAGGCCAATCTAGCAGTCGGCCTCCACTCTTTTGTGGAGATAATTACTCATTCTGGAAAGTTAGAATGAGAATATTCCTTCAGGCTCAAGGTCGAGAAATCTGGAAATGTATTGTAAATGGACCTTATATTCCAACAAAAGTGGTTGATGGAGTAAAGGTCAAAAAGGAAGAAGAAGAGTTTGATCGTGAAGACGATAGACTTTATACTTTGAATTTAACTGCTATGAATTTATTATTTAATGCTCTCAATGGAAATGAGTTTAATAGAGTAATGACTTGTGCTACGGCAAAAGAAATTTGGGATAACTTGGAAGTTACTTATGAAGGAACTTCGCAAGTCAAGGAATCAAAAATTTATATTCTTACTCATGAATATGAAATGTTTAAGATGAATAATGATGAATCTATTTTTAATATGCACACTCGTTTTACTAACATCATAAACAGCTTGACAGCTCTTGGCAAAGTTTATTCCAAGGTGGAGATAGTAAGAAAAATTCTCAACTCTCTACCAAAACGCTGGGAATCAAAAGTGACAGCGATTCTTGAAGCTAGAGACCTCAAGAAGCTCGAAGTCAATGAACTCATCGGGTCACTTATCACCCATGAGTACACATTGAAAAGAGGAGAAGAAGAAGGAAAGCCAAAGAAGAGCTTAGCACTTAAAGCTGTTCCTCATGAAAGTGAAAGTGATGAAGATGAGAAAAATGAAGATAAAGATGAAGAAGTTGCGATGATAATAAGAAGAATTCAAAGGTTCTTGAAGAAAAATAGAACTCCTCCGAGGAAATCCTTCAAAAAGTTTTCCAAGAAAGATTCAGATAAAAATGACACTTTAATTTGTTATAAATGCAATAAACCTGGTCATATCAAGCCAGATTGCCCTCTGCTAAAGAAAGATCGAAACAAGGGCAAGAAAGCAATGAAAGCTACATGGGATGATGATTCAAGTAGTTCAGATAGTGAAGCAAGCAATGAAGAATCAGCAAATCTTTGTCTTATGGCTAAAGATGACATTGAGGTAACAAATCTTGATAATATTGAAAATCCTTCATATGAAGAATTGCAAAATATTTTAGAAGAGCTATATGAGGAATTTGAAAAATTGGGTATCAAGTATACTGCTTTGAAAAAGAAAAATTCTTCTTTAACAAACGAAATTGAAATTTTAAGAAAAGAAAGTATCATTTTGAAAGATGAAAATCTTGAATTGAATAAGAAGAAAACCGATTTAGAAAATATTGTTGAAAACTTTACGAATGGAAAAAGAAATTTTGAAAAACTTCTTGGTAGTCAAAGATGTGTTTTTGACAAGGCAGGTTTGGGATATATGCCAAAACAAAAATACAAGCCTTATAAAAATTTCTTTGATAATCATTCTACATCAAAGACTAATATTCAAAATTTTTTTCATAAAAATAATTTTGTCAAAAAAATGATATTATTATAATCATTCAAGTTTTTCATATATGTCACATGCTATTTGCAATTTTTGTAATAGAAATGGTCATAATTATCATACTTGTCCTATTAGAAGAAATCATACAATGACTATTAGGGCCATATAGGTACTTAAAAATCTTGTTTCTTCTAATACTAATAAATAAAGGACCCAAAGAACTTGAGTACCAAGAAAAATCATTTTAATTGTTTTTATAGGTATGCATGAAGTCTTCCACAAGCAAAAACAAATGGTTTTTAGATAGTGGATGTTCAAGACACATGACGGGAGACAAGACTAAGTTCTTTGATCTTAGATCTAAAGAATAAGGACACGTGACATTTGGAGACAACTCGAAAGGGAAGATCGTGGGAATAGGTAAAATTGGTAATGAATCTTCTCTCATAATTGAATATGTTCTACTTGTTGAAGGTTTAAAACATAATCTTTTGAGTATAAGTCAATTATGTGATAAAGGATCTACAGTTACTTTCAAAATGGATAAATGCATTATTTTGAATGATTATGATTGTAATATTTGTTTTATTGCTTTTAGAAACAATAATGTTTATACAATTGATTTTGAAGAAATTACCTCACAAGATGCTATTTGCTTTTCAGTTCAAAATGAAACTAGTTGGTTATGGCATAGAAGATTAGGTCATGCCAACATGGAACTTATTTCCAAACTTTCAAAAAATGATCTTGTGAGAGGTTTACCAAAAACATATTTTCTTAAAGACAAAATTTGTGATGCATATCAATTTGGTAAACAAACAAAAACTTCTTTTAAAACTAAGAAACATATTTCCACTACTAGACCATTGCAACTGATACACATGGATCTTTTTGGACCAAATAGAGTTGCAAGTCTAGGAGGAAAATATTATGCATTTGTTATTGTTGATGATTTCTCTAGATATACTTGGGTCATCTTTCTTGCTCATAAAGATGAGACACATAATGCCTTTACCAAGTTATGCAAGAGAATTCAAAATGAAAAGGGCTATACTATTTCAAGTATCCGAAGTGATAGGGGAAAAGAGTTTGTTAATAAAAATATTGAAACATTTTGTGATGAAAACGGTTTTGTGCATAATTTTTCTGCTCCTCGAACTCCTCAACAAAATGGGGTAGTAGAGAAGAAAAATAGATTTCTTCAAGAGATGGCAAGAACAATGCTCAATGAGAACAACTTGCCTAGTTATTTTTGGGCCGAAGCGGTAAGTACTGCATGTTATGTTATAAATAGAGTTATGCTAAGGTCTAAGTTAGATAAAACCCCTTATGAGCTTTGGAATGAGAAAAAGCCCAACATTGGTTACTTTCATGTATTTGGATGCAAATGTTTTATTTTGAATGACAGGGATAATTTAGGCAAATTTGATACAAAATCTGATGAAGGTATCTTTCTCGGATATTCTACTAATAGTAAAGCTTATAGAGTATTCAATAAAAAGACTTTGACTGTACAAGAATCTATGCATGTAGTATTTGATGAATCTAATTCTTCACTTTCCAAGAAATCTATTGATGAAGAAACAGGAGGTATAAATAATACGGAAAGTCTCAATCTCAACAAAGAGAAAACAATAGAGGAAGTTCAACATGGAGCCATTAGGAAAGATCATCAAAATTTAATACAAGATGCAATCAAATAGTGAAAATTTGTGAAAGATCATTCAGTGGAACAAATTTTGGGAGAACCTTCACAAGGTGTAAGTACTCGATCATCTCTTAGAAATATTTACAATCATACTGCTTTTCTATCTCAAATTGAACCCAAAAATATTGATGACGCACTTCTCGATGAATCTTGAATTCTAGCTATGCAAGAAGAGTTGAATCAATTTGAAAGAAATGATGTTTGGACACTTGTTCCTAGACCCAAAAATCATACTATTATTGGAACAAAATGGGTTTTTAGAAACAAGAAAGATGAGTCCGGAGTCATTACTAGAAATAAGACTCGACTTGTAGCTCAAGGTTTTAATCAAGAAGAAAGAATCGATTATGATGAGACATATGCGTCGCAAGATTAGAAGCTATTCGAATGCTACTTGCATATGCTTGTTATAAAGATTTCAAACTTTTTCAAATGGATGTTAAAAGTGCTTTCTTAAATGGTTTTATAAATGAAGAGGTATATGTTGAGCAACCTCCAGGTTTTGAAAATCATATTTCCCCAAATCATGTTTTGAAACTCACAAAAGCACTATATGGACTTAAACAAGCTCCTAGAGCTTGGTACGAAAGACTTAGTGGTTTCTTGATTGAAAAAGGTTTTTCAAGAGGAAAAATCGACACAACTCTTTTCATTAAATATGAAAATGATGATATTCTTTTGATTCAGATTTATGTTGATGATATAATATTCGGTGCTACTAATGAAAATATGTGTCAAGTTTTTGCTAAGACTATGCAGGAAGAATTTGAGATGAACATGATGGGAGAACTTACATTCTTTCTCAGATTGCAAATTAAGCAAGCAAAAAGTGGGACATTCATCAATCAATCAAAATATATTAAGGAATTACTGAAGAAGTTTGGGATGGAAATGCTAAGGAAATTGGAACACCAATGAGCCCATCAACTAAACTTGATAAAGATGAATCCGGTAAGCCAGTTGACTCGAAAATATATCGAGGTATGATTGGTAGCTTATTATATTTAACAGCCAGTAGATCAGATATTATGTTTAGTGTGTGCTTATGTGCACGCTTTCAATCATCTCCAAAAGAATCACATTTAATTGCAGTTAAGCGCATTCTTAGATATCTTAGTGGTACAATTAACCTAGAGTTATGGTACTCTAAGCACACATCTTTCGATCTAATCAGCTACACAGATGCAGATTATGCTGGCTGTAAAATAGATCGAAAAAGCACTAGTGGAGCATGTCATTTCTTAGGTCATGCATTAGTTTCCTGGTTTAGTAAAAAATAAAATTCTGTTGCACTATCTACTGCTGAGGCAGAATATGTTGCTGCGGGTAGTTGTTGTGCTCAAGTTCTCTACATGAAGCAACAACTTGAAGATTTTAAACTCAAGTATAATCACATTCCAATCAAATGTGATAATACAAGTGCTATAAATCTTTCAAAAAACCCAATACAACATTCTAGAACTAAGCATATTGAAATAAGATATCATTTTCTTCGAGATCATGTGCAGAAAGGCGATATAGTACTAGAATTCACAAACACATACGATCAGTTAGCAGATATTTTCACAAAGCCTTTACCAGAAGATAGATTATGTATGATCATAAGAGAAATAGGTATGATGCATGCTATGAATATCTCTTAAAAGATAGACTAGAGTCAATAAAAATAGAGATAGATTTTTTAATACTTTTACATAAACTTGAGATTCTTAGCCTCATGTTTGAGACGCTCATTCTCTTCATACAATATCATGTCATTCTTATCCATGGGAACCGGCAAGCGGAATGAAGAATCTAATAAAAATTTCAATTGTTTATTTTTCTGCCGAATGATTCCTTCCCTTGTGTGAGACTCTTGAACAATTTGTTGAAGTACAACAATTTGTTCTTTGAGCTTTTCAACTTCGTGATTTTTGGCTTGTAGCCGCTGAGAAAAAGCAACAATAGAGGAAGAGTAGCGAGTCCCAAGACTCACCAAGTCATAAATAGCATCAGAATCTGACTTATTAGTCAGATTATTATTTTCTTGCTGCAACATGGCACCAATGGCAGTTGCAGAAAGGACAGGAGGTTGAGGTGCAGAATGCCTCATGGATGGATCTGGAGAAATGTTAGAAGAATGAGCCATTGAGAAAAGAATAGAAGGCTTAAAACGAGAATGCTAAAGGAATGCAGATGAGTTATAGAGATGAGATGAAAACTTGATGCGGATTGGATGAACTTCAGGACTGATTTTATAGAGATAGCATAAAGAATAAGACAAACTATTGTCTCTTCAAATCTTATTTAGTCAAAAGAAATACAAGATATGCTGGACACACATTGTCAAAAGTTTTCTTACTAAGCCAGCGAGATTAACAGTAGATTGTCCCTATTTTTCTAGTAAACGATGAACCTCTGCTGATATCTGCCGATGTTGACTTTGTATTTGAACCATTTCTCGTTCCAGCTCCTCTATTCGTGGTTGCAGATCATGAGCATACCAATCTGCAAATTTTTTCAACTCTTGGTTTTCTTGCTTTAGCCTTTTATTCTCACTATCCTTATTAGCAAGCTTTTGTCGTAACTCAAATATTTGCATGTTAAGATGATCAATCTCACTCACCCTCGCCATTAACCTCCGAGACATGATCGTAACAGAGGCAGCATATTGACTACTGAGCATTCTTGATTCTGCAATAATCTCAGAATCAGGCTTACTAGAAAAATGGTTCACTACTCCTATCATGGTATTGACGGCCTCAGGAGGGAAGATTGATGATTGATGCGTCAAGGGTTCCTGATTCAAGTCTGGAACATTAGTGGAAGAGAATTGCTCAGCCATTCTATCGTTGTGGAAAAACATAACTCAGGTCAAGAACCGATTATTTTTTTGGCATCCGATAGATGAAAATGATCATTTTTTTATAGCAACTCAGAGCCTTCAATCACGTTTGTCAACAACATCAGGCGATTGTTTAAATCTACAGCCGCACTAAATTCATAGAGTTAGGCCTCAAGACTTTGCAGCATTTGTCGGGTCACGGACGGCTCCTTTTTCAACTATCTACAGTGACTATTAAACGCATCATTTTCTTCAGTCCATTTACTTGCTGACAATCCTTTTTAATGATGCCAAAAGGGGGAGAAGTGTTAGACTAGAACATTAACATTGTTTAAATTGCTAAACTTGTTATATATGCTTGGAATTATATTTATACTTTTGCTTGAAAAACTAACGCATATTTTCAGAGGGAGTTTAAGTATTAATACAGGTTTCAAGTTCTATCAAGTATTTGTCATCATCAAAAAGGGGGAGATTGTTTAACCCAAGGTTTCAAGTTTCATGTGATTATAAATCTACACATGGATTTTGATGATAACAAATGAATTCAAATAATAAAGGAGTTTCAAGCTCAAGTTGTTCACACAATGGAATCAAGCACATAAAAAAACCAAGCATGAGCAAGAAGGAAACAAGTTCACATTAAAGTCATAGAATAATGTTGTAAATCTCTTAAAATTCGAAATTAGGATTAATGCTCAAAATTAATATTTTATCATAAAGCATTAAAATACATTTTCCACATGTGCATGAATATTTTTGAAAATTAAATTTGAAAATTTTGAAAGATGATTGATTGTCATCTTTTGCATGTGCATACCTTGATTAAAGGGTTGAACTTTGAAAATATTAAAGATGATTGATTGTCATCTTTCACATGTGCATGTTTTATTTGAATATTTTCAAAAGTGATTGATGCTTTTTTAGACTTATACAAAAGGTAGATGATTTTGTTTGAAAATTTTGAAAAGTAAAGTGTGCTCATTTTGTCATATGCAAAAAGTAAAAGATTAGGTTTGAATTTTTTGAAAAGGAAAGTGTGCTCATTTTGTCATATGCCAAAAGTAAAAGATTAGGTTTGATTTTTTTGAAAAAAAAAATGAATGATGTTGTCTTTGACAATTGAAAAAGAAGAATGACATGTGAATCTTTTTAAATTTGAATATGAAGTCTCATATGCCTATAAATAGATCATTTGAGAGCTTCACATTCACAACACCAAGAGCATACAATATTCATTCAAAGCTTTCATTCTCTCTTCTCTAAGCATTGAGCCTTAATCCTTGTTCATTTTGAGAGATATAGTTTGCGCTGTATTGTTCTTATTTCACTCATTGAGGAATGTTTTCTGATAACCTACCCACTATCAGCTCTTGTATCAGAAAAAAGGTGTGTATAACCCTTGTGTGTGTAGAAAGTATTCTACACGGGGAATAGTCGAATCACCACGTGTAAGGTGATTGCAAGTGTAGAGGGTGTTCTACACGGATCCTTTGTAGCGGTGTTGTTCAAAGGTGTAATAGGTTTCTATCTCTACCTGAAGGAGGTTGAATAGTGAATTTGGGAATCCTCAAGGGGTAGCTTGAGGCGAGGACGTAGGCAGTGGGGCCGAACCTCGTTAACATACTGAGTTTGCTTCTCTCTTACCCTTACTCTTTATATTTATTGTTATTTCATATTTTGTTTATATTTTATATTATATATTTGATTTATAATTGTTATTTTTTTAATACAAATCAATTCACCCCCTCTTGTGTTAGTCATCTGGGCAACAGACACGATAAACGATTTGGTTCGGGGAGAAAATGGGGGAGAGGGATTCAGATTCAAGACAGAGAAAGAGGCACATGAGAGAGGGAGCCACACAAGTAGACCGGATATCAAGTTAGACCGGGTTTGCCACATCATATTCGTGTGGTGTGTGATTTGCCAACCGGCTTAAGAATAGATTTTCTCTTAATGAAATCAATATTAGTGCTCTTACCAGGGAAGAGGCATGGCGGCATCTATTGAGAGAAGGGCAGGCGAAGGTGAGGAAAAGGAGATTATGGAAAACGAGCGTCGGGGTTCCTTTTCGGGTAAGAACCATAGGCTGGGCCGAGTGGGCTTGAAGACAATGGGCTTAAGCAAGATAGGAGCTGATTCGAGCCTGAAGTTGATTTCTCCTTCAACTGAGAAGGGGAACAAAACTCAATTGAAAATGACGTCTTGAATCGTATGGTTTTACTTGAGTATTCAAAGCATATATTTTTTTTGGTAATATAAGATTAAATTATTGACGGATATATTATTTTAAAGCAAATGTCTTGGATTACTTCCGCATACTGTATTCCAAATGGGGTTCCAACTTCCAATTGAGTCTATTACATTACCTTGGGTTTATATCTATTAAACAAAAACTGATGAGTTAACAGTTGGCAACACTATCAAAAAAATCTCTCATATGCTCAAAGGATACATAATAATTTAATAGAATATCTAATTTGGAGGAAAATTTAATTAATAAAATATATTCATGAATAAACTAGCCCTAAGAAAATAAAAATTGTGATATTAAAACTCTTGGTGAAAAGAAGTGGGTTTTTGTGAGTAAAAAAAAAAAAAAAAAAACAGCCAGGATATGTGTTTCGACCTCCTTAAATTTAAAAGGAAATATACTAAACTTCCTATAATTATTACTATGGACATCTTATATGATTGGTGACAAATCAATAATTAATAAAAATTATTTTTACTTATTTATATATGATGACAAGTTGAGCTTGTATTGCTATATCTCTAATATTATATATTTGATGAAAGAGAAAAGTTTTAGTTACAAAGATATCCTACAAAATAAATTTACAAATTGACGTGGGTACTCGTTTTCATCAGAAATAGTTATTTTGGTTGCAAAATATTGGTCACCAAAATTCATTTTTCTTGTAGTGACATTGATGTAATACATTAGATTATAAATATACTTTTATTGTAAAATAAATTTAATGTATTATATGAAACCATATTAATTTGTGAGATTATTTTTGTGAGATCTTTTTGTTACAATATGTGTGAAAGATTGTAAAAACGAATAGGACTACTTGGTTGTTTGAGCAAAAGTACTGAGAGAGCAATAATATTCAATAAGAAATACTATGTGTTCAAAGAAAATTATTAAAAATAATCGTAAATTGGTGTGACTTAATATGACTCTGTTTTATTTATTTTACAATAAAAAGAGTTACAATATGTCATGATTTCAAGTAAAATGGAGATTACATATCCTCATCCTGTGATTTCAATCTCAATTCCAATAGATGTAATCAAGAAAAATAGGAGATGATCCTACTATAAAATTACAAGCATTAGAGGTCTTAATGAACAACACAAAAGTCTCCTCGATCCTTGTCAAAACAAGGGTATCATACCAATATTGATCAATTACCCATTTTTTCTTTTTCTTTTTATTTTTTAATTAATCCAATTTACTTAAAATATATATAAATATATATATATATATATATGATGGTTGCTTTTAGCCTCTCACATAATTTTAAATTTTTAATGAGTATTTCTCAATAAATAAAAAAAGGCATCAATTTGAAATATTTAAAAATAAATAAATTTTCAGTCTTCGCTTAAAAGTTAAAAGTATTAAATATATAAAAAACATTTAAACAAAATTAAACCGTTAAAAATACGTTTCGAGCTACTCAGTCAACCGACCCCTATCTACGTCTAGAGAAGGAAAAATAAAACCTTATCCACATCAAGAGAAAAAAACCCTTCCTTTACTTAAAGCACATGAATTCAATTTGGAAAAAGACTTTTTTGTCTTTTAAGAAGACCATTTAGTAATGGAAAAAAATCTCCTTATCATTCTCTACATCATATATTAATTTTATATAAACACATTAATTTTTATATTTAAATAGAAGAATAAAAATGATAAATCACGTATTAGTATATGATATGCAAATGATAAATGATATTTCTCTAATTTAGTAAAGATATGATTCACAATAATATTATGTACGACACTTTAATATCATTTTCGTCCGACTATGTAAAATGATGTATTTTTATTATTTTTTGAATCATCCTTTATTTATTTAACGAAAAAATCAAACAATATGTGTAACTACAATTATTTTGAAGTTAAGATATCAGATAGAGGGGTCGGGATACCAACAACTGTCCCAAATTAACTTCCACCAATCTAAAAAATAAAAGAGTTTTGTTACATATAAGAAAAGTCTTGTATTAATTTACATATCAATACTGATTTTTTCGTATTTAAATTTTAAATTAACATTATTTTTAATAAAATCTAATTTTTAATCAATCACGTTATATTGATGTATATTGATGTATGTACATAATTATATTTGTAACTAAATTTTTTTAAAATTAAAATACAATTTCGAAAATGGACCCACATGTACGCTCCAAAGTTGCTTTGCTTTCCAGAGTAGCAAGTGTACTGCTGGGCTACGTTAGTTGTCAGGAAGTGAGGCAACAACATCTAGTGTGGTGTTGTGCTGTTGCTGTTGGGGTACTTTTGTCGTCTTTAATATGAAACCGAATCTTGTGAGTTCGAAGTTTCAACTCCCTCGAAACAAAGGATTGCAATGACTCGTCTTAGAGGAAAGTGGTAACATAAGGAGATGGTTGGAGTCGAGCCAGTCCAACAAAGGGCAGCACCTCAAGAGCATGGGGATTGGCATGGGCGCATGCGTTAATTGACGAGCAGCTCCGCTGCCTCTAGGGGAGCAAAAGCCTCTGAGTTGGAGAATACGGCGCATGTCATTATTAGAGGGTTGGAAGTAACCATTGTTTGAGATTAATGTATGATTAAGATGACACGTAAATCTCACATACTGATCCATTTTCTATACCGCCTATTCTAATTAAAAGATAACGAGTAAACGAGGTATATTCTTTAAATATGGTCATCTAAAGGGAAAGTGTTGTAAACCATTTTGTATTGTATGACCACATTTAACCGTCATAATTGACTAAGTCGTAGTCGTCAATTAAGACTTTTGTAACCCTATATATATGAGTATATTGACGTTATATCATATAATCAATAACAGAACCTCTCTTTGACTTCTCTCTAATTCTTTCTCTATCTTTGAATCTTTCTCTTTTCTCATTGATTCACAACGATAACAATAATGTCACAGCTAATTGACACATAAATAAGAAGGTTTAGTGTAACACCCACCAAAAACTGGCTTTAAACTGGCATAGATTAGGTAAATGTGTTATACATAACTTTGCGAGCGGAGCATGTGTAACTTGGATCGCGTCGGATGTTGGGAATCCTGCCTTAAATATTTTTTTAGTCGTGAATGTGTTTGTGTTTGTATATGTGACTTTCATCCAAATATTAGACCCATGCCAACGTGCTCCTTGTTTCCCGGGAGCAAGTATGGGAGGAATTGATAAGAAATTCTGGTTCCAAGGAAACGTTAAAGGACATGATTAAAAAAGTATAGTCACATGCTCGATCGATGTAATCAGAAGGAAGTAAAACCAGAAAAAAAGAATATGTTGGGTAACTTAAACTAATGTTTTGTATCTAGCTGCCAACTAATCTCCCTCACGGGGATCAATGTCTACTTGCTTGTTCGAACTTTTTCTCCTTGAAAGCTTTATTAATTAAATTGCTAATCAAATATGTATCAGGTCTCAAAAATACTTTTTTTACTTATATAACAGTGTTGACTTGTGAGTTGTTGATATATTAAAAATTATAAAATTTGAATTTAAAAAAATGTTGATAGAATGGATTTTATATGTAAATTTGTAAATAAATTTATAAGAGTAATGCTAGATACAGTCATAGAGTACGTATGCATCATGTAATTGTTTTAAAAAAGAATAAGGTCTATTATTAAAAAGAAACACAGAACACTCACCGAAATGAAAAAAGAAAAATGCAACAAATGTGTGCAGAAGCAAAGGATCGACTGATGGATCCATCAATTCAATTGATTGAACCATAAAATGAATGATTAATTATGCAAATTGAACTGTAACCCAGAGTTTAATATGTCTATCGATTCCAAAATCGAAGAAATTTAATACATCACCCACATTACATTAAGATAGAGAAGGAGAAATCCCAACAACTGCTTTTAATTAGTTACAACAATAAAATAGTCCCAGCACACGTACGATGTATATGGTTCAATATTCCTCTACTTCTTGGGAGCAAGCCTAGACTTAATTTTCTCAACCTCCTTCGTACCCACTTGGAATGCCTTAGTCAAGACATTGTCGGGCACCGCCGGTGTCGCAGCAAACAAGGTGGCAGCAATGGACTGTGTGCCTGGCAACTGGCTGTTAAACGCAGCAATCACAGCTGCAGGCACCTTACCATTGTTCTTCTGAAAATGTACCAACCCCTTCGGGAACACAAATATCTCACCCTTCTTGATGGACTTGGATATGAGCACATTTGCTGTGGTTATGAACCCCACGTCCAATTCACCATCGAGCACAAACACCATCTCAGTGGCACGCGGGTGGGTGTGAGGCGGGTTAAGGCCGCCGGGGGCATAGTCAATGCGGGAGAGCGAGACACCAAGGGTGTTAAGGCCTGGAATTTTTTGAACGTTGGCTGCAGTTACCAGAGAACCAAAAGTGTTGTTGGTGAGGCCTGGCTTGGCCAAGCCCTCAGAGAAGAAGTCTGCGGCAGATATGTTTGCCACGTCTTTGCAAGTGAACCCATTGACTTTCAGACCTGTTCATGATCACAAATCATATTCATGAATTCAAATTTTCTACCAATATTTGTAGGTTTGCCTTTTACTCTAACCTTCTCTGACTAATAATGTTTTACTCAGAAATCATAGTTGCCATGAATAAAAGAGCAAAAGAAACAAGAATAAGAATCTTGATGTACTGTATATCGATTAAAGCGCAAGAAGACCGGTATAAAAGGAAATAGGAAGACATCATGAGAGAGAGAGAGAGAGAGAGAGAGAGAGAGAGAGAGAGGAGGGGGGTGGGGTTTACTATCCTAGCATATATCGATAGCAGTACTTCAACTGGAAGAAAAAAAGTTAAAATATTAGGATAGGGATACCAGAAGCGAGATCGGCAACACAAACATCTTGAAGCAAGTCAGGATCTGCGGCAGCAGCGTTGAAGAATATAGCAAAAGTCGTAATAACCAGTGCGACAATGGCCACCATGATTGCCGAGATTATTGTAAATGGTAAAGACAAGAAAAGACAAGCAATCAAATGGGCGTAAAGGTGTGTCAAAAGATTGTAGATGGGAAGGAAAATGGGTTTTGAATAACTTTTTGAACGTGAGAATGAGATTGGTGGGTGGGGGGGTATTAATAATGCGCGTGAGTGAGAGAGAGATAGAGATGCTGTGAAGGCGTAATAAAGTCGAAAGAGAGATGCGGGGAATGCAAACCACGAAACATGCCTCCCTCCGTAGTCCGTAGACCAAAAGCAAAGTCATGGCAAGGCAAAAGGCCCAGATTATGCCTCTATTTTGGTCCATCTCGGGTCTCTGCCTTTTTTAGGCCTGGTTTTGATTGAGAGTTCTCACCTCATTTTATCTTTTATCTTATTTTATTTTATTATTATAATTTTTTTTAATTTTTTATATAAAATATAATAAATAATTTATTTTTTTTAAACATCAAAATAATAATAATAATTTATTTAATTTTTATCTTTTATCTAAATATATAATAAAAAATAAAATTAAAAATAATTTTTTTATATAAGAAAATAACAATCTGAATAATTTTATATTTTAAAAAAAAATGATAGTTACAATCTTAATTGTGTTAGCATTATACAATTATTTAAAATAAATAAATAAATACATGATCACATTAAAAAAAAATTAATTTTATAACAATAAATATCACTCTTTTTTAAATCAATTACAGAAATTGCACTCAACGAGTAGCATTACTCTTTTACGAATGATATTAGGAAGGAAAGTTAGAGAGTTTAAAGATGCATTTGGATGTTTAATTGAGATGAGTTAAGTTTTTTATTAATAATAATAAATTAAGATAATAAAGTGATTTTCGTGAGATTTATTTAAAATAAATTTAGATATATTTAAATTTTTTTATAAAAAATTAAAAAAATTATAAATCTTACATATAAAAAAATATTAAATTAAAAAATATTATAATTGAAAAAATTTTGAATTGACATGAATTTAATAATTTAAAAATTACATTTTTAAAAGTTAAGTTTAACTTAAAATTAAAGTTAACTGAGACTCCAACAACTCGAAGGGCTTAAGTTGAAAATGGTGGATCTTTACTAACCTGCTGCCACACTGTGTCTCTCCAATATGGACGCCAATTATATTTGCAGCAGAAAATCTTGTCTTGATTTTTTTGGGCGAATGAACTAAGTTCCTTGTAGCCAAATTCGTTGGACGGTTGGAGTTCTCTTGCCACTCAAACAACAATTCCGGGCGTTGTCCACTTGCAAACCACGGCATCAGGTCTTTTTGCTCAGCTCCTGTCTCCTTCCATCACCTTGATTCATTAGGATTCAAGTTCCTCTAATTTTAAGATCTCAATTACCTCACTGATCAGGAAGGACTGCAGGGATGGAAGAGGAGCTAGGGGTTGTGGTTGTTTCTAAGAATGAATTTACTCTGAAATGGAAGTTTCTATCAAACCAAACAGGCCGTTCTTTCTCAACGATTGGGTTGCTTGAAATTGGATACAACCAAAGATTTTCCAGCTATAAGAACTCGATCGATCGCCTCTCTCTCTCGTCCACTGCATTCATTCTTCCGCACGTCCAAGTGTAGAAATAAGACTCTAGAGGACCACATTGAAGGCAAACTGAAAATCATCTCAACTACCACCCCGAATTCGCTCAACTCGGCCATTTCCCCTAACCCTTTTTCTGCTCAATCTGTCCTCGCCGCACTGAAATTAGGACAAAATCATCTCAAACGAGATCTGGCTCTCTCAGTTCGACTATGACTCTAACCTCGATCTGCAGAGACAGCAGTCTAGGCCGCTGAAGAATTGACTTCCTGGAGCAAGAGGGATGGGGCCGGCCGACCGGGGGGAAACAAAATGTTAGGGACGACGGAGTCCACGATTCCCCGTTTCCAACTTTCCCGGGTAGCGGGTGCCAAGTAGAAGTTATTGACTTACTGTTACTAAAAGACCAAAAAACCAGAATATAGACAAATAATAACAACCTATACATACTAATCAAAACAAACCGTAAGGATGAAAATGTGATTGTCTCGTCGAACAAATTACCATTGCCATCTACGTTGAGTAGGGCTGTAAATGAACTAGTCTGTTCGATAGCTCGCTCGGTTAAACTCGAATCGAACTCGATTCGTGAAAAAAAAAGATCGTTCGTTAAAGCAGATGCTCGCTTGATTTGTAAATGACACATACTCGACAAAACTCGATTCGACTCGACTAAATCTCGTTTAAGCTCGCTTGTTTATGCTCGAATCGACTCGTTAGTTCGACTCGATTAAAACTCATTCATATATTGATAAATATATACATACACCTATGCATGTATATATGTGTTAGCTAATAATATAAGCATACCACTTTTATAATTAAATATATAATATATATTCTAATTACTTATGTCTATATAGTAAATATATTTCATAGGTATATTTTATAATTTGTATAATAATTAGTTAATAAAATTTAAAAATTTCATATGCTAGTATGTGGGAATCATATATGAAATAAATATATTCTATTATATTAAATGTATGTATTAATAATATATGTAGATATATAATATATTGTTATTTTGGATAAATATCAACTAGTTAGATATTAATTATTTATAAATTTTTTAAAATTTTATAATTTAATAGAAGTTCTACTTGTTAGTTCTATAAATTCAATATTAGTTCTTTTTTATATATTTATTTAATTTATTAATTATTAAATCTTATTAAAAAAAACAATTCAAACTCGAGCTCGAACTTGAACTTGGTTCGACTCGAACTCGTTTATGGGACGAGCTCGAGTTAAGATTTTAGCTTATCGAGTTGAGCTCGAACAAAGAATTAAAAAAAATCTCAAGCTTGAGTATTTTGAGTCGAGCCCAAAACTCGACTCGATTACAGCCTCGTCGTTGAGACTTTAATATGAGAAAAAAAAAAAGACACGTGCTAATTATTGGATCTTATGATTAAAAAAACAAGAAAAATTATTATCCGACAACTCGTTTTAATTTCTATACTAAATGATGAGTGATTTTATAAGATAAAGTTTAATTTTAATAAAATAATATGTTTATAATTTTAAATTTTAAAATAAGTTATAAAATCATAATAATATTAGTAATACTACATTCAATCCTAAGTGTACAAGCATTATGTATTCTATTTGAAAAAATGAGATCTTAATAAATTTATTTTCAACATGATATGTTGCAAGAGAAATGCTTGCCGATAATGGATCTCAAGTATTTCTCACGATAATTTTTTATAAATTTTATTTTTTTATTTTTTTAACTTAGTGATTAAAGAAATATTTTTTAATGATATTGTGAATTTTAAAAAAAAAATTATATTAAAGAATACCAAAAAAATGAAAAAAAAAAACAAATAAAAAAAACTTTTTTTGCCTTTCTCGATAGATCCTTGGGCTACATCCCTGCACTGTATACTGTCATAATTTAATAATGAATAATATTACTACGATTGTATAAGCGCTCCATGACCCAGAAATGCATCCAATATGAGCAGCAAAGCCACCCTTTTCACAATAATAGAACCAATGGTTTGGATTTCTTTTCTCCTCGCAAATCATACAATAATATTCTCCCGAATCATCTTCAACAGTATATGTGAGTTTGAGAAGATGCGTCTCATACCTAGCTTCAAGAGGAAGACTTGCACATTCAAAACCCAAGACGAAATCGCACTCAGTACATACAAATACAGGTTCGTAGAATGCACCATAACTGTGGCTTGAGCTATCACAAGCTTTGCATTTTTCCATCGAACTTATAGCGAGGAAGAGGGAATGCTGATGACCTTCATGTTTAAAGGTTTCCGGGAGTGAAATACATTGGATGTCCAAGTTGTAGTAACACTCATCACATCTGTAGCTAAAGCCCCTGTGAGGATGTTTACAAGCACTGCAATAGAACATGCAATCATCCCTTGAGTCGAGAGTGAGAGGGTGTCGATGAAGCAAGTGTTGCTTCTTTTTGGGTAGTTTAGCACATCTTTCATGAAGGAAGAACTTGCATTGCTCACATTTGTAAAAAGAGTCCAATATTAGCTGCCCACACCCTTCACAAAACTTATCGTCTTGATCTATTTCCTTATCACCAAAACATAAATTATGTTGATGACTGAAGTGTTTGAGCTCCCCAACTACTCCACTCTCTTCTAGGCTTATCTCCTCAAACTGTGCATCAAGAGTTACACTTATGTCTACAGCTCCATCCATAAGCCATTTATCATAAGTGCAGGGCAAGTGGGCAACATAATCACATTCTTGGCAATAATAAGCAGCATATTTTGTGTCCATCTTTTTGTAGCAGAGTTTACAAAATACATTGTATAGCTGCTCCTTAGCTTGATTCAGAGAATAAGTGCGAGTGAGGGAGTGATCATGTGCTACAGTCTTGATGGTTTGTGGAAAGTGAGCACATTTGGTGTGAATCAAGAGTTGACAAATGCTACATTGGCTAGCAATGTCCTTGCGTTCCTCACCACAGGCTTCGCAAGTAAACTGGATCTGCTTCAAGATGTGATGGAACACATGTTGATGATCTTTGTTGGCATTATTTCTCCAGTGGGAAGCACACTTGATGTCAAGATCAAAACAGCAACTATTGCAATGGTAATAGAAGCATTTCTTGCATGTTTCGAGGCAGGCATCACAGTATTTAAACATTATTGGTTTTTCAGATGGTTTTTGGAGAACAAGGGTGTGGTTTGGGTGCATAGGGTGTTGTATCTCCTGGGGCAATTCATAGCAAGATTTATGCAGGAAAAAATCACATACAGAGCATTTGTAGCAGATACCCAATACAGATTCCTCACATCCTGAACAAAGAAGTTCCTTCTCTCCTTCACCTTCCAATCTTTCAACAAAGACCAAGGGATGCCTGTGGCTGAAATGTTTGGTTTCCATCTCTCTCAAGATCTCTCTCTTTTTGCACATAAACACAACAAGAAGGTGATCAGCGTGCAGATCCGTGAAAAGAGCACTTCTTGATTGTTATTAAAATATTATAATAAAAATCTTAAATATATCTATCATCTGATGTTAATAAAAAATAATGAAAATACGATAATAAAAAACATGAAAGATTTTGCTAACAAATAATATTAGGAGCCAACATTTTTATCTTTTCATACACAAAAAGAAGAGAGGGTAAATTAAGATAAATCATTTGACATAATATGGAAGAAAGAGAGACAGAGTGAATTTTACTATGAACAATATTTTGAATAATATTAATTTTTTAATAAATATTTTTTTATTTTGGGAAATTTTTTTAATAAAGTTTATTCTATATATCTAATAATAATATTTTTATGATTAAAAAAATTATTCCGATTAGAAAACTAATCTGCCTGATTCACGAAACAGGTCGAATTACATGGCTTTGGTGTTTTTCAGAAAAGGAATTTGGTGTTTTTTCATTCCCAGAAAGCAATAAAGAGAGAAAGAGATGCAACATAGTTTCAAAACGATAAACTGTACACAGCTGAAGCTGATTTCACACACACTCACAGAGAGAGAGAGAGAGAGAGAGAGAGAGATGATCACCAAGAAGCAGCACATTAAGAAAGAAGAATAAGCAGGCAGTATTTGTAGTATTAGCAGTATTAGCATTGGACTTGATTCATGTCAAACAACGAAAATGAGATTTTAAGAAAACAAAGGATGAAAGGAACAATTGTATACCTCTGTGATGGAGATGACTAGAAGCAATTTCACAATGCTGGAATCTCGTTGTTCTATGATCAGAAATCTCTCTCTCTCAGTCTCTCAGTCTTTCTTCAGTGTTTGTTCAATGCATATATAGATTTGAAAGTCTTCCAAGTCAAAAAGTCTACTAGTCAACCGACCCTTCTCCACGTCTTTCTTTTCTTTTCTTTTTTCTCTTTTTTATTTTTTTTAAAAAATTGAAAATATTTATATCAAATTTTTAATGCTTTGGTGCAAAGAGATATAACAAAAAGCAAATTCATAGATTATTTTTTTTTAAAATAATTCATAGACTGATGTAGTTCCATGTGATAGATTATAACTACATTATAATAAAAATAATTATATAATCTGCCGTATTACTTTAATATATTGATTTATTTTTGTAAAATTATTTTGTCTCTAAGACATTTTTTTTGAAAATAACTTTAAATCAAATGATAATTTGCATGAGCTTAATGTAATTGGCAAAGGTTAATAATACATGTATAATCTTTTTTATAAGTTTTTATATAATTATGTTTTAAATTGAGATCATCTTTATAAAATGATGTTATTTTTATAAATTATTTTATAAAAAATTAAAAAAGTTCTTTATTTAAAACATAACTTTGTAAATTGTAAAAAGTTGTGAACATGGTTGTATTTATATCATTTTTCAATTGCCAAAATCGATTAGTTATATAATATATAGAAAAAATTATATTCTTGAGCTTGTGTGTAGAACATATTTATTAAAAATATTTATATGATATAATTTGATTCGAAAAATAATTTTAAAATTTAAAATTTTTAAATTAAATTTTATCATTTAAATGATATATGTAATATACTCTACACATTAATTTAAAAATAAAATAACTATAAAATATACCAAAAAATAAAAAAAGAATTTGAGAGAGAAATAGAGTTTGATTTTTCTCTATAGAGACTTGAACGCTAGAATGTGAATTTTTAAGAGAGATGATGCGGCAATATTTGGGACTTCGACTTCAGTTTTTTGTACGTGTCCTCTATTGGTACTAAATCTGGAGATTGCTTTATGAAACATTGTAGAGAGAAATCATGAAAAGCAGAGAAATCGAACGTCGTCGCTAACATGCCGTCTTCTATCGCTATCGCCGTCCGGTTGTTGAGGTCACCGTCATCACGTACCCATTGCTCTGAGTTGCAACAGGGTGGGTGAGAGATTTAGTCGGCATTTCTTCTGGGTATTTTTTAGGTCTTCATCGGCATTACTGGGTCTTCATCAGCATTTCTCTGGGCATTTCTTCTGGGTACATATACGATTTTTTTCTTGTTTGTGGGTCTTCTTTGATGGATTTCGCAGTAGCTAGTCTTTTGTTCTTCTTTAATGGATTTCTTGTTTCTGGGCACACTTCATTGAGAAGTATTACGTCTTTTTATGTTTGGTTTTAAGTATCTTTATTTTTATTACAAAAATGTATTTTTTTAGTTCTTGGGATATTGATTGATAGAGATTTTTTTAATAAATAAATTAATCTTCCAGCCATTCGATGAATAGAGTTCTTGGGATATTTTTTTAGTTCTTGGGATATTGATTGATAGGCTGGGCAGCAAGGTTGGTGTGATGCGACGAAGCAACGAGCAAAAAATTGAAGGAGAAGGATGAGAGAATAGGGAGGGATTTTGTACGAAAGAATGCATCGTTTTCTTTATGCCACGTAGGCCCGAGGCCGCGAAGGGGATATCTTGCGGTTGCATATAGACTTTTCCTAAACCCTAAACCCTCTATTTCTATTTTCTTCTTCCCCAGCCCCCCAGACTCACGCTACGTCCTATTTACGATTCATGAATAAACCCTGAAAAACTTTTCTCCATTCCTGAATCTCACTCGAGCCCCTCGGCCTCTCTTCATCACTCTCTGTCTCTACACCTCCCCTAACGGCGACGAGTCTCTCTGCCTCACTCTCTGAGTCTCCGCACCTCCCCTCACGGCCCGTCGCACATCTCGCCGTCTCGGCCCCTCTCTGAATTTCTCACTTCTCAACGGCTCAACGCTGCGCTGTCCCTCTCTCAGGTCAGTGTGCCTGTAAGACCTTTAATAAAACAGATTTTCTAATTTCAATCATAGCCTGGGTTTTATATAAAGAACTATATTGTTTGATTTCCTCTTGTGGTTCTTTGCTTGGCAATCCAAATATTGTATGATGCCACAATGCTTTCTGATGGGTTTCATGCTTAAACAGATTGCATTACCATATTTGGAATTATTGATAACCTTGGAAATATCAGCTTCAAAAGATAGTCATGAAAGATTAAAATATTCCAATTGCAGAGATATAAGATATGCCAATTATTTTCGGGGAAAAAAGATGTGCCAACTAAACCTTTTGCATTAAAAGGGAAACCCGACCTGGGACTGCATGCAGCGACCCAAATCACCCGACCATTTGTGTCTGGGTCACGTGCCTTTGTACCGTTGGTTTGCTCGGGTCGGGGGGTGAACCCTATCTGTTCGGGTTGGGTGCCCTTTGCTATGCTTCTCATTTGATTGATTTTATCTTTAGTTTCTTTGGAAACACTCATGCCTTCTATTTTTTTGGTATGCTAGTCTGATTATTTATTTTTTTGAGTTTTATTTACTGATATAGAAATGCATTTTATGTTATGTAGGCATGAAGAGACCCAAAGCACTCAAGAAGTGTGAGATGAGCAGACATGGAATTAAGAAAAGCCATTTCAAAGAACAGATTCGTCGTAGCCCCTCACCAAGTTCCTCAGGCAAGTTGGGTCTGCCATCTTTATGTTACATATTTTGTTAAGCTTGTTAGGTTTATGTTTTCTCAATAAAGTATTGAACATTTTTAAGTGAGTAGACCTGCAATTGGAGGACTTTTGATTTTTATTTTCGAGTATTGAATTATTGAGGTTATGTACCTGAAATTTGCTATAAGGAATTTTTAATCTGTTTTACTTAATCTCTGTCTTAGTTTTCCTTTTAATACTCGATCAAACATTTATTACAGAGGAGCCATCAAACGAGCACTCTACTGGTGTTGCATCTGAGGAGGAATTAATTCCTAGAGAGGCATCAATGTATGATAATTTGTTGATGACACTGCGGTCATGCAGCAAATCTGTTGACGATGTGATTAAGAAGAGGTAATGGACTTTCATAAGTTGAGTTCATTTTCAATCTAGTTGAGGAGATGGATAGATCACTGCACTCATTTTACCAGATTTGATTTGATTTTTTGATTTTTTTGTTTGATATCATGTTTGGTGCATCCAGCTTTCTTGCACCTTCGTATTTGGTGTAAATAACTAAGTTTTCTTTTAGCTATATTTCTCTCATTTTTTTTATAAGTAATTAATTGTTGAAGGCGCAACCTGTGTACCCAGGTAGTGTACAAAAGATAGCTCCCATCATCTCATATTCATGAACTCTAAAGGTAAGAACATTGAGGCATTTGAGCATATCAAGTTCCAGTAACTTGGATTTTGCATCAACAGTAAAAAATACTTGTTGCATCATGTGTATTAGCATTTTTGGCTTCTTGAAACTATTTTTGAACGCGAATTGAAACGTTAAACAACAACTCTTTAGGAATTTCTTGAAGCTAACATGTTTCGTTTGATTTCTTTTTTGGCATAGACAAAGGCAGGAAGAAGGTAAAAGTGACGCAGAAGATGATGATGAAGAAGATGGGTCTGAATCTTTTAGTGTGTCAGAGAAGGAAGATAGTGAAGAAGGTAAGAAGATTTTATGGGGCTTTATAAGGTTTATTCAACCAAATATCAATAGAATTCTGTTGTTTTTTTTTTTTTGCATTATAAAAAGTTTACAATTTTTGATATTCCTTGGTATTGACCTAAAAAACCTCCTTGTCACTTTGCATGGATATTTTTTTTTTTTTGTTGTACCCATAAAAAATATTTTTTATATTTTGTGCACATGCCGTGTTGTTTATTTTCTAGTGTTTTTTTTTTTTTTTTGATAAGTAAACGATAGTGTTAATAAGAATAGGCATAGCCCAAGTACACAAGATCCTCTTAGGACAGACTTTTGATCCTCTTTTTCTATAGTTATTAAGTATTCTCTTAGGACAGACTTTTGATCCTCTTTTTTGGTTCCTACTGTTAGTACTCTCTAATTTAATATATTTCTAGTGGCATGTGGGATTTAGAGTTTAAGTTCAAATGCTTTTGCGGCTTATTTGTGTGGTGGGCCCAAAAATAGTCTCTCTTAATGCAAAGGTGTTTTGGAGTTTTAAATACTTGCAAAGGTCTGTAATCCTCCTTAATGGATTGGATTAGTGAGTCAAGGAAGTCTGAAATGAGAAAGATGTCTTGTCAATAGGATTGGTTGTGTGGTGCAGACCTATTATGATCTAGGATTGGGATGAGGATCTCATATAAGATCGTATGCTCTGATGGATTTAATAACCATAGGTGGTTGAAGACATATTGTGAATATTGACTGAATGGTAGATTTAAGGAAGAAGTCATTATAGTGACAATCGATGATGTCATTTCATTGTGACAAACTTGTGTTATATGTAGAGAGAGCAAAAAATTTATTGATGCCTTTTAGTCCATTGTGAGTTTGAAGATAGATAATGCTTGTTGGGAGGAATTAGAGAGTTTCTCCTTCAAACTTGATATCTTTGGGCGGCTGTTCTTGTTCTGAATGGGGATCATTTTCATGATTTTCTTTTAGCCTCTACTAGTTCCTAGCTTGTATTTTGGTGTTTTCCAATGCATTATGAATAACTTTCTTGGTCGAGTTGGGTTGGTTTGAGTCATAATCAGCAGAATAATAGACCAATTTGTCAACTGGAGAGGGTTATATGGCAGGCAGCAGATTATAGTTGTGTGAAAAATGGTGCTTTTCTATCTAACACTGTTTTTGGAGGGAAAAGAATGATAGGAATTACTTATAAGGGGCCTTGCGAGGTTGCACATTATTAAAAAAACATTTCTTTTCATAATCTTTATATGTTTGTTATTCTAGTCTTCATCTTGCTTGTATTAAGAAAAAATCTCATCTTGTATAATTCATGTGTACCTCGGCTTTGCCTTTTGCCTTTTTTGTAAAAACTGATTAACTATAAAAAGTTGTGTGGTCATTCTGTGTCGTGCTGAGTTTTGTTGCAGTTTATTTAATTTTATGTGCTTTGTTTCCTGAGGAGTTGATCATGATATTTCCTCATGCTATAGAAGGTATACTGCAACAGAATGACATGGTTGACATGGGGGAGAGAAATGAAGATGCTGAAACTGAAGATGACCCTGATGCCTCTGAAACAGATCAAGAGCATGATGTTGAAGTCGATGATCTATTTTCTGTTGAAGGTTCAGTGTGCATGAGGTATATAATATATTTATGTAGATGCCTTGTAATTATTTTATTTAGCGGTGGTCTGTCATTTGATATTCTTACCATTCTGTTGTAATTATTGATATCCAATCAATTAACAAGCATACATATATGAGAGGTCATTCCTGCAACTGCTTTTTATTCTCTTATCGTGCTATTATTTATTTATCTATAATTCAGCATAAAATTGGCATAGCCTCTTGCTATAATGCATTAAGGCCTCACCTTCATGAAATAGTGGGTTGAAGTAGCCAAGGATATTAGAGTGGACTTGCTAACCACCCAGTAATACGAACATTTTTCTCCTCCTATTGTAAGTTCAGAAAGAGGAGATATAGATATTGGTGTATAAATTA
This sequence comes from Carya illinoinensis, assembly GCF_018687715.1. Classification (NCBI taxonomy): domain Eukaryota; kingdom Viridiplantae; phylum Streptophyta; class Magnoliopsida; order Fagales; family Juglandaceae; genus Carya; species Carya illinoinensis. Next base: position 28,573,645 of record NC_056765.1, read on the forward strand.
GATTTAGTCAGGAAAAGACGCACACACATGGAAAAACTGAAAATTTTATACACATGTATAAATTAGATCTATTTTCTGTTGAAGGTTCAGTGTGCATGAGGTATATAATATATTTATGTAGATGCCTTGTAATTATTTTATTTAGCGGTGGCCTGTCATTTGACATTCTTACCATTCTGTTGTAATTATTGATATCCAATCAATTAACAAGCATACATATATGAGAGGTCATTCCTGTGACTGCTTTTTATTCTCTTATCGTGCTATTATTTATTTATCTATAATTTAGCATAAAATTGGCATAGCCTCTTGCTATAATGCATTAAGGCCTCACCTTCATGAAATAGTGGGTTGAAGTAGCCAAGGATATTAGAGTGGACTTGCTAACCACCCAGTAATACGAACATTTTTCTCCTCCTATTGTAAGTTCAGAAAGAGGAGATATAGATATTGGTGTATAAATTAGATTTAGTCAGGAAAAGACGCACACACATGGAAAAACTGAAAAATTAATCACTACAAAAGAAAGGTGGCAGGCGAGATCGAGATCCTCAACAGTGGACGCTTAGATAGATGCTGCTTTTATTCATCAAAAAAGATAGATGCTGTAACTCTCACTAGTTCTTAGTTGTAACCTGGCAGGATCTTTGTATACCTCTAGTGTACTCAGGCTATGCCTTTTTCATTAATAAAATTTACTTTTACCTATCAAAAAAAAAAAAAAAAAAGATAGATGCTGCTTTCTTTTTGATTGCCCATGTGAGTCTTTTTTTTTTGATAAGTAAAAGATTTTATTGATCCACATAAATAGGCAAAGCCCGAGTACACAGGGGGTATACAAAAGAGAGAGCCTAGTTACAAACTAAGTGCTACGAATAGTAGCATAAAAGTCGTGAAGACTTGTTCCGTTCAATACAATAGAGGACGCCCAAAGTAATAGGGTGTGAAAGAAAAAAGCCTTGAGACCGTCGAGGAAGCGTTCCTTGTTCTCAAAGCAGCGTCTATTCCTTTCAATCCATGTGCACCACATTAAGCATAAAGGTACCATCTTCCAAATAGCAGCTATCTGACGATTGCCCCTTATCCCTTGCCAACAAGACAATAGTTCAATCACCCTCCTAGGCATAACCCATGCAATACCTAGCCTGGTTAGGATGTCATCCCACAAGGTCTTAACTACTTCGCAGTGAAGGAGGAGGTGGTCCACAGATTCACTATCGTGTTTGCACATGAAGCACCAATCCAATAAGTAGAGTCCACGTTTTCTTAACTTGTCTATAGTCAGAATCTTACCATGAGAAGCCACCCATCCGAAGAAAGCTACCTTAAGGGGAACATTGCACCTCCAGATGCTCTTCCATGGGAAGACGTTGCAGGGGCGATTTGTCAAGGCCTTGTAGTAAGAACGGACGGAGAATTTCCTATTTCCGGTGCCTATCCAAAGTAAGTTGTCCTCCCCTCCAGCCCTTAGCTTCATTTCATGTAATGCGCTGTAAAAATCAGTGATGACTCCCACCTCCCAATCCTGGGCAGCTCTAGAGAATCTCACAGACCATTGGATAGGGTCAACAGTACTACACATATTATCGGCTACTGAGGAACCCTGATCAGAAGCGATCCTGAAAAGAGAGGGGAAAGCATTTTTCAGGGCAACATCCCCACACCAAATGTCATGCCAAAAACGGATGCACGTGCCTCTCCCCACCGCATATTTGCAGTTACCGAGAAAGTTATTCCATCCATTCCGAATAAATTTCCAGACTTCCACGCCATATGTCCCTCTTGCTTCTTTTGTACACCAACCTCCCCAAATGCTTCCATATTTGGCATCTAAGGTATGTCTCCAAAGGGCATCTCCCTCAAGGTGATACCGCCATAACCATTTCCCCAGGAGTGCCCTGTTGAAGGTGCGCAAATTTCTTAAGCCCAAATTTCTAAGATTTCTTAAGCCCATGTGAGTCTTAAAGTCTCTCAAGATTTAACATAAATTTTATTAGCAGATCATCTTCAAGAATTTTATAATATTTGTGCATACATACTTTTGAGCCTGTCATCTTTGTGGTAAATATTGCAATATTGAGTTTTCTTCCAACTAGGTTGCACCCCAATATGCATGGCATGTCATATAGATATTCTATCTTTTATTGTGCAGTTCCTTTAGTTCGCACTTGGGGTGCAAGTTATCAGAAGAAGAAGTTGAAAATCTGTCCAAAAAGAAATGGAAATATAAGTGGGAGGAGCCTGCTGATGGGATGTCAAATTGCAAGTGGATTGGAACTGGAGACTGTTTCTTAAAGGTATGCCTTACTTAATTACACCCTTTGGAGTTTGCTTTTCTTTTACATGTCAAAAAATGAAAATAAATTACTTCCTTAAAATTGTTATTTTTAGCTCCCGGATTGAGTATAGGAGGGTAGTGGATTAGGTCTTTCATTGCCCAAGAAGGAGAAGTTCTTGCGGTTTGTAATGATTCTAAGATTTTTAACTATTAGTAGTCATTTTATAGTATAAGCCTAGATGCACTTGTAAAAAAGAGTATTAAGTCTATATGCGGTTTAGGCTTTTCTTGGGTCATTACATTATTCAACCACCTAATATACTAGATCTATCACAATTCATAGTTTATTGCAATTATGGGTCATTACATTTACATTATTCAACCACCTAATATACTAAATCCTTTATGATTCATAGTTTATTGCAATTATGGGTCATTGAGTGGAACTGTGGTGGATTTATAGGAGCTATTAAGGATTAGAATCTTAGATTTTGAATGTTGAAATTTTGATTGTTTAAGCCATAAGTTTCATTTCTGATCATGTCACTGCATTATTACAATTGTTTTTATCCCTTTTTCAGCTTTCTGTTGCCATCACATATAATCTGATGTTTCTATTGCAGGATGTTGATAAAAGTTCTGGTTATGGTCTCGAGCAGAGGTTGTATGAGCACTGGTTGGATGTCTCTAAGACATCTGGAAGGAATGATTTTTATTCATCTAAAGAGAGATTATTCTTTTCCCTTTGTAAGTGAGCCTTATCTTATTATTCTTGATCAATGTCTGTTCAGTTGCACCAAGTTTCATACTCGTGGAAATGATTTGTTTTATATCTGTGCAACTGGTTTCCTGCTTCATGCCCATTGCTTCAACGATCAGGGATTGTGGGAAGTGGCCAATAACCACCTATTTAATCCATTTGATGGTAATCAAACAATTACTAGGGGCAACGTCCCATAGGTGGAAAACTGATGATTTACCTGATCCGGGTGATGGGAACGCATTACACGGTCCGGGGTTTAACTTGGTATAAGACATGTTGAGTTTTCACACTATCCAGGATTCCTTGTCATAGAAAAAATGTGGTCATGGCTAATGATTTTGACTAGCTCATTATGGTTTCTGAAATTGAGATGTTCTTTTGACTGTATTAATGAAGTCTGAAATAAGCAATTTTCAGCTCCCATGGGGAAAATATAAATGTCGATGGTTTAGCCTTTGTAAAGTTCACCATTTCTTTTGGTAAAGAAGCTATGATGTGTGCCATCTCTGATGGGCTTAAGCAATGTCAGGACCATCAAGTTAAATCTTAGAATATCGTGGACAGAATTATGTTCAACATCACCGGTTTGAAAACTTTTTATCATACCATGTAAGTTGTTCTTAATTTGTGGAATAGCCTTATCAAACATTATGTTACACCTCTATATTTTTAGCACCTTGGCATCTAAAGGAATTGAAAAATGTGAACTACTTAGCAAAAAGTGCAAAAATAGTTTATGTTGTTGCCTTGTAGAATCAATGGTTGGCATAGCCAGAAACTTCTTGTGGACTCATGGGTTTGATGTAGCTAGAACAAGGTTTTTCACTTTCACACTTTTGAGTCCATTGTCGAGTCTCAAGAAAAAAAAAAAAAAAAAAGGTAGTATTGTAGTATCTATCCAAATCATAAATTGGGACTTTTACCTAATGCTTCCTCAAATGTGAGGTGTGCAATTACTGCATGTACTTGGGCTTTGCCTATTATTATGAATAAAATTTCTTGATTACTGATAAAAAAAAAATGTAAGGTGTGCAATTGGGAGTTTCGCATGTTTCTCAATGGTGCTTGCTTCATGTTTATGCAAGCATAGTGGTATACCATGGTTTATATTGATGGTGAGAATTTGATTTTTCATGTTGATTTTAAGTAGCCGGGCCAATTTGATGTATAGAAACCTACGGGACTGACTGACGCTGTCACGGACTGGCTGCCGGAGTCTGGAACCAGCAGAAACCGGCAGAGAAGCGATCGGACGGCGGTATAAATTTAGTGAAACCGACATTAGCCGGTTCAATCCTGGTCTGAACCAACCCCCAAACCGCGAAACCAGCCGATAATAAATATATCTTATATAAAATGATGCCATTTCATTTTTACTTATCAAAAAAAAAAATGATGCCATTTCACTTAAGTGAGTGAAATGGCATCGTTTTACACCGTCTGTTTAAAAATAAAATAAAATGAAATGACACCATGTTGTTTAGGGCTAGGGTTTAATAACCCCTCCCCTCCCTCTTCTTCATCCCGATCCTCTTTCTTACTTCTCTCTCCTCTCTTCACTCAGCGCTCAGCCTGACCCTCATCTCTCTGAGATCTCTCATCCTCGACCTGTCCCTCATCTCTTTGAGCTCTCTCATCTCTCCTCTTTGAAACGTTTCTCCGATCTCTCTCTCGTTCACGGTTTATCTCTCTTGTTTTCCTCTCATCTCTCTTGTTCACCTCTCCTTCTGAGGTTTTGTTGTGAATTTTGAGTTGATTTGTTTTTAATTTGTGAATTTGGGGATGGCATGGCTCTTCGAGAGTTCCTTGTCTCTATTGTGCCTACTTAGATTAGGCATCTTGCCTCTTGTAATACTGTCTTTTGCCATCCGTTCTTGATCAATAAAACTTGTATATTCATCAAAAAAAATTTGTGAATTTGGGGATGGGTTAGCAACTAACGTACCGACCGTCAAACCGATTGGTACCGACACTACCCTCTTAAAAAAAATATCAGTGGGGTTTCGGTTATGGACCAAAACATCATTGATAGGATTGGTTTTCAGCCCTAGTTGTATTCTCTCTCTTTTTCCCATATATTCTTATCACTGTTATTTTTTCTATCAAATCTGTTATGGAAGGTTTGATTAATTTTGATACACATAATCATGTGGTTTCCCTGACAGTTATCCTTTTGTTCCCCTTTATTAACTTTATGAACTTGCAATCCAGGAGGACTGACAACGGATACTGCTATGTGGGAATTTAAATGAATTTGCTGCTTTTTTTCCAGGCAATGGTTATCGGGATATATTGCATTGTAACAAGAAACCCTTTTATCTCAAAGGCCCGGAAGAAGACTCGAGTATCATGGAGGCTTATATTATGCATTCTGTATGTTCATGCAACCGCCCATTATTGGATTTTTACTTTTTTTTTTTTTTTTTTTAACAGGACTTAATTCTTTCTATTAGATATTTGGTGTTTGTTGTTCTCATTGGATGATTAAATGAAGAGTATATTATGCAGCTTAATCATTTATTCAGAACTAGAGATCTCGTGACAAAGAATGATTCAAAACTGGCAAAGGATCTATGCAGTGCTTACAATGAAAATCTTGGTGGTGATAGTTTCCGTGATCATGGCTTTACTCGTCCTAAGGTAGCACTAGTTGTTTTCTTGTGATTTTGTGTTATTTATGGGGACCAGACCTGGACTAAAATTTTCTTTCTTCTATCCTTTTTCTCTTTTGGTTTTTGGCTGCGACAATAGATATTACATAAAAGCTTCATGCCTGGTATGGTAATTATCAGAGGTTTCTCCATATATTTTCCGACATGTTTATGATGGACACCATTGTGCTTAGGTATCTCTCTTGAATATTAGGATATTAGCTTTTTCTAGCTAAATACATATATAGTTGTAAATAAACGATGGAACAATATTTTACTTATAAAAAATGATAGAACAGTTTGTGGCATGCCAAGTGTAGAAATTCATTGCTTATGTGATTTAAAATTTTTAGAAGCTACTGATAATTTCACAACTTAAACTGAATATTAACTTACGTACAGCCTTTGGGTTGAGGGTTTGAACTTATTAAGTTTGCTTCTCGTGGCATGTGGAATGTATGGAAAATGGTGGTCCCGTTGAGAATATCAGTTTGTCTACATGACTGATATCAGTCTATCTTTAATTTTCTATATTAGAAATTGGATCAATTTATTTCTAAAAGCAGCTGCAGGCTTGTTTATAATTATATGCTGCACTGTGACTATTACACATGCTGATGGCTTGTATATGGGTTCTCTTTCCTTGACTTTTGGAATTTTTTAAAATTTGATACTATGCTGCTGTAAAATACGATTGAAACTGTTTTAATATGATGGTCTCAGTGAAGCTTCTTCATTTGTAACTAGTCTCCTTTAGATGTGCTTGAAGTATTTTCTGCCCTCCTTTATGATTTTTTTACATATCATTCTATGTAGTATTTTCAGTGTGGTTGCTTAGTAAACGAGATTTGTTTTTTATTATGTGCTGCAGGTTTTGATCCTATTGCCACTTAAACACATCGCACTTCGTGTTGTTCAGAGGCTAATTAAACTAACCCCTCTAGCTCGCAAGGTATTCCATCATCTCTGATTTGTTTTATCCTCTCACTAGCTTGATCTGAATTAATGTTTTGTAACATAAGGTGGGTCATTCACATTTTATTAGCCAATGCGTACTCTTTCCAAATAATTTTTGATGAAAAATCAAACTGGTGTTTACTCTATATGTGACTCAAATGCCTTAAAATTGAAAAGCACTAGATGGTTTTTTTGATCGAGCATTCATTATCGATGCCGGCACCGCACATAAAAAGCACTAGATGGTTAAAATTTAATGGCTCTCTCTCTCTCTCTAATTCTTGAATATCTTTTAGAAATTTTTGTTTGTAGTAGGTTCCTTTTTTTCGATGTGGAAATTTGTTGAAGTGGTTCCTTAACTATACCAGACTTGCAATATTTCACTCAAAGAATACATTTAGGTTTTGTTTCTTTATAATAAGACTCCTTGGCATTCTTGTTTTCATTTTCATGCTTTAGTTTTCTTTAGATTAGAGTTTGTGCAAGATTTTACAATGACAATATTCCTGGGAGTTAAATAGAACTAAAGGGTGGCAAAACAACATGGTAAAATGTACATGCAGGTTAGGATCGTATAGTGAGTTGAACTATATATCAAAGAAAATAGTATTTATACAATTGTACTTCACATTACTTCCTGCAAACTCAAATTTATCGAACTATTTATCGAAGAAAATAGTACTAAATAGTAATTTATGTTTTTCTTATGTTTCTTGTTTGATGAGTAAAAGATGGGTAATGATACAAGCCTAGCATGTGTAAGTACCATGCAAGCCCTCTGAAAAAAAAAAGGACCCACCATAAAAAGTGGGTTTTTTTAGGTAGGTCCCACTTTTTTTCAAGAGACTAGTATGGGGCCTGCACACCCTTGGCTTGTATAGATAAGTTTTTGTAAAAAGAAATGATATTTGCAGTCGTGGTTGTGCAAGCACTGCGCAGTCTCTTTGAAAAAAGTGAATTAATACAGGACCCACATGAAAAAAAAACTAACTTTTTAATCGTAGACCCCACTCTTTTCAAAGCGATTGCACGACGTTTGCACATTTCACGACTATACGTAGCATTACTCTCTTGTAAAATATCAGTCCAGTTATAGAAGTTTGCTTTTTAATCTGTTGATACTATTGTACCGGTGTTCTCAGGCTAATGTGGAGCACATTGATCGTTTCCTTAAAGAATTTGGAACCCAGGAGGACGAAGATGATGAAGACAAGGACGAGCTATCGCATCACACCCTGGGAAATTTAAAAGCTCAGAAGTCTTCAAAACCTTCTGACTTTCAAGCACTTTTTAGCGGCAAAAGGGATGATGAAGATCAGTTTATGGTTGGAATTAAGTTTAAGAGGTAAGATTTTTTTAATATATAGTAATGCCACTACAAATCCATAGAATTCACTTTCTTAGCTATGGTGGCCTAGTTATTACTTCATCAATTTTTGTTACAAATAGTGAAAAGAATTAAGTTTGGATGTGAGGCTAAAAGAAAAATCTAGGCACCAAAAGTTATGCAATTGCAAAATTGGTTTTGACCTACTAGCCATAATCTGCTTTTGGTGGTGAAAGTGGTCTCAATGGAGTTTTATGAATGTGAATTATCAGGTACTTTGAGGTTTTCCCTAGATTTTATGGACTGGCATGCATCTATTTGTCTTCTTGGTGCAAGTGCCTTATGATATGAACCCACGGACTTGGAATCCCTTGAACCACAATCAATTTGAAAACTCACCTAAGAAATCCAAAATCAAGTCAATGGATGGAAGAATCTAGACCCATTGAGGAACTCATTTCAATAACCTAGATTATATTAAAATTTAAACCCGTTGAAGAATCTGTCTCAAGAACTCGGATTATAAAGGAGGAATGTTACAAAGGTTGTGATTTACCTTTGATAAATTCAAAAGTTCAATTAATAACAAAAGGAGATAACTCAACTCACAATGAATAAAATCCATCAATTTCATAAACTATTTAAAATGAGGCAACAAAAAGTATTTAAACTAAAATCTCAGAAAACCTTAGGTAAAATAAAACTCCATCTTCCAAAAATGCCCGAGTGAATAGTGCCCGCGGCTACAGTGCTATGTTACAGTAACCCGGCTACAGTAACCATCTTGAAACCCTAGTTCAACAAAATAATAACTTTCTCAACATGCTCTTAAGTTTTTCTCATAATAAATCTAATTATTCTAAACTAATAAAATAAGTCCTTTAAATGAATTAGACAAGTTGAAAGCCTTGAAGTGCCCAAAGCCTTTAAGTCATGTCGTTATCCTCTTTCAGAGCTTGTGTCAAATGAATCAAAATTGGTTCTTTATCTTTCAAACCCATCTTGTATCTTGGGCTCTTGCTAGACACGTCCCAAGTAGATTGCACCAATCATTGCATTGCTTTCTTCCTTTCTTAGCTCTCGATCTTGTGATTGCCCCATCTGGAACTTGTAAATGATCTTTAAGCCTCGGTCTACCTTGGGGCCTATAATTAATGATGGTCACCAAGGTGGAGTAAGTCTTTAAGATCTTTTGCAAGTTCCAGATGGGGCAATTATAAGATCAAGAGTTAGGAAAATTAAGGAAGCTATGTAAGGATTGGTGAAATCCACTTGGGGCAAGTCTAACAAGAGCCCAATAATCAAGATGGGTTTGAGAGAAGGAGATCCAGTTCTCATCCACGTGATACAAGTAATGAAAGAGTGCAACATAAATTATGACATATTATTATGTTTATGTGATTGAAGGCCTTGGACTTGTTTATCTCATTAAAATGGCTTATTTGATTAGTTATAGGAATTAGTTTAGAATAATTGGGTTTGAGGATGCTTAGCCCACATATGTCTTACTTTGTTGAATTAGGGTTTCAAAAGTAAAGTTACTGTAGCGGTACTGTGGCCATGGCACTATTCATTAAGGGGTATTTTTGGAAGATGGAGGTTTATTTTAGCCTATAGTTTTAATTAGGTTTTAGTTTAAATACTCCTTGTTGCCTCATTTTAAGCAACATATGGAAGTTTATGAAAATTGATGAATTTTATTCATTGTAAGTTGAGTTTATCTTCTCTTATCTTAATTGAAAGTTTGAACTTATCAAAGGTAAATCACAACCTTTGTGACGTTCCTCATTTGTAATCTGGGTTCTTGAGACAGGTTCTTCAACAGGTCTAGATTTTCATATAATCTAGGTTCTTGAAACGAGTTCCTCAGCAGGTCTAGATTCTTTCATCCATTGACTTAGTTTTGGCTTTCTTGGTTGAGTTTTTATATACCTTGTAGATTTGGCTTGAAGTGAGCACATAATATGTGCAGCTGCCGCCATAAAATGGCAACAAGGTATGTTGCAGTGCCTAGAACCTAGAATGCCTGGAAATCAAGTGAAAACACAGAACAATGAGAACAATAAACTTATCGAGAACTTTTATTTTTTTAATTTAATGTGCATAAACGGTATTTTAGGTATATATTCTTAGAACATGCTATGTACTTATGTATTTTTACACTAGTATGGAGACTGTGGAGGCACTCCACCACTCTTGAGATATTTTAAAGATATATGGTTTTGTATAGCCAAAGTCTTGAACTCCCACATGCACTTTTTAAATCAGTCAGCTAGGCTTTGACATGAAAGATTATTCTTTTTCGTTTTCCAAAATTGTGAAAGCCATTGTTATGTTTTTTCTGCAAGTGGCTTTGACCGGAGCTGCCTGCAGCAAAAGGCACTCTCTTGGATTTTTGGCAGATTTTTTATCTGTTAGGTCAGCTCCTGGAGAATTATTGGCTTATGACACCAGAGATTACTTCCTCATAAGAGTACATATTTGAGGGTGTGGTCATGGGTTTAACACTGATTGAGTGGTTTTAAATGTTCTTGTTGAGTTGGTTAATGGATGAGCTTAGAAACGTATTTTTCAATATTTTACTCCATTGGTTGATTGTAATTGATTTTCATGGCATGAACTTTCATGAATTCCTTGTATTGCTAAACCAGCATGCTTAGGTGTTGCTCTTGTATATGTCCCATATACTTGAGGCCCTTGCCCACTCTTTTGATAGATAGTATTTTGTTTACCAATAATTAAAAAAAAAAAAGTTTCCCAACCTTTCGTTTCCTTTTGATTATTTTCTAGGAGGAGGATAAAGTTATACAGCGATTTCTATTCCTCAGACATCATTGTTGCTTCTCCAGTTCGTTTAGTCGGGGTGAGCTATTCTCTTTATTTGTTTCTTATCATTATCCAGGAGATTGGTTTAGCTTTTACTCACATGGTCACATCTTCTGTGCATTTTTTTTTCACCATGCTATGGATTATTATGCACAATAGACCAAGATCTTTTCTAGTATGCATGTTTATATCATTAATTTTGTCTTGATTGTTCTGTCTTAGTTATTTTCTGTTTTAGCTAGTAAGTAGGTGTTCTCATTTGTATACATCCTGTGTACTTGGGCTATGCCTATTTACTTGGAATAAATTTCACTTATTAATTATTAAAAAAAAAAAAAAAAGGTTGTCTTGATTGACAAGATATTGTAATTCTTGAAAAGTAGGTTCATGCAAATGCTGTAGGCTGCCTGAGATACTGTCTTATAAGAATTACTTGAAACCTTTGTGGTTGTGAATTCATCCAGTGGTGCTATGACCGATTGTTACAAGAAGATTTAAAATAATATGTGCTTGACAAGCTAGGATACGTAGGCACTCCACTTAAGTTGCCCCATGCTGCTGACACCGCTTGGGGTAATTTACATGGCAGTTAGGCACCGTCCCAACTGGTTGAAAATTTTTGGAGATGACATGTGGAAGCTGAGTATCAGCCACATTTGACATCCATACACAAGTCCATTTGACTAAAACAAGAAACTAAGGAATAATACAGTTAAGAATCTAACAAGCATGAAGACTAAATTTCAATTTTTATTGATTTAGACATAATCAAAATATAAGAGCCAGTAAAAATGTTTGGCATGCCAGGAACAAATATGGGGGTTACTAAATTGAATGCTTTGAATTCAATTAGCAAAGGGCATGAAGAGACATAGACATAGTTCTGGCTCTGTTAAAGGCTCTGCCACTCACATAGGGAAACCCTCTTATCTGGTGTAAATCAAGTAAACCCTATGTTCTCCATGAAACTTCTTGCTGCTATTTGGAATTTCAGATAGATAGTTGGGGGTTATTATGGTAGAATGAAGTTCTGTGATATCTTTAATTTGGTGAGCTCCCTTCGAATGTTGGCATTCCAATTTGACCCTTTCATTACATTTGTGCATTATGGGACATTTGGGAATTTTTAAGTCATTTTTATGCCTTTTCTCAGTGCCTCTTTTTTGTGCAAGGCTGTCTGCATGCAGGAAATAGGTTTTAAGTCAAATTATTTTAGTGTCTCATTTATGAAGAGGATGAATAGGGGCTGTTGATCCCCTTAAATGTCCTTATGGTTTTTTTCTTTGAACTTGGAGTATGGGCTCGAGGTTCAATGGTTTTTTGAATGGGTAAATGAAGCTAGTTTGACCATTAAGTTTTCTTACTCTCTGTACCTATCAATTTTGCATTTGTCTGCCTAGGCTCTATCTTAAAACATACTCTTTTGACCAGCGTCTCAGTGGAAGGGTAACAATAAATATGTTCATAACTATCTTGCGTGCATCAATCTGGGAGAATTCAGGAATCATTTGTTTTTTAACTGTTAATTTTTTTCTCTGTTTCATTTCCTTTTCAACATGCATTATAGTCAGGTTCAGATTAAGCCATAATTGTCTGTTGCTACTTGCTATGTTCAACCATGTGGAATGGGAGAAATTCAATGATTGAAAATTAATGCCATATTACGTATAAAAAATTAGAACAACCCCTAGGGGTTGGCTCAAGTGGTAACAGCCGTGGTCCTGGTGGTATGCTCCCTCCGGACCTAAGGTTCGAATCCTCTTAGATGCAAACAATTTCTAGGGGCCATCAAACTGTGGGAATTTCCCCTTGAATTACCTAAGGTGCACATGCAGGGAACTCCTTGTCGAGAGCCTGTGCACCCCTGGAACTAGTTGGGACACGCGGTGCCAATAGAAAAGAAATTAGAAGTCCAATTTTTAGTAGCAAGATACATTAGATGTAATGTAAACAGTTCAAACTCTGAGTTGCTTTTTCAACCTGTATAATTTTAAATTTGCTTGTGTAATGTACAGGGAGATTGTTTTCTTGTTCTTGTTATCCTTTCAAGTTTTTATGCATGGTTACTCTGTCTAATTTGGCTAAAAATGCGAGTAACACCCGACTTTAAATGTTTGCAGAAAATATCGGAGGCTCAAAAATACAAGGAAAAAGATGTTGATTATCTTTCTTCTATAGAGGTGATTTATCCTATTTGTAATTTTTCAGGAGTATGAATTTATACTTGTTTAAAAAAAATATGCTTATAGTTTCCTATATTGTTGATATATATAATTTTGCCATGTGTAGGTTCTAATCATTGATCATGCGGATGTCATTGCAATGCAAGTATGTGTTGCAGCATTTAACTACTTGAAATATATGTTTTGCAGCTTGTGTAGATCATGATGTCAGTTTTTGTTTCTTTTATTTTTTTCCTCGTTCCTTTTTCAATGAAAAATATCCAGAATTGGTCACATGTGAATACAGTTGTTGAACAATTGAACCACATACCATCTAGGCGGCATGGAACTGATATTACACGTATTAGACCATGGTATGTTCTCATAATACTTACCAGGTTGAGATGAACTTTTTGTTTTAACTTATTTTGTATTGTTCTGTTTTTTGGGGGCGGGGGGAGGGGTGCGGGGTAGGCTGAGGAAACCGTTAGTCATAAGTAATTAAAAGAAAGGTTTCCTCTCTACGTAATGATTGGTTTAGTTTTGAAAAAGTTGTATTTTTACAATTTTCATGTAATTTATATTATTTTTTAAAACATATTGCTTTAAGTTATCTTTCATTTTTAGGTATCTGGATCGTTGTGCAAGGTTTTATAGGCAAACAATTATATTGGGTTATTATTCTAACCCAGGTAATGATGTTTACTGCTCTTATTCTAATGAGGCTTGCGATATAAACATTTCCATCTTTTGTGGGTGCATGTGCGCATTTGTGTGTTTTTTAATCTGTATTTATGCTTTCTTGTTACAGATATTAATGGGTTGTTCAATCACCATTGCACTAACTACCAAGGAAAGGTGTGTTGATATTCTGTTACATTTTCTTTAGTATGTCTGCATGCAAATGTGTAGCCAACCTTGGCCTGGAGACTGAGCATTTCCTCCCTTTGGTTATTTAATGAGGGAACAAGAGACAAATGGGATGATTGGACGAATGTTGGGTAAATTTTAATTACCCAAATAAATTTGGTTTTGACAGAACTCTAAACAATAAGATTTACCAATTTTTTCACCAATGGATTTGCTGCGTTCTTTAAAAAATAAGGAATAGGTTGCTGCCTGTTTTGTTATCTTTACATCTACTCACTTGTTAATATAAGTGTTGTTAGGATGCTTGCCTCATTAATCAGAGTTGCTTCTATTATGTGAATGGTATGGTTATTCTTTTCGATCTTGTTTTTGATTGATGATGATGTGGTCAATTTGGAGAGGGGACCCATTGCACACCTTGTTTGTTTTCAGAGATGAGATGAGATAAGTTGAGATTGAAGTTGAAAGTTGAATAAAATATTATTAGAATATATTGTTTTAATATTATTTTTGTATTGGGATTTGAAAAGGTTGAATTGTTTATTTTATTTTTGTATTGGGATTTGAAAAAGTTGAATTGTTTGTTTTATTTTGTATGAGAATTTCAAAAAGTTGTAATGATTAAGATGAGATGAGATGAGATGAGATGAGAGTTTTCTGAAAGTGCTTAGTAATTAGCTCTAGCCTTTGATGTATCTTCTTCCATTGTAAGAATAGGGTGGAGGAATTGCTTCAAGGCTTACTGGTTGCATAAATTGGGGTTTCCTTTTATCCAATTACTTACCATAAACAAATTCTCAACTTATAAAATATTTTATTTCTTGGTTTAAATGGGGTAAAATAGCATTATAATGAATAACAAATTTATTCTAGTTTGCTGTTAACGTAAAAGTGTACAGGAATACTGCTGCCTATGCAAGTTACTTTTTTCAAGTAGAAGTGTCTTTCATATAGTTTCTTATCTATTTTAAAGTTTATGATGCCAAAGTGCTTTGTTATTTTTGCAGGTAAAGTTGGTATGCGAGTATAAGGGTGTTCTTCCAAAAGTGTTACTCCAAGTACGGCAGGTATGTTTGCCTCACAGTTTTGGTGTATGCTTTAAATTAGATATGTTTTGTGATATATTGAGCAATTCATCTTATTAAGTTCAGTTCTAGTTTCTCGTATCAAGTTCACACTGCCTCATAGGATTTTTGCCTCTTTTGTATTCTTTCTAGCTGCTTAATGGGTATGGGAAAGAGGTGGCTCTTGAGCTTACTGAATGAGTCTGATTATTACATAATTTAATCTGGAAATAAAACTGGAAAACCTTTTTCTTTTTTTTTTTTTGCCTTAATGTGATTAGGTTGGAGATTGACTAGTCAAAAAAAAAAAAAATTGGAGATTGTTTCCCATTTTTGGTTCCTTCAGTGGCTTCTATGGCTAATTAACTGTATGTTTGGGTTTGCAGTGGGTGATATAACTTTTAACTTTAAGACTTTTAGTTATAGAGTTGAAGTAATAAAAGCTCTACTATTAAAAAACTATTTACCATTTGGTAACTATATATTTAACGCGCTTTCAAACATGTTACATTTGTTTGGAAACAATATAAAAAAGTGCATTTTAAGGTAGAAATGACATAAAAGATCATTTCATTATAAGATATCAAATATTATAATCAAATAACATCGAAAATAGTCTAAAAGGATTTTCAGTAAGTATAATTGAAAAAAAAAAGTCCCTTCAATGATGCATAAGTGAAATAGCAATACAAATATGCTCAATATTTATAGGCAAAGGGCAAAGCTGTAGTTATCTTAAGTTGTATGGGTATTTTTGCCCATTGACAATCTTCTTTAATTTTTTTTTTTATAAGTAAGAAGAAATAAATTAGAAAGGAAAAGGGCAAGGCCCAAGTACACAAGGGGTATACAAAGAGCCTTGCTACAGGCTAAGAGCTGCGAAGAGCAGCGTAAAGTTCAGAAAAAGAAGTGCCATTTAGTACAATAGAGGATGCCCATAATACTAAAGTGTGGTAAAAGAAAGCCCTAAAGCCTTCCGGAGATCGCTCCTTATCCTCGAAACAGTGACTATTCCTCTCGGTCCATGTGCACCACATTAGGCAAATGGCACCATTTTCCAAACATCTGCGATATGCTCCTTGCCCCGGATTCCTCTCCAACAAGCCAAAAGATCAACCACCTTTCTAGGCATTACCCATGCCAAGCCTAGTCTTGTAAAGATGTCATCCCATAATGCCGTGACAGCTTCACAATGAAGAAGTAAATGGTCCGCTGTCTCACTGTTGTGTTTGCACATAAAGCACCAATCCGTTAGGTAGAGGCCACGTCTTCTCAGTTTATCGACAGTCAGTATACTCTCATGGGATGCTAGCCATAGGAAGAAGGCCACTTTTAAAGGTGCCTTAGTCCTCCAAATGCTCTTCCAAGGGAATGCAGTGGAGGGGTGTGCCGAGAGTACCTTGTAAAAGGAACGTACTGAGAAACGCGCATTTCCCGTGGGCGACCAAAGGAGATGATCTTCTCCATCAGCATGTAGATTCATTGCTTGTAACGCGCTGTAGAAATCAGCAATGTCTCCCAATTCCCAATCTTGTGCCGCTCGGGTGAATCTTACTGACCAATGCGTGAAGGTAGAGGAGCTGTCGGAATTATCAGCAACTGTGGCCTCCTTATCTGACGCAATCCTGTACAGGGAAGGAAAAGTGATCTTCAAAGCAAACTCGCCACACCAAGTGTCATGCCAAAAGCTAACTTGATTGCCCCTTCCCACCGCCAATCTGCAATTAGCAAAAAAAGCTTCCCAGCCGTTGCGTATGAATTTCCACACACCTACGCCATAAGCCCCTCTTACTGCGTTGGAACACCAACCACCTCTCAAGCTCCCATTTGTTGTTGATAATTTCTCTCCAAAGGGCGTATCGTTTCCTATGGTATCTCCATAGCCATTTACCAAGTAGTGCCTTGTTGAGAATTCTCAAGTTTCGGAGCCCCAATCCGCCATTTGCCATGGGTGTGCATACTTTTTCCCATTTGATCAAATGGAATTTTTTCACATCCTCCAAACTACCCAATAGGAAATGGCTATGGGGTAGTAAGATTTGCATTTTTTCACATCTTCTTTAAAATTCAAACTACGTTTTGCATTATTCAGAAAAGCACATTTCAGGAAAAGCATCATTAGCATCAAATGATGCTTTTCTTGAAACTTGTTTTTGAGTTTTTTTGAGATTAAAAAGTACTTTAATATGTAACAACCAGACAACCTAATTTTATTATTAAAGAGCTTTTGATGCTATTTAAGCACTTTTTACAATCCTTAACGCAACCCCAAATAGGCCTTAAACATCATTGTTGTGATTATTTGTGCTAAACACGTTTTGCTTCTTCTTTTTTTCTATTAATTAGCATGTGATTTTCATTCGTCTTTAGTAGGGTTATAATTCATTGAACACTTTGAAATCTGCCATATATTTGACGGTGAACATTAAGTTTTGTAATGCTAATGCATTTTTTTTATCTGACTTTACAGATCTATGAGCGATTTGACGTGGACTCAATAGCAGATGCTGATGATGCACGATTCGAGTATTTTGTTAAAAAGGTTTGTCTGGAGCAGCGATAGTGTTTATTTCAATGTCAAAAGTGTGATCAGTATGGGGAACATATGTCATTGCATCTGTCATAGGATCCATATATTAATCAAACTCTGGCAACTTTGGTTTTAATTTAGTCATTTGGTCCATTCTGGAGGAGAATGCTCTTGTCTGGAGACACATATAACGTGATAGTTTCAGATGTAAGGAGCAAAAGCGAATAGCCATTAGTGTTTTTTGACTTCTGGAGAACCATCCAACATGTGTCTCTTTTTGGGCTTAGGGTTAGATTTGACTCAACTGAGTAACTTGACTGCACATCTATTACTAAATGGCAGTTTGTATACAAGGCAAGGCCACTCCACTCTTGCTTCAATGGAAATTTCCTTACTACCACACGTCATTTTTTAGGCCTCCGTGGTTCATTCAACCTGAAAAATCATCAATGCATTCTTTTATAGGTTTTCATTATCAATTATCAAACCATCTTAGGAACTCTGACTAATCTCATCACCTGAATCGGTGTACCTGCTTTTGTGTTAAAATGTGTTAAAATCCTCATGTGCATAGTATGTTTAATATGACTTGTCCTATCTTTCTCATATAGTTTTAGAATGAAGTCCTGGTTGGAAGACAATCTCGGTATCCGCCAATAACAAACTTCTGCTTTTCTTCACTCACTTATGATGTGATAGCGATTGGTTTCTTTATGCAGGTGTTTCCAAAGATAAAAGACTCGGTTCAGGTACTCGTATTTTACTTCCACCCATTAGAATTCTGCAATGTATAAGCTGTATGCTGTTTGTCATGAAGTGTAAACTGGGCAGTGTTTTGAACTTAAGTGGAACTTTGTGTGTAGGGAGGAGTTATGCTATTTATCAGTTCTTACTTTGAATTCGTTCGTATCCGAAATTTTTTAAAGTCACAGGATGCATCTTTCTGTCTGCTTGGAGAGTAAGAAGTTCATTTTTTTCCCCTTTTCTCATTTGGTTGTGTTGCACATTTGATAGATCCTTTCAGCCGGGTGTTTTGACATGGGATAATAATGGTTTTTTTTCCAGGTACACGGAACAGAGTGATATTTCTCGTGCACGTGTTTGGTTCTTTGAAGGAAGGCGTAAAATTATGCTTTACACTGAGAGGGCTCACTTTTACTTCCGATACAAGGTTCTATAGACTTTTTCATCATAATGTATTATATATCCGTTAGCTTTAAGGTATTTGTGTCACTCATCTCCTGGTGTGTCAATTTATGGGTTTCAAAGTCTACCTAATGTTTGAATAATTTTGGAATAGCTGCCATCCACGTGTTATGCATTGATGTCAATACTTTTTTGTTCAGTATGCTTAATTTACTTCGGTAACAACTCTTAAGTTATAATTTTAAACACCAGAATCAGTTCATGCTAATGCATAGTGTTGACATATCCCTATGTTTCCTTGCATTTAGATTCGTGGTATTCGGAATTTAATAATGTACTCACTGCCTGAGCGGAAGGAATTTTACCCTGAGGTGAACATGATCTTTATTTGTTTATTTATTTGTTTGTTTATTTTGGACGGGTAAAATTCACAATATGTTGGGTCTCTTTAAAATTCCATTTGGATTTTGCAGATTGTTAATATGCTTGATGTTTCCCATAACATGTCGTGCACAGTGCTATTTTCTCGCTTCGATCATTTTCGGGTAATATTCTGCTCTCTTTATTGTTAGGCTCACATGGGGTGAATAAGTGCTTGTGGTGTGAGGGGTTGGAATTAATCAAGTGGTTTGTGGTTGATTTCCCAGAGGGAAGAGGGTGTGGGGTTTGTTTTTTAGGGGTGGTTGTGGTGATGCTATGCAGTCATCAATTGATTTTTGAGGGTTTGAATTCTATTTCCTTTAATTAGGTAAAAAGAAAGAGTAATTATACACACAACACATTTTCACAACAATATTGTAAGACAAGCTAGAGGATGGTCAACATAGTCGCTGAGTGCAATGCAAAAAACAGCAAACTTCAATTGTCCATTGAAATCCAAATTTCATGGAGAAAACAAAAAGAAACTTGTTTAGGGCATTCAAGATAGGTAACTCTAGAGTTCTCCAAAGAATTGACTGATGACAAGCCAGATGCAATATCATTGATTGATAATAAAGATGGTGCATTAGTAACTGTTGTAACCCCTAATTATAGGAGGATGATATACCTTAGGGGCCTAAAGCCTAAAAACAAGTAGTCATGATCCTTTTCTAAATTTTCCCCTTATTGTAGTTTGGTAATTACAGTTATTTTCCCCTCCTTTTCTCTTTGTGGTTCTATTTCAGTTGGAGAGAATAGTTGGAAGTGCTCCGGCAACAAGGATGTCCACTTCAGAGAAGAGTGTCTTCGTTTTCTGTTGAAAGACTTTTCTGGGCTCTAAAAGCCAACCCCATTCGACAATAAGCACTGGAGAAGATAGACTTCATTTATCTTATCAACGTTCTCTGGATGAGATCGACTTTTATTTAGCCAAGAAAGGAAACAATGGCGATGACTTGGAACTTGAAATCCATTTTTGCAAGTGGAGGATGGATGGATGTGTTCATAATTTTTGACAATAAGCACGTGAGAAGTTGCCCTTTGTTTTCCTCTTTATTCTCTGAAAGGGTAGCCAAACTCACTTACCCATTTATAAGAATTCATTCCTTTTCCTAATTTTGTCACTAGGATCTTTGTTTTTATTATTTTTTTATTTCTAACTTTTTGGCTGTAGATATGATATTTTTGTTTATACTGTTTATCAATAGTTGAAAGGAAAATGTTAGTATGCCGTTTGAGTTTCTCCCCTCGTTTTGACTACTCATTTATTTAATTTTTTTTTTTTACTCAATAATTAAGGAAGTGACTTTTAGTGTATTGGTATATTTTTTTATTTTTTAAAAATATTTAAATATGTTAAAAAAAATATGCAAAGAAAAAGGAGACAAAAATAAAAAGTTAAGTTTGTGCTCGGTGGCACGTTCAGTTATCATTGCTGGATAGCGGACTAGCATCGCTCATTGAACCATAAGAGCCAGGGTATCTCTTCACTATCTCTCTCCTTCCCTCCCAAAAGCCCCCTTGAAATTAAAAGATTTGAACTTTAGATAAGAGTACTTAAAAGTTATCCCATTAACACCAAGAACTCAAAATGTTACATTTTCTTGGGGTCCAAAAAAACCCAAACCCAAGAAAATACAATTCTCCCAATATATATTCCGTGTTTTACACTTTTGCTTACTGAACCATTAGATTGAACCCTTACTCTCTTTTATGAAAACTTAATAAATAAGCACTTTTTATCATATTTCATTTGAGTAATATTATATATAGTCGATCATAAGTTATTAAAGCGTCGCATATTTCTTTTAGAAAAGAGTGAAATTCACTATTAAAAATTGAATAATTTACTCATCATCTCTACACTACATGATTTTTTATCATAAAAAATTATGTCATTGAATTCACTTTATGAATTTATTTTATTCTCATTCTAAATTTTAAATGTATTTATTTTTATTATTCTCAATATTTTTATGATGTGATATTAAATAATTAACTTATAAATATAATAAAATAAATAATATTTAATTATTGGAAATTATATAGTAAAATATTATAGAAGAATGATAAAAGAGAGGAAAAAAAAAGGGGGAAAGAATATAGCACATATTGTCGACAATCACATGAAGGCCAATGCTAGCGATCCTGCTGGGGATGCCGTTCAAGCATCCTGTTTTTTTTCTTTTCTTTTAAGTTTTTTTTTTTTTTTTTTTTTTTGTTGCATAGTAATTAAGAAAAAATTATTTAATAATATTATGAATTTTATTTATTTTTTTAAATATTTAAAAGTGTTAAAATGATATGAAAAAAATAAAAATAAAAACACTTTTAAATTTTTTTTTAAAATCATTTTTTAACACTTCTAAATATTTTAAAAAAATACAATATTATTAAACAATATTTTCTTAAGAGTATTGCTAGAGTCACTGTGACTCTCGAATTGTTAACAAATGTGTGTATTTTTTATTTTTATTTTTATATTATTAAATATCTTCTTTTTTTGTTAAATCACAACATCACTTAAAAAAATTTATTTAATCATTTGGTAAAAAAAAAATCAATTGAATTTTTAAAGTGATTAAGCATTTTCCTTTTCTTAATCAGTACGAAAAAAAAAAAAAACACTAAAAAAAAATATTGGAACGGGATGAATTTTCCGTCACGTGAATAAGGTTGCAGAAGCAATCATCCAGCTATTACGTCACATGTTTGGAGATTTGTCTTCAACCGACACAACCTTCAGTGCCACACTTTCCTCCATTAAAATAATACCCAAAAGAAAAAGCTAAGATATTACTAATGATTACAGGTACTTAAATGCTTATAATTAATTAAAAATATTTATCAAATATTTTAAAGTACAGGTATAAGTTGTAAAGTTAAATAAAATTGATGTTTATAGGAAGTAATTCGTTGTTCTGTTCTATAAATACTTAATAATATTTCATGAAAGTAATATTAATAAAGTATACAGCTTGAATATTTAACTCAAATCTTGAATCATAAATTAACAATAAATAATAGGGTCTCTATAAAAGAAAAAGTTTGAATTTTATCTTTTAATGGATATAAATGAAGTGCTCTACAATCTAAGCATCGACTTAATAATATAAGAATTTTATTTATTAAAATGACTAATAGTACATAATAGATAAATAATAATCATAGTCGTGAGTATATAAGAGTCATGTAATTATTTTAAAAAAATAAATAAATATGAAACTTGTATAAAAATAAATTAATTTTTTAATAATAAACTTAATTGTTTTTCAAAATAATTGTATGACGCTTGTATATTCTACGACTATATATAATATTACTCTACATAACAACAGCGTTCATTGACTTAAATATCATCCAAGTCATTAAATTTTTGATCTATGGTTCTTTGACATATTTGTAACTAAAACCTATTTTAGATGTTAAACTGAGTTGAGA
Source organism: Carya illinoinensis (assembly GCF_018687715.1). Lineage (NCBI taxonomy): Eukaryota > Viridiplantae > Streptophyta > Magnoliopsida > Fagales > Juglandaceae > Carya > Carya illinoinensis. Next base: position 28,596,080 of record NC_056765.1, read on the forward strand.
TGAGTTGAGTTCTTTATGAATAGTTATAAGTTGGAAGCATAGAATGAGTTTTGTGAAGTCCACTTAAGATAAGTTTAGATATATTTGGATGTTAAAATAAATTTAGAGATATTTATGAAAAGTTAAAAAAGATTGTGATAAATTTAATAATTTAAGAGTTATGTATTTAAATATTAGATTCAGTTTAAAATTAAACTGAATTGAATTAATCTTAACAACTAAATGTATTCTAAAATTTAGCTAAATGAATATTAGGGACATGCTATGCCCATTGAGAATCCTCACCGAATAGTAATATTTTTTTTTTATTTTTTAATATTTTTAAACATTTTTAAACATTTTTAAAACTATTTAAATATTTTTTTAAATAAAAAAATTACAAATTTATTTAAAAACAGTTTCTTAATCATGAAGTAAAAAAATTAAAAAAAAATAAAATACAATTTGGTAAGAAATTTATGTGGAAATAATATTTTCCTAAATATTAATAGAAAACTAAAAATATTTTTAAAAAATAAAAAAAAATTACAAATTTATTTAAAAACAGTTTCTTAATCATGAAGTACAAAAATATATTAAAAAATAAATAAAATGCAATTGGGTAAGAAATTTATGTGGGAATAGTATTTCCTAAATATTAATAGAAAACTAAAACAAATTATTGGCACCGACTTGGAACTTTGAAAGCAGGACTGATTTGGTAATTTCATAAAAAAGCAGGGTCATATATTGTAGTAACTCCCAAGTCTAAAGTGACTGTGTCAGGCAGTGCACTTCCTTTATTCTCACTCTTCTCTCTCCCTCTCTGTGAAAGAAACTGCTGCAACCACATGTTCAGCATCAGTTTCACACACCCCGAGAAGAAGAAGAATGGAACAGAGAATTTGCAACTCTCCCGGCCTGTTGCCCTCCATTCTCTCTTGTTGTTTTCTTCTTATCTCTTTTCCAGCATCTGTCCAAGCTTACAAGAACTACACTGTGGGTGATTCTTTGGGTTGGTACGACACTCTTGAGAAACCCTCTGTCAATTACCAGAAATGGGCTGCCGGCAAGAATTTCAGCCTTGGAGATTTCCTCAGTATGCTTCTGTCTTTGTATTGGAGTTTTGCTCTATTTTGGGTTCCAGCTTTCTTTGCTTGTGTTTGCTCATATACTGCATTTTTGTCTGGGTTTCTTGTTTCAGTCATGCCAGAAACTTATTCATTTTAAGTCGATCTGTTGAATCTTTAACATTTTGGGCTAAGGAATCAGATGGTTCTTAATCATCTGAATTTTTCTGTAACTGTTGTGAGATTGAGATCATCCTGATTTTTCAAGTTTGTCTCTTTGATCCCATTTTGCAAGTTAATTATGCGGTTTTTTCTATGATTTGACAGATAGAACTCCCCAACAGATGGAATGGAATATTATGAAAAGATCTCTCCATTTTCTGATATAAATTAGAAACAAATTTCCATATTTTGGTTGGTTTTGTTGTCTTTTTCATCTTAGCTATTTTCTACCATGATATCAGGACATGAGTTTATGAGAGCATATATGCCATAAGTGAGAAATAAAAAAAATAATTATTCAATCATCTAAAAAATAATTATTCAATCATCTTATGACATAACTAATTAGGTTCTTGATCTTTAAACGAGAGAGAAATGGATACAAAAAATGGATTTCATAACATTAGTTTAAATGAGATAAGATATTTTGTTAAAAATTAAATAAAATATTATTATAATATAATTTTTTAATATTAATTTTATTTTAAAATTAAAAAAATTAAATTATTTATTATATTTTATGTAAAATATTAAAAAAATTATAATATTTATATGAGATGAAATATTTTGATTACGTGTATCCATGGGACCATTTATTTGACGTTGTTTGAGAAAGTTGTGGGCCCATTAATGCGTTTATTTCTCTTTTGCTCTAGATCTCGAGTTTCGAAAGATTTCTAAATTCGATTATAAAATATAAGGATTAAAATATGATAGATATTTAAATACAAGCACCAGCTCAAAGATATCTAACAGAACATCAGTATGCAATAATTGTTATAGTTTTCTAGAACATGTGTTGTTTCCTTTTCCAACTACTGTAACATAGAAGGCAGTGTTAAAGTGAAAACTAAAGAAAAAGGAAGCATTAAGATAAGGACATTTTATATATGCCATTGGTCTTTCCGCCACAGCTGCATCATCTTGCATACTCTTTTACAGTGATTGGCATTACATTCAGCTGCGGTGTACTACTGGCCATAGACTTTTGCTATGTTTACTTTCTCTTCCTTCATTTTCAAATTTTAAAAAAAAAAAAAATCTGCAAAGATGGAGTTTGCATATTAAATACATATATATATATATATATATATATGGGTTTGTCGGCAAACCCTTTGTTTTATTTCTTTTCTTTTGGTAGGTGATTGTCAGCAAACCCAATCAGACCTTTTTATGCAAAACAGTCTGCAACTGTTTTATTATTACTACTTTTTCTCGGTGACCAAACACATGCAATGTTATTTATAATGGAAATGGCTTGCTTCCCATTGATTTTTCTTCCATCTCCTTCCCATTATGATCTCTGTCAAAAGATATCTACTCCAAAGTCCCATGCCACAACAACTATGCCTGAGAATTAAATGGCACAGAAGTATCAGCCTATGAATATTTAATCCCATAATGACGACAGGTGTGACAGTAAAGTCTAATAGACATCACTCTATTCTCATTTGATTCAACTCCATTTGAATGATGGTTTCAACACATCTAGGAATTTTACATTCTGTATGATAGATAATAATTCATGAGTGTTCATTTTGTGAATGCAGTTTTCAACACAGACAATAATCATTCTGTTATCCAAACATATAATGTGACCACCTACAAACTTTGTGACTATGAGGATGCTCAAGAAGACGACACAACACAATGGTCAGACGCGAATCCATCCGCCGCCAGCCCACATCCAGTCTCGGTGCCAGTTCCACTACTCAAAGAAGGGATGACATATTTCTTTTCTAGTGATTATGATGGCGAGCAATGCAATAATGGCCAGCGTTTGATGATTAATGTGACTCATGGAAAAGGGTTGCCAAAGAGTTTGGAAAACCCTGCTGAAGAATCCCCGGGACCGATAAGTCAGAACTCCGGTGATGATGAATCAGCGCCGGATACTATTGTTCCGTCAAATTTCAATAACCCCAATGAAGAAAATGCCGATAGCGAACCATCTGGATCTGTTTCATTATCAATGCATTGGAAGCTCAAAGACAGGACACTAAATGGGATTTTGGCTTTGTTAGGGCTGGTTTGTTTGTTATCATAAGCCGAGTTTTCTTTCATTTTATTTAAATATGTTTCTTTGTTTGGCTTAAATTTTTTATATCGTTACCTGTTTGCATGATCGATGGGGATTTATTTTAATATTGTAGAGCAAATAAGTAGAAAAAGAGAGTATTATTTTCAGCTTTTCTTGTGTTCTGGTTTGCAGGGTTGCCATTATGTACTAATTATTATCACTCACGTTACGTTTGAATGTTGACATGATTCAAATTGAGCTATAAATAGTAATATTTTATGAGTTTTATTAAAATAGATTTTAATTCTTTTAGATTGAAATGTGTTTAACTTTTTAGTTTGAAATGTATGAAATAGGTTAAGATGAATTTAAATTTTTTCTATTAAAAGTTAAAAAAATAATTAATTTTATAAATAATTAATTTAAAATAAATTAAATTTGGTTCAACAACTTTAATAGAAAAGGCAAAATGGGCAAGTGATATGTGTATATTGGGAAGTCAATGACAATTGATTGAAACGAGCACATGGATGAGTTGGTTGGGGGTTTTGAAAGTTGAAATTATGCTTTTTTATTGTAGTGGTTATGTTTTGTCCAAGTAAATTAAATATATCTGTAATTTGGTAGGTAAAGTTATCAAATCACGAATGTTGCTGATGCTTCTCAAGTAAGTTGTGCAATTATTGCCATCGTCACCGACATTCATTCAAAAATATCTTCCTAATAGTCTTATTTTTTTGAGTTTTGTTACGTAATAATAAAATTATGTATTAATTTTATAATGTCTAAAAGAGACTGTAAATGTAGTTTTGTATTTATCTTTTTTAGCAATTTAGATTTATCAAAATTTACTTTTTATATCAAATTTTGAAAATATAGTAGCAGCATAAAGTCGAGATAATAAATCTTTTTTATTAAGAATAGGGTATCTAATCCATTGTAAAACTTTATTTAAAGGCTTATAATTTATAACTAATTTAGGAACACCTCTTTCTAATTCTGCTTGTTTTTATACATAAAAAACAGCACAACTCCATGGTGATTTGCTCTTTCTAATAAGTCATTTAGTTAATAAATCATTAATTTCTTATTTACAGAATTCTAATAATTCTTTATTTATTTAAATGGGTCTGGCCTTATTAGGAATATTCTTTTCAGAAAATTCCTTTTCATATGGTAATTCGACTATATGTTGTTTTCTACTCCAAAAAGCATTAGGTAAATTAGAACATACTTCGTTTTCAATTATATTTTTGAAATTATTAATTTTTTGGATTAGTAAAGGATCTTTTAATTGTTCTTCAATTCTTTTGTATTTTAATTCTTGTTTTAAGAAATTTATTTGTTTTTCTTTTCTTTTGATTTTGACTTTTGTTAAAAAATTAATTTCTTTAATTAATGATGTTTCTTTTAAGGAATTAATCTCTCTTGAGACTGGAGGGAATAAAAATTTAAATTGAATTTCTTTTCCTAATATTTTAGTAGAAATTCCTTCTTCTGTTACAGAGAAAGGGTAAAGTAAAGCAAGAAATGAGTTTCCTAATATTACTTTGGTGTTGATGTTTTTTACTAGAATGAATGTTGTTTTAAAGCAAATTCCATTATTACAGATATGTGCATTTGATAATTTATAATTTATATTTAATTTTGCTCCATTAGCTTGAGATAATGTCTCTTTTGTTTTTTCAAAATATTTAGAGGGTATTATTCCTTCTTGTATGCAGTTTAGATCTGCACCTGTATCTAATAAGGCTATTGCAGAAAAAGAGAATTCTTCATTAATGGAAATAGTTATTTCAGTATACCATTTTTGAAAATTCATCTTATTAAGTATGTTTATAAAATTATCTGATTCTTCTTTTGTAATTTTTACTGAGTTTTCTCCTTGTTCTTTTTTATGAGTGTCATTATTTTTATCTATTTTTAATAGTATAATTTCTTGTAATAATTGTTCATTAGAAACTTCAAGTTTGGTGTTAGAAGCTTTCAAATTTCTAATTTCTTTCTTTATTTCATTAATTTCTTAATGTAAATTCTTTAAAGTAATATTTTGTTTTTCTGATTGAAATCTATTTACTATTTTTAGAAAATCATATGACGAGAGGGTTGAATTGGGTTCAAAAGTCTTGGGATTACTAAAAGTATCTTTTAATTTTTCTAAATATTCTTTTCTTTCTTGTGGATTATTAATTTTATCTATTAATTCTAATATAATATTTTCATGTGACGATAATACGTTAATAGTTTTATTACAGATACAATTATTTTTATCTAAACAATTACAAACATGAATTTCATCTTCGTCTGACTCGTTATCAGAAGATTGTTCTGAAAAACTTGATTCTTTTAATCGGTAAATTTCATCTTCTTTTGAAGAAATTTCATCTTCTTCACTTGATTGTATAAAGATATTTAATAATTTTTCTTTTACTTCTTCAGGTATATCTAATTCATTAATTTCTTTTTTAACCTTACAATTTGATGCATAATGTCCAACCTTTCCACATTTATAACATACAATTTGTTTTTTCTTTTTATTAAACTTTTTTGTATTCTTTACTGGTTTCTTATATACGGATTTTTCATTGGGTTTTTTATAATGTTTTTTATAATTCCTTTTCTTAGTTGGATAAGTTTTATAAATTCTTTTTCATTTTTTGTGTCTTGTAGAATGAGCTAATAATGGAGAATAACCAAACTGTTCACAAAAGGTACCTAATTCTTTTGTAGCAAATTTCTTTTCTTTTTCCATTTGCTTTTTTAATCTTATATCATTACACATAATCAGACCAGTTCTATTAATAGAAGATATTATATCTCTATATGTAGATTGATTAATAAATCACTAGTTCTTTCTTTAAATTGGGAAGGATCACCTACAAAATGTTTTGTTAATATAAATATTAGAGTATTAACAGCATCTTCTATAGGTTGACCATCTTCTGTCTTAATCTCTTGCAGATTTTCATCATGCTTATAGACACTCAATATTCTTATTCTTTGTTCTTGTGTAAGATAATGATCCCACCAGCATTTTAATTGGCCAGTGAATCCTATAACTAGAACATGTGCTACTTGATGATCTGATCTTCTACTGGTTTTATAAACATTAGCTACCATAATCATTTCTTGAAAATGATTTAATATTTCATATTCAGATAATCCATCTATATTTCATTCATATAATGCATCTGATGCAAAAACAGATCTCACTATATGTTCTCTTTCCTTGAATTGTATATCCGGAGGGGTAGGCCTTGGATACCAATTTCGAGTAGTAAAAGTATGCGTTGCAAATTCCCTAGGATAAAATTGCCCACTATGATTTCCTTTAATTTTGTTTATCTGTAATTCTTTAAATTGATTTTCAAGATTATTAATTTCAGAATCAGATAGATCAGGTAAATCTGTCTTACTTAATACATTAATATGAGATTGTCTTGAAGTGGATGCATTATTATCAATATTTAATTTTTCTAATTTGCTAGAGATCTGTTCTAGTAAATCTTCTTTAGTCTTAGAAAAACTAGATTTTAAGTGAGCAGGTATTTCATGGGGAATAAACAAAGGAATTTCTTTAGCTTCTTTAACAGGAGTTTTAATAGGAGATATTAAGTTTTCAATTCTTTCTAATTGTTTACTCATGGTTTTTAAATATAAATTAGTATAATTATTTTGTTGGATTATATTATCAGTATTTTTAGTTTTTTTATATTTAAAATTTAAATTAATATTATTTTTAATAAAATTTATTTTTTTATCAATTATATTAGATTGATATACATATATTAGTGTATAATTATATTTGAAATTAGATTTTTCTTATTTTTATTAAACAAATCTCTCTATCATTCTGTTTAGATATTGAGATGAATTAAATTTTTTAATGAAAAATAATGAGTTAAAATAGTGAAGTAAATTTTATGAAGCACATATAAGATAAGTTTAAATGTGATTAAATGTTAATATAAGTAGAGATATATTTATGAAAAGTTAAAAAAAAATTATGAATCCCGCTCGTAAAGATGTCTTAAGTTGAAAAAAATTATAAATCTTACATGTAAAAAGTTTTTAGATTGAAATGATTTTAATAATTTAAAAATTAAGTATTTATATATTATAGTCAACTTAAAATTATTCCGATTTACATATTTCCTTTATAGTTTTTCAGGTTTCGTTGGGCACCACTAACCTCGTTAGATTGTTGGTGAGCTATTTTCAATGTTCGAATTAAGTGGAGAGTGATGTTAGGCTGCCGCCCAACAATAATCGCTGGGCATGTCGCTTAGCATAAATTTATTTTTTTTTCTCTTGTTTTTCTTTTTATATTTTTTAGATATATTTAAATATTTTTAAAAAATAAAAAAATATATTAATGCATTAAAATTTACTTTTTTAATTATTAAATAAAAAAATTTAATACATAATAATCAAAGTGAAGAAGTAAATTCAGACGGGATAGTAACATTGTTCTTAAGTGAAACGCGTTTAGGGTTGCTTAGGCCCATCACGTTTATAGGCCAAAATCCACTAAAATAATATTAAAAATATGAGACGACTAGAGTTCAGGTAAAAAAAATAGAGATATTGAAAAATTTAATAAAAGAAAAAGAAAAATGATCTTCAAGATTTTTCGGATAATCCACTTTTCGGACCCTTAATCCAACCCAGAAGGGTTCAAAAGCTTCCAAACTCTCGTTATTACAGGTTAAAATTTATTTTCAGATTACGAACTAATAAAAATTTATTTACAAATTAAAAAATATCTTCCTAGTAAATAAGATTACGTACTAATAAAAATATCAATATTTTCAGATTTTAACCTATAATAAAGTTAATATTACAAACTCAACAGTAACAAATATATAAGTCCAAAATTACAATCTCAATAATAAAAATATAAGCATATTAAAAAATACCAATATTAAAACTCAACAATAATAAAATTATAATTTTAAAATAAAATTGAAACGAGTTATTGTTGATTAATATTGGCTTAAGCATGTTGGTCTGTTTATTAATCATGTCTTAACAAGTCAATCTGTATTGACCTAAATCTATTGTCAAACACAAACTCGTTAATTGTATCGTGTATATGTTAGGTTCATAGGTGGTGTCACATATTATTACGCCTACTCTTTTGTATGGATGTATCGTGTTGTTTCTGGTGTTTTGGCAACTCAATGGCAATGATGTAAATTTTTCTAACCCTAAAAATCACAGCAAGCAAGTAGGCAGTTTGTGGAAACCTTCAGTTCTCACTCGACACAGGTTGTGAAATACATATCATGGAGTTAGTAGATGTTTGTGTGTAACACTTGTATGATCACTTGCATTGGATTCAAAACAATAGGGTTCTTAGAATCCTCCCTTCAGTACAATATAAAGAAATGTGAAATTATTGAATTAATTACGCCATATGCATCATATCATGAACTTGTCATAGAAAGTGTTGGCCTTATTTAGTGTGAAATTTCTGTCAAATAGGCTTGCTGATGAGGCTTGCTTCTTTGTGTGATATTGAATTGTTCAGTCCATCTGAAACCAACTAGAAACCGTCTTGGGGCATACACTTGCTTTAGACAATTTGAAGTGTTCTTTGTTAATCTAACGTTTTGCATCATTGTATATATCTCTTAAGAACATAGGCATTATCATAGTACATAGGGAGTATATTACGAAAATGCATACTAAGAGCACTCCCAACTGGCTCTGCAATCATCTATTTTCTCTAAATTATAGGAGAGAATTTGAGAAAATCAATAATTGGTTATTAGTTCATTCACCTCTTTGTACCTTGAACCTTCTCCTATGATTTGTAATAATTTAGATATAAAGATCGGTATTTATCTGATATCAAAATTTGTAATACATCCCCACAGACTTTTTAGTCTTAGTCTTAACGAGTTAGGATTTAGTCTTAATGAGTTCGGGTCGATTTCTTAACGGGTTGATAACGGGCTAACCCATTATTTTTATAATTAATTATATAATTTTCGTCTAACCTATCCCTATTTACAATATAAAATTTTAAATATATAATTACAAATTAATATTCAATTAATTAACTAACGTATATTATCAATTAACCTATCACCAATTCACCATTAATTAATTACTTACATCTACGTCTAAATCTAATTAAAGTTAATAGATAAATTTTTTGTAAAATACCTAAGTTATAAGTAAATATAAAGCAATTAAAAATATTGTTGTAAATTGTAATTAACTAATGTATGATATCAATTAACTAACTTATCACCAATTCATCATTTAATTAATTACTAACATCTATATGTATGACCTAAGTTGCAAGTACATATAAAGCATGTATAGATGTATGGATAATTAAATTATGTATGCTTATTGTTTTATATACAAAATGTAAAAAGTTGTATATAGCCCATTCCTCATTATGCATTAATTTAGAACTATCATAATACATTTGCATAATTTTAGAACTATCATAATACATTTGCATAATCTAAGTTTAACAAAGTAACAATTAACATGATCAATATAATTATAATTAATTATTCTTTTAATGAGTGAATTAAATAATCCATATTGAATAGTTTACTTAATTTTAAAAATATTTTTTTTATTAATTTATGTGCTAAAAAGATACAACAAATAAAAATAATATATTTACTAAAGATAGAAACAGTTCTCTTTAGTGCAAAATTCAATCTAAACGGCACCATTTAAGCACAGGGTTCCTTTCCCTTTTTTTTTGAAACGACGTCATTTAGTGTTATTTTCAATACAAACGACGCGGTTTCAACAATTCACTCTAAAACCCAGTGACCCACCCCCTCTCCCCCAACTCCTTCCCATTCCCTCTCACTTCTCAGTTCTCATGCTCTCATTGCGTGAATAGGTGAAAAAGCAAAAACCCTAGCCCCCCGCCCCCTAATTTGGTGACCGTCATAGCCTCGCAGCGCCTCCCCCACCCCATTCCGTTGCAGACACGCTGGGCTTCCCCCCGATTCCATCGCAGGGCCTACCCTTATTGCATTCCCTCCCCTCTCCAGCCACTCTCTCAGACCGTCACACACAAATCGACAAATCCAGGTATGTGTTTTGCGATTTCATGAATCTGTATTTTGCGATTTCGTGAACCTAGGTTTGTGAATCTATGTTTTGTGATTTCGTGAATCTGGGTTTTGTGGTATTATTATAAATCTGTGATTTGTGAAATTGTAAAAACATTAGTATTTTTTTATTATTATGAATATGTGATTAGGCTATTAGCTTCATTGATATGCATCTTGAGCTCTCATACAATGTTCTTTGTTGTTAGTTTTGTGCATAATGGTCTTCATGACCTCTTAACTTCGATTGCAACCACTATAAAGGTTTCTCAATCATCTGCTTTTGTTATTTGTTTGGAAAATCTCAAACCATCTGGTAACAAGGGTAATAGTAATGTTATTTTCACTTGTTTGAGCAACTTGATATTGGATTCTCATCTGTTTAGTTGTTGAAGTTCTCACCCTTATCGAGAATATTGGTAAAATATGGCCCCTCTGCCTTGGCACAGTCATCATAGGTCATAAGTGCTATTCTCTTGGATTGAAATAAACTTAGCCAAAAAGGTTCAAATTAATGGTAGACCTGGTTTGTAAAAAATCTTGGAGGAGAGCTGAATGGTAGCATGTTTTTCTAGCCTTTGTTTATTGAATTTTATGATTTTTTTGCTCTTTCTATCTAGGTGCTTCTGAAAAAAATCTTACCAAGCAGGCAGCTTTCGGAAACCTTGAGTTCTCAGTTGACACAGCTTTGGAACTACATAATTCCTTCTCATTTCTCACAGCCACCACACGCTCAGTTCTTCATTCAGGTAGACACATATTAATAGGACTGTAAATAGTCTGGTTTTGGAAATTTTGTAGAATTGAACTGGTATCTACCGGTTTTGGAAATTTAAAAATTGATACCGGACCAATTAACTACTAAAATCGGAACTTCCGATTTTTCCGGTTTCAGTCAGATCTAGTTTGGTTTTTCGGATTTTACAGACAAACAAAATCATTACTCCAACAAAACTTTAGCAATTGATTAACCCATATCCCTCATTTTATAATTTTTGGTTAAAATGTTTTAAAATTAAAATTTATGTGTTAATATCAAAATGAAAATATTCTATTAAAAATATGTGATTAATTTATGTTATATCATGAATTCAAATGTTATATTAAAACTTTTAAGATTAATTTGATGTTATATTAAATGTTATATTAATTTTAGGTTATAAAATTAATAGAAATGAATAATCAGATTAAGATTTCATATTATATTAATTATAAATTTAGCATATAATATATATAATATAATAATATTTTATATATATAATATATATAATTAAAAGTATATATATACAGATCCGATTCGGTTCAAACCGGTTAGTACTAAATCGATTTAGAGCCAGTTTCGATTTTTAAAAACCGGTTACAGACCGGACCAAACACACCGTTCGATCCGGTTTAACCCCCCACCCCCCCCCCCCCCCCCCCCCTTTATGCCCTTGAGTCCTTGACTTATGCACAGTTCTGTCTGCCTAGGGTTTTGGGCTTTACAAGTCCTATTTAAACTCTTCGATTGTTGCCTTTCTTTGCAGTTGGACTTTTTAATCACAGAAAATAACGTAAATGTATAAGAAGAAGAGAGAAGCCGATAGAGGAGGGCCCTCAAGAGGCGGGACTGACACCATGGATGAAGAGATGGACTTCAAGAAGATCATGAAGGACATTGAGCTTTTCAGTAATTTTATTACACTTTTAATTTCTTCTATTGATTGCTTTTTTGATAAATGGGTTTATTTTCTGTATTTACTTACTTATTTAAGCATGGCTTTTGAATAATGGGTCAAGGCCGTTGGGAGGTGTGTATCTAGAATTATATACCCATAGGTTTTGCTCCGTTGAACCTCTTTCAACAAATTATTATCTGAAATCAATAATAGGTAATAAGTGAACATAGGCATGATGATAATAGTAAAGAGTACTTTAATATATTTAGATTAGATTGAGAATTCGGCTATTGTTGGAAAATTTGGGCATTGGAAATATGGGATTTCCGATGTCCTACGTTTTGCGGTGGAGATATCGGATTCCAAGGAAATCTGACATTATTGGTTAGCAGAATGATAAATTTATCATTGCTCAATTTATCTTTTTTTTTTTTTTGTAACATTAGATTTTTGAAGAGGCAATTTTCTTTACTTGTGAAATACATGAAGCTGATATCATGGAGTTGGTAGATGTTCGTGTGGAACTCTGATATGATCACTAGCATTGGATTCGAAACAATAGGGTTCTTAGAATCCTCCATTCAGTACAATTTAAAGAAATGTGAAATTAATGAATTAAATACGCCATATGCATCATATGAACGTGTCATAAAAAGTGTTGGCCTTACTTTGTGTGAAATTTCTGTCAAATAGGCTTGCTGATGAGGCTTCTTTGTGTGATATTGAATTGTTCAGTCCATCTGAAACGAACTAGAAACTGCCTTGGGGCACAGACTTGCTTTAGAAAACTTGAATTTGTTTTTGTTAATCTAACGTTTTGCATCATTGTATGCACCTGTTAAACAGATTTCCTTTTATAAGTAGAACAATATTATTAATAATAAAAGAAGAGCATAGGCATTGTCATGGTACATAGGGAGTATACCATGAATATGCCTATTAAGAGCGGGTGGAAGAGGTAAAATAGCTCCTAGGGAATACAAAAGTGGGCTGTCACCCAGTGGAAAAGAGTAATAAAAAATAATGCCTTGAGTTCTCCCATTTTCCTTGACGTGTCTTTGAAGTTTCATGCATTTCTTTTATGTACCATGTTAAATAGATTAATATGTAGCCAAATTTAATAATTACTAAGTACCATGTACAGAAATATATTCTGTTCTGAACCATTTGTCAAATGTTTAGGCAAAACCCAAGTACACGGGTTGTATACAAAGAAAACTCAGTTACAAACTAGGAGCTAGAAATGGATTCAAGAAAATCATAGAAATTAGCCTCATTGAGCACAGTAACAGAAGCCTACAAGAAAATCATGGACAAGGAATTGTATACTTCATGTGTACTTGGCTACTCCTATTTACTTGATTGAATAAAGTTTTATTATTACTTATAAAAGAAAAATGTGGAAAAAGAAACATCGAAGATCATTTGATGAGTGTTCAAAGCTCCTACCATTCCTTCCAGCTGAATGCACCACATGAGACTTAAAAGGAATTATAGTCCACACTGCAGCATTTTGGTGGTCACTGGTTACCCTGCATATGGCAAAGTGAAGGTGGCACTGATATGCGTTGTTGGACTTTAGTGTTAGATATTGATATTTAAGCAACACTCCATGCATTGTGGGACTACTTTTTTTGTTCTGTAAGTGAAGTATTGGTATAAAAACCTAGTTAAAGTCTGACTCCTTGGTTCAAATAGGATTCAGCATAATTTTAAGCTCTCTGTTGGGGCTATTTTTATCTTGACTGTAACTTTTTTTCTTTTCATGGATCTCATATCTTTGTGATATAATTTTTGGTAATGGCATTTTGCAGGCTCCTCACATATGACTTGGAAAGAGAGAAAGGAAATTGAGAACAGGAAGATAGTTGCATTGGGTGGAAAGGTAAATACCCTGTCCTTTCCATTATCAACTTTTAGCTCTATTCTGTTTGCTACAAGGAAGCAGTCAGGTGGTGTACACTGGTAGAATATTTTCACATATTGTAGTAATTTAAAACTTCCTAAATCTGTGCTTACCCTTGAAACAGCCTCCTAAGAAGCATAGACTGCCCCTTAGTGTAGCACGACCCATGATGAAGAAACAAAAGGAAAGAGAGGAGAAAATGCTACAAGAGGTGATCAATTTCTTTCATTGTCTTCACCTTTTTATATCATTCTTTGCGTGAATAGGAATAGTTTTTATACTTTTACTGACTAGTGTAGCTTTCAGCGTTTAATTCTTGCAAAATTTGGGGGCAAGCATGTTGGCAGTGCTAAAGGATTTGTGGGGAGACGCAAGCCTGAGGACAGAGTTTTGAAAGCAAGTGAAGGTCATTTTAGAAACGGTATACTTGATGTAAAACATTTGCTACGACCAACCCCATCTAGAGACGATGACTCTGAAACTCATATGTTGGCTAAAAGAAAAAAGAAGGGAGGTGGAAAGAAGAATCGAGGTAAAAAGAAGGGCAGTGGTAAGAAGCACCACTAAATATGCATTGCAATAAGGGAAATCTTGACAATGGAAACAAAATTAGTTGTGTCTACCTCGGATATCCTCATCATTCTTGGGGATCAACCTATGCTCTTAATAGAATTATTGTCCTCCGTCGTTGCCAACAGAGATTTTTTAGATTGAGCCTTGTTTTTTGGTGTTGAGCATTATCAGTTTTCAAACAACTTGTATCACATAAGAGTAGGTGTAGGAATTGTCCATTTCTATATATATTGGTAGATCTCTAAATTTGATCGGGACTCCCTAATCTGGATGAATGTAATCCATTGTCGGATTGGCCTGTCACGTTTGGACAATCCCACTTGGCACTTACTACTACCCGAAACGAATATATTTCAGATCGAGGCTCCATTGTCTAGTGATCGTTTAAGAGGGGAGGGAACCATAGTAAAGCTCTTGATAGATTAAGTTCTCGTACCCACTTGCATCTTGATTCATTTGAATGCAAGGGAGTTTGTTCAGATTTTCTCGAAATCAAGTCATCCCATGATTGTATACAATATAATACATAGACCCACAATCGGAACTCCTAATTTTAACTTGGACTCGAATTTTCTTTTGTTAAGAAGATACTTAATGGTAATAATAGGTAGAAGTATGTTCATGGGATTGCATGGAGTTAGAAGTTTTTACTACTTCCAACTTCTTTCAGACGTCCAATCAAGCTTGGGGAGTAGAGTATATCATATCCATCCTCGTTTCTAAATTTGAACGCTATGCAAACAGGAGTTCTAGAAAATCTCAATCTGTCCAATAGTTTATGATGCACAATTGGCATACCACTCTAATATGCTCATGCATGTGCTCGAGGAAAAAGAAGAGAGGCAATTTTGAGCTTTCAAGAATGGGGTGTGCAACCTATTAGACCTAGATACACATAGGAGGAGCTTAGAAACTCCAAGATTAATCATTCCCTCGTCTAAGAAACGAAAGCTGCCATGTCCACAGATAAACCCCCCCAAATCGGGTTTTTTTAGCTCTTTGTTGGTACATTTTTTTTATTTCTTTAAATACTTTAAAAAAAAATTCACAACGTCATTTAAAAACATTTTCTTAATCATTAAGTAAAAAAAATAAGAATCTATGGCACATTCGGTGGCTTTTATCTGTAGACTAAGCATTATCCCTAAGAAACATAGAATTTGAAAAAAAAAAATTGCTTAATTTACAGATAAATGATATTTGTAACCGTAAAGTATATAAGCGCTACGTAATCTTTTAAAAAAAATGAGTAAATATAGAATCACATAAAAAAAATTAATTTTTAATAGTGAACTTTATTTATTTTTAAAATGATTATATAATATATATCCATTTTATGATTATACGTGTTAGTGCATTCAGCACAGGTAACAAATTTCTTTAATCAAATTACTATTTTTCGTCTTATTATATATATAAAGAAATATTGTATTCTCAAATTGTGTATATAACACATATAATATAATAAAATGTTTACATAATATAATCTAATTTAGAAAATAAATTTTAAGATCTAATTTTATAAACTATATATTCCTATTTAAATTATGAGAATGATGTGATCTCACGACATAATAATAAAGAAAAATTTTATATATTTGTTGAACTCAAAGTTTCAAGTTTTGTGTAATTATATATCTACACATAGATTTTGATGATAACAAATGAATTCAAAAAATAAAGAAGTCTCAAGTTCAAGTTATCTACACGATGGAGTCAAGCATATCAAGAGAACAAGCATGAGCAAAAAGGAAACAAATTCACATTAAAATCATAGAATAATATTGTAAATCTCTTAAAAATTCAAAATTAGAATTAATGCTCAAAATTAATATTTTATCATAAAGCATTAAAATACATTTTCCACATGTGCATGAATATTTTGAAAATTAAATTTAAAAATTTTGAAAGATGATTGATTGTTATCTTTCACATGTGCATTACATGATTAAAGGTTTGAACTTTGAAAATATTAAAGATGATTGATTGTCATCTTTCACATGTACATGTTTTATTTGAATATTTTCAAAAGTAATTGATGTTTTTTTTGACTTATGCAAAAAGTATATGTTTTTGTTTGAAAAGTTTGAAAAGTAAAAATGTGCTCCTTTTGTCATATGCAAAAAGTAAAAAGATTAGGTTTGAAATATTTAAAAAGTAAAGTGTGCTCATTTTGTCATATGCCAAAAGTAAAAGATTAAGTTTGAAATTTTTGAAAAATGAATGATGTTGTCTTTGACAATTGAAAAAGAAAAACCTTTTATTTGAATTTTTTGAAAAAGTGAATGATGTTGTTTTTGACATGTAAATCTTTTTAAATTTGAATATGAAGTCTCATATGCCTATAAATAGATCATTTGAGAGATTCACATTTACAACACCAAGAGCATACAATATTTATTCAAAGTTTTCATTCTCTCTTCTCTAAGTATTGAGCCTTAATCTTTGTTCATTTTGAAAGAAATATGGTTTGCACTGTATTGTTTTGATTTCATTCATTGATGAGTATTTTCTGATAACCTACCCATTATCAGCTCTTGTATCAGTAAAATGGTATGTATAATCCTTGTGCGTGTAGAAAGTGTTCTATACAGGAAATAGTTGAATCATCACGTGTAAGGTGATTGTAAGTGTAGAGAGTGTTCTACACAAATTCTTTGTAACGGTGTTGCTCAAAGGTGTAATAGGTTTCTATCTCCACCTAAAGGAAGTTGAATAGTGAATTTGAGGATCTTCAAGGGGTAGCTTGAGGCGAGAACGTAGGCAATGGGACCGAATCTCGCAAATTCTCTCTTACCTTTACTGTTTATATTTTATTATTGTTTTGTATTTTGTTTATATTTTATATTGTATATTTGATTTATAATTATTATTAATTTTAAATACAATTCAATTCACATCTCTTTTGTGTTAGTTATCTGGACAATAATACCACATTATCATCTTATTATATAAGATGTAGTATATTTATCGCTATTGAATGGTTTTTTATTGAATAATTTTTATGATGATAAATATATTATATCTTACATAATAAGATAAAAATAAAATAAAAATATGAAATATAGGATTACTTGATAATAAATAACTCATAAAGAAATATTATATTTATTGTTTGATTTTTCTTCTTATTTAATAAGTGAATCAAATAGAAACCTAAGAAATTGGAAATAGTTCAATGTAAAGTAACCTTTAAAAATGAGAACGTAATAAAAATTACGCAAAAGAAGTACTAAAAATAAAAGATATTGAAACTTCGGAAAGAAGAAAAGCAGGAAAGAAGTGGGTCTGCCGACTCTGCCGTTTAATCTGGGGAGAGCAAAAACAGCAGCAGTCGAAGCAGGCATGGACGAAGTTGAATTCCGACGCCTTCTCGATCTCTTCCCCATCGTCCGATCCCGTGATTACCATGTAACTCTTTCTCTATTTTCCAAGTTATTTTATTAAAAAATATTTTATAAATTATATCGTGTTTGTTAAACAAAGTGTTTGAGGTTTAACACAAAGGGGTTCCCTCTTTGTTATGATGCCATTATGTGAACTGGGTCTCTCTTTATATCCTGTTCAGTGGCTGAAAGTTCCCATTTTTGGGGTTGTTATGGTTGCTCTTATTTGCTGTTTGTCTGTATTTGTTTCATTAAGGTTGCGTTACTTAGTGGGT
This sequence comes from Carya illinoinensis, assembly GCF_018687715.1. Taxonomy (NCBI): domain Eukaryota; kingdom Viridiplantae; phylum Streptophyta; class Magnoliopsida; order Fagales; family Juglandaceae; genus Carya; species Carya illinoinensis. The sequence continues at coordinate 28,614,263 of NC_056765.1, forward strand.
AGCTTGTAGCATAGAGGTTGATCCAGTTGGTAACTGAGTGTCCAATAGTTTCGGAACAAGGTTAACAGGTATGGGCTAAACTTAAGCCCTTCAATTTTTTGGGCAAAAGATGCATCATGGATGAAGAAGTAAGAGGTTTTGTTTCAATTAAAAACTGAAATCAGGAGCCACGATTTGTGAATGGCACAACTAACAGGTACGAAGATATCAAGGCTGTTTTAAGAATAAGCTAGTCAAGGGTTGATTGATTCATATGTTATGTCTGATGGTCCGATCGAGTGTATAGTTGTTTGAACAAGTCTTCTTGTTACTTGGAGATTTTAGGAATCGATTATGCATAATACTGAAATTTGATTTGTATACCAAAGAAAAACCCCTAGGGGTTGGCTTAAGTGGTAAAAGCCTTGGTCTTGGTGGTATGCTCTATCCAAAGTCTAAGGTTTGAATCCTTTTGATTGCAAAAAATCTTTAGAGGTAATTGGACAAGGAGATTTTTCCCTTGAATTATCCGAGGTGCACTTGCGGAAAACTTCTTATTGAGGGCCTGTGCACCCCCAGGATTAGTTCAGATGCTATTGTCGGGCACCTGGTGCCAATCAAAATATATCTGTTACGTGGCTTCTTGAATTGTATGTGCTGTATGGTTATTTTGAAAAGCATTCAACACGTTATTTTGCTACCCCTAGTTGCAAAATACTGGCGGTGGGCATGTTTGGCAGAACTGGGTCACATTCTCAGTTTGTTAGATGATTAAGTGTGTGACAGAAATTTTGAGGAAGGAAGCTGAATGCTCGATTTTAAGTTTAATTCTTATATATTATTTTCGTATTGGACAGTATGTTTACTGTCCAAGTGTTTCATCATATTTTTGAATACTGCCTGCACATAATTCTGTGTTATATCTTATCTACTATGATCTGCACATTCTGCTCCTTCCTTTCATTTGTTGCCCCTCCAACACCTTTCCCAACCTCTTCCATAATACCATTACCCTCCCCCAACTTTCTGAAAAACCCATCACTCCAAGGGTGTGCCAAGCATTCCTCCAACATCTTTGCCACCCAGGATAACACCAGCGCTCTAAGAGAAACAAACTTAACCACCCTTCTGCTTCTCTCAGAAATGCCTATATAATTTCCTCCCTCCTTCAAAAAAATGAAGGTCCTCTATTCCACCTTCAAACGCCTAGAATTCAACATCAACCCTCTCACAAGAAATAAGAAAGACGCTAATAGAGAGACAGAAAAAGGAAAGGACGAGGTTAATTCTGGCGAGAAGCACATGTCAAAAGTTTTAATGGGCGTAGTATATCTGTGTGTGTGTGTATTTATTTTTTTATATATAATATCAATCCAAATTAGTGGAAGGACCCAAATGGTAGGTAGATTCTATTGTCTAACACAAATTAAAAGAATTTGTAAAAAATATCCTCTTTGGTTGATTATAGATGCATCTGGCTCTGATTTTGAATATAATTTCAGGTGGAATTAGAAGCATCGAGAGAATCAACCTCTAGGTCATCGCAGAGTGAGGTGGTACGACTTCCACTGCTTTACACAATATTGTGATGTATTTGTATATGTTCAGCGATGGTTGAAAGTTTTGACTTCATAACAGATAAAGGAATGGCAAGATGCATGGGATGAGGGGAATAGAGTGGAAAATCAAGGAATTAGCCAACATGGTATCCGTCCGATTACCTTTTATTATAATTATTGTTTTTTGTTAGCCAGCAAGGTGCATTGCTTTTCAGTATACAGTCAGTTATTATTATTATTTTTTTGGGCCCCCCCGCCCGCAGGGGGGGGGGGGGGGTGGGGGTGGGTTTCGAAACAAGAGGAAATGGTGGGTCTGTTTGGGAGTTGATTTTAAAAGGGAAGCAGGAAGGAGAGGAATGGAAGGACACCGATTCTTTTCCATTCCCTTGTAAGCATTCCAAATAAAAGTGAACACCCAAACCTTTTATATTCGATGTAAAGTCATTCTTTCCTGCCCTTTGTTCTCCTTTATAAACCTACAAGCACCTTGCTTGTTTATGAAGGGGTTTGTGTCTACCGTTGTGATTCCATTTGTGTGCCAATTTTGCTATCATGAGTTTGATGTGTATTGTATGTACTTGCCTGGAAAACTTGGAAAAGCTTCCCCCGGGGGTCTTGGGTTTGTTAACATTACATTCATCAAATTTATATGTGAATCTGGAGTCAAATTGTATTGTGAACTCTTTTCTTTTCTTTCTTTCTTTTTTTTTAAAGTAATAAGAAAATTTTGTTGAGAAGTAAATAGTCAAATTTTTTGTGAGATACTTGACATATTGTGAATCTGGTTTTTCAACACTTTGCTTTATATTTTTCAATATAGGGAGAAGACCTAGTAGGATTAGATGACTAGATGCATTTACACTTGTATGTCGACTTTTACCAGAGAAATTAAATATTCTTGGTTATGTGGCTGTATATTGACAGATGCATTTTGGGGGAAGCTAAAGTTGGCTGTCGAAAGGAAGGTATGGCGAACTCCACTTATGAAAAATTATTAGAGTTCCTAATCTTTCCACTTCTAGCATTTTAAATTACCAGCTATCTGTTGCATGAAAATTTTTGGCCATGATTCCTAGAATTTTTATTTTATTTTTATAAGTAAGAAAGACGATTTTATTAATCGATTGAAATGATTCCTGGAATATTTCATAGCTCAGAGAGGTAAAAAAAACCTTAATGCCTTAATGCGATGGAAAATGCAGATCATCAGCCTTTCTTATAGTAATGCAGATATTAAGATTGCACGAGTAATTAATAGAGTTTGTGTGGGGAGAGAGAAAGAGTAATTAATAGATTTTGTGTTAATTTGCTATATAAGAACAATGTCATATCTACAACTCAATTGAAACTAAAAAAATTGTTCTTCCCACCCCCAACAAAAAAAGGAAGAAAAAAAGAGAGAGAAGATACTGTGGATTTCAAAGACACCAACAGGAATCCTGAGCCCTATGTACACTTTAAACCAAATTAGACTCTCACAACCTGTGAGCATGGCCAAGCTAAATAATAAAATAAAGAAAAAACCTATCACACACAGAGATTTAGCTTAAGAAAAATAATACTGAGGATGATCGACATGGTCAATATAATATCAATGAAAAACCTGAGAAGCTTTAGGCTGTTCTTCACTTTTACAGAAATTCTGTTTACAGCTTTCATCTTGAGATTACAGGTCTTCTTGTTTTTATCTATTACCACAACTTTCCTCTTTTGTGCCTGTAGTTATCATTATTTGATGGAGTCGAACTGTACTTCAAAGCAGAATTAATGTGTTTGCTACATTTGTGGCATTACACCACCATAGTACAGATGAATGAAGGGGTGTATTATGGTTAATTTTGACCTGTTAAATGCCTTGAGTCATGCTAGGTAGATTGTCATTTAGGGTATTGAATATTGCTAACATATGGCATCACTCTCCCTTGCTTTATCAACTGGACTGTAGATGAGTTGAATCGGTGTTTAGTTAACATTCCAGTAAACTGGCATAGATAGGTTTTTATGAAGCTTGCAATAAATAATTGTGCGAGGCTCGAGGCAGATAACTTACTCTCAGAACTAAACCTTGAGAAGAAAGTTCAATAGTTCAATTTTGTTTGATATTTTATTAATTTCATTCAGTTTGAGCTTGGGAATAGAACTGTAGTTGCAGTTAGAGAATGACTTTCTCAGTTTGCATCTCACTCGGTGTGATATCAGAATTAGGGAAAATTGGGGCATTTCCTGAAGATTTACAAAACCAATCTTTGCATAATTATTTGTCTGAAAAATGGTTTTTGATTTGCAAAGTAACATACTCATCTTCAATTTTCCATCCACTATTCTTTCATACCTTATTTCTTTGGGCTATAGCTGTGGATTTTAATGGCCTAAATCTTCATGAGTTTCTTATCTTTACTAGTACGATTTAGATAGGTTTTATCTCTTGTATATCATCTTGTGTACTTGGGCTATGCCTATTCTTATTAATACTACCGTTTACTTATTAAAAAAAATAAAAAATTCCATCCACTATTTGAATAAGTAGACATTTGTTTTAGTTTCCAGTATATGTAAAGCAGTGAAAGGCACATCAACTGCTATTTCCTCTATTTGCTTTGAAATTTCTTTACAGGTACCTTACCTTGGTCGGAAAAGTCTAACCTTGTATTTTTCTTGTTTTTTTTTTTTTTTAAGTAAAAGTAAAATTTTTTCTTGCTTTTAGTCGTACATATTTAATTCTGAAAGATTCTCTCCACTCGTTCGTGCATCAATTTCAGCCATTGAGTCGAAACTGTGGATGCTTTTTTAGGCCTTGAAATCGAATTGGGGTCATGTTTTGTTTCAAGGAAACGTGAAGATTATGACAACATATTTACTTCCTCCCTATAGATCTGTTTGGGAAGTATTTTCATGCGACACCAAATTGTTTCATGACTTGCTATATTATATTATTAGCAGTACAATGTAGCATGACGAAGGGAGGAAAAAAAAAAACAAATAAACAGACGAATAATGCTACTCATCATCTCATGACGTGATATTAGATGATTGGAGACTATTTATTATATTTCATTTGTGAACTTATCATCTAATGTCACAATATGAGATGATGAGAGGACGATGAGAAAATGGATGATGAAGAGATTTTTTCCAAACAGATAGCATAGCTTGATGAAAAAGATGGGAATGGGATAACCATCGGTGCTCATTTGTTTCATAGGTGGGGGCAGCAGATGCAGAGAGATTTTGCAAGGCTTTCCAACAAATTCATAAGAAACTTGTACGTGCTGTACGCTTACAGAAATCTGATAAATTTGTCTTCCCTGTTACTAATGGTGTTAAAATGTCTTTAATATTCTTTCCAGGTGCACGAAGAACTAAGTTTTGATGCTGCTCAGAGCTTTATAAACTCCACTAAAAGTTCTGAAGAATAGTTTCATGGATGATTTGCATGCTTGCTTCGTTTTCTTGTCTTTTTAAGGAGTACATGAGAATTTGAGTTTGGAAGAGACATGCAATCTTTAGTGTTTGAATTAACTATTGAGTGTAACAATTAAAACAAAACTATCTTGACAAAATGATTTCTATAGAATAGATGTCATGTGAATTGGTTTCGGTGTAGGCATCTCGAGCAGTGTTTTAAATTTTGTACTGTATCGGCCGGTACGACTGGAATATGCCGTACCATTCACTAGTCCGGTACAGAAATTATACCTGTTTTGTACTGGTCTAAATTCCGACGGTACCGGTCAGACTAGTAAATATTTTGACCTGTATCGGCCCGTACCAGCTGGTATTTCGGCATTTTTTTTTTTTTTTTCATTTCTTCAAATTATAAGTTTATTTTTTGATTTTTAATTTAGACCAGATTATTTATAATTTATATGTGTATTTATATATAATTTATTCATATATACAGATTATTATTTTGGAATATAATTAATATATATATTTATATATATAATTTATTCATATCTCGAAAAGGAATATGAAACGATATAGGTATCATAATATTTTGTTCCAATATCTTAATTGGTACGACATCCGGTATGGTATTCAAAATATTGATCTCAAGTCTTCATTCTTTTTGAAAAAATTTAATTGTAATTTACAAGCATAATTATGTATTAATATATGCATTAATTTAATGTGATTGGTCAAAAAATAAATTTTATTAAAAACAGTATTAATTTAAATTATAAATATGAAAGAATTAGTATTAATAAACATATTAATATGTAATTTTACTTGTATACAGTAAAATTGTTCTTTTTAATTCATATGTTGCATTTTTGCTTCGACAATAAAGCCAATATAATGCAAAAATACGATGGTCCCCAAAATTCTCAAAGTACATGCTAAACAAACAGAAACCTCATTGAATCTCTCTCTCTCCCTCACTGCTTTATTAATTTGTATTGTTTTTATGCTGTTAAAAATTCTCAGCACTTATGAAAGAAAATTAATAATGCATACTAATTTTACTTATACCATCATCATCACACTATATATAATTTTTTTTATTTTTTTATTGTTCTCTTATCAAATTTTTGATATATGAATGATGAGTAGAAAAATTTTATTATTTTAAAAAGAATAAAATTAAAAAAATAATAAATTTGGTGTATGATGTGTGGAGATAATGAGTAGTAAAACTTTTTTTAAAAAAATGAGATTTATTATTAAAATTTTAGTTTTTTTTTTCATATAAATATCTTATTTATTCATTTTTTTAAAAGACTGGGGCCCAATATGAATGGACCAAAATATCAGCAAGTCAAATGGGAAATTCATTATTACTGCAGTCTTAGATGAAACATCACAGAGCTGTCTTCAAATCCTCATTTTGTTTGTTTAAGCCACAGCAATACTGTGGTGTCTAGCTTTATAAGAGTTGCATAATGCAAAAGCACAAAATTCTCAAGTTCCAGGGATAAGAAGGCCTATTTTCTCCATTTATCATGAACTGCCTCATGCTGAGCAGGGACACAAACGTTTGAAACAATGATAGTGAAGTACCATGCTTAGTCATGAAGAGTTCCCAAGATATCCTCATCTCTATACAGATGATACCTGAAACAAAGTCCAGGGAAAATATGTTAGGTATGGTAATGAGAACGGTTTGTCGCTCATATCAAGGAAAACAATTTTTGTGACAAAGGAATGAAGGCGAACATGTTGTGACTGTTATCTTACACCAAAACAAACGCTGGTTTGGATGTTCAATCATATCATCTTATCTCAACATCCAAACATTACTAAAACACAAACACTTTTCAATTTTAAATCTTCAGCTTTTTCATTTAATCATTACCTATTTATTACAATTTTTTCAAACTTCCAAACAAAATAAAAAATATAATTCAACCTTTTCAAATCCCAAAATGAAAATAACATTCTAATAATATTTTAATTTTATAATATTTTTATTCAATTTTGTCTCTTATTTTCTAAAACCCCATAAAACATCTTAACTCAAACCATTTCACTATCATTCATAAACTATTTCACTACTATTAGCAGATTTTTCATCTCATCCCATCCCAAACGATGCCTAAATATGTTGGCTAAAAGGTGGTCGATGGAGGACTGAACTCAAAGGGACAGGAAATATTTCCTTTTCTTTTTCCAAGCCTAACTCATGTATCTGCCAATCAAAAAGCCTAACCCATGTATCAAGGTGGTCGATGGAGGACTGAACTCAAAAGGAACAGGAAATATTTCCTTTTCTTTTTCCAAGCCTAACTCATGTATCTGCCAATCAAAAAGCCTACCCCAAAAACCAAAAAAAAAAAAAAAAAAGTCACGAAAAGAAAGAAAGAAAAAAAAGGCTATGCATCCTCTTCAACACCAACACCCCCACCCCCCCCCCCCCCCCCCCAACCCGCCGCCTTCCCTCAATCCCCTTCTTCCAACACAAAAACCAAACACCTTCCTGAGATAACATTAAAAAAGAAATCTATAGCTTACTCTTTATCACCAAGCTTTACTTCAGTTCCTCCATATTCAGGCAAAAGAACATTGTCTCCTTCCTTTACACTGACAGGAATAAGTTTCCCATCTCTATCACGACCTCCCGGGCCCACAGCAACAACTTTTCCAGAGTTCAGCTGCATTATCAAGCCGTCAAAAAGAGGTGCAAGAGCAATGTAAACCAACGAGAAGAATGAAAAGGACAACAGCAGCAAGAACAACAAATTACAGTGGCTAACAAACAAATAAACATATAAAGGAGTGCCTGCGGCAATCTCAAATCGAAACCAGTTTTTGCTCCAATGTTGAGACGTGAAACTCACTGATTTCATAATTAACACATAAATTGTGTGCAAAATGTAAGTGGTACGAGGAGCCGTTTCAAATTGAATGCGAGCAACGGTCACACCTGTAGCTGCCGTTTCTACTTTCTATCATTCCTCAGAATATAATTCAATCTCAGGTAACATAAAAGGGCTCTCATATACCGATAAAAAAGGGGGGCTCTCATATTCTCAGATATAAAAAACTTCCAATGGCAAAATGTGATAGATGCTCAAATAGATCAAATAAAGCCAGTGAGAAAAGCTCCACACCCAATTAAAGGAACATTGCAAAACGGAAACTTTTGGGTTTAATTGGAAAAGACACCAAAGAAATATCCGAAATTGAAGTTATGTCAAACTAAAATATGAAAGCCAATGTAGAAAGTCCATTTAAATCAAACCCACACCCAGACAGAAGGGAAAGACACCACAAATCAATCCGAAAGAAAAAAGCCTCCCGTCGAGACAAGAAATCAAAACCAGAAAATCCCCAAAAGCCAAACCAAAGATCAAAAGCAACATAGAAGTATAGTCAAAACAAAATTGCAAGGAAAAGACACGAACCCGATTTCAGTTTCAATAATAATAATAAATAAATAAAAAAGACATCCCACAAATACAGAAAAAAGTACCAATTTTCCCAGCATAAGGAAAAAAAAAAAAAAGGAAGAAAAAGTTACCTTGGTGGTTGACTCAGGAAGTAAGATACCGGAGTTGGTCTTTGAAGGAGGAACAATTTTCTCGATGAGAACGCGGTTCAATGAAGGAATCAGACGCTTCGCCATTTGGGGGGGGATTTGAAAAGGGGAATGAGCAGAGAGAGAGTAGAATGGAATGCGAACTAGAAGCTTCTTTCACTTCTCGACTCCTCGTTGCCTAATGTTTGTAGGGTTTAAGAAGGATTTTAAGACCGAAATTCCGCCACTATCATACGCAATTTTAATTCTAAAATTATTTTTTATTTTTTTTTAGTAATTTTGCCTAAATTAATCCCTCAATAAATAATCCGTATATTTAAAATGATTAAATTTAAAATAAATAATAATATTTTATAATTGATTTATCTGTCTGAACTCATTCAATAGATTTCTTTTTTATCTTTTCTTCGTAGATAAATCTTTTATAAAAAGATTAGTTATACGTTGACTTGTCAAGTCTTGATTGAACCAAAAGTAAGTATAAGATTCAACTTAAAAAAATAAAAACTGATTGATTCATTAGGCTGGGGCTGCTATGAGACCTTATGGTCAAATGCAGAAGTTTAGAGCAGCAGTGGATGATTGTGGTCTTAGTGATCTGGGCTTCCGTGGCAACAAGTTTACTTGGAGTAATAACAGGGAAACCAACCAGTTTACCAAAGAAAGATTGGATAGGGGCTTGGGAAATTCACAGTTATCTCTCATGTTCAGTTACATAGATATTTACACTCTTCCTGCTCAATCTTCAGATCACTCTCCCCTTTTTGTTTCCATGTCCAATGATCTCAACAACTGCTTTCAGAAAAGGCATTTGTTTAGATATGAATGCTCTTGGGACAAGAAGGAGGAATGCAAGAAGATTGTTGAAGAAGAATGGAGATCAAAAACAGCAAGGGAAAGCAAACTCCACTCAGTCTTGGGAGGCTTGACACTATGCAGAAAGGCTCTCACTAGATGGAAAAAGATCTGTTATAAAAACAATAAGGAGTTGGTGTTAGAACATTTGCAGGTTATTTCGAGGCTTCAAGAGGAGAATATGGGGCCGTCTGGGGCTGTTATTAAGGAGAAGCAGAAGGCAGTAGATCAATTACTAGCAGAAGATGATCTAAAATGGAAACAAAGAGCCAAACAAAGATGGCTACAAGATGGGGACAGGAACACAAGGTATTTTCACATGTGTGCCAATCAAAGAAGAAAAACTAATAGGATTAGTAAGGTTGAAGGGGAAGATGGCAGTCTCCATACTAATCCTACTCAGGTGTCAGGGCTATTTCAAGCATATTATGAGAAGTTATTTGCATCTTCTCAGCCTGCAGGAATTGGTGTCTGTTTACAAGCCTTGACTCCTAAGGTTACAGAAGAAATAAACACCTTTTTGTGCAAAGATTTTATGGCAGAAGAAGTAAAAGTGGCAGTTTTTCAGATGAACCCACTGAGTTCACCTGGACCAGATGGGTTCAATGCAGGGTTCTACCAAGCACACTGGCAGGTGGTGGGGGAGGATGTGAGTAAAGCAGTGCTCGACTTCTTGAACCTTGGTAGAGGAGATCTACACACCATCAATGATACCTTTATTGTTTTAATTCTCAAAAAGAAAGATCCTTCTAAGGTAACTGACTATAGACCTATTTCTTTTTGCAATGTTATCTATAAAATTATCTCTAAAGTGATTGCAAATAGGTTGAAGAAAGTTTTACCTGCTCTTGTATCTCCAAACCAGAGTGCTTTCATTCCTGGTAGGCTTATTATGGATAATGTGATGGTTGCCTATGAAGCTATGCATTCTATGAACAATAGATTGAAGGGCAAATATGGTTTTATGGCTTTAAAGTTAGATATGAGCAAGGCCTATGATAGGGTGGAGTGGGAGTTTCTGCTTGCTGCACTGTCTAAGATGGGCTTTCATGAGAAATGGTGTGGCCTGATTAGGAAGTGTTTGGAGTCAGTTTCCTTCTCTTTGCTTATGAATGGGTCTCCTCAGCAGAAATTCTCAGCATCTAGAGGTTTGAGACAAGGTGATCCCTTGTCACCTTATCTCTTTATTCTATGTTCTGAGGTTCTGAGTTGTATGCTGTCACAAGCTGAAGTTTCTGGAGCTATAACAGGTGTACCTATTGCTAGAGGTCAGATTTGCATTAATCACTTGTTTTTTGCTGATGACTCATTGTTGTTTTGTAAAGCTTCCTCCTTAGAGTGGAGCAACTTGCTCTATCTATTGGAATGTTATGAGAAGGCTTCTGGTCAAAGGTTGAATAAGGAGAAGACCTCTATTTATTTCAGCAAAAACACCCCTTCTGATACAAAGGAAATGATTCTGAGTATAGCAGGTGTTCGATCATCATGTTCCTATGAGAGGTATTTGGGGCTACCAGCTTTTGTTGGAAGATCTCGATCTAAGGCTTTCTCATCTATCTTGGATAGAGTCAGTAGTAAGATATGCAATTGGAAGAATAAATTCTTGTCTAAAGCTGGAAAAGAAGTGCTGCTAAAAGCAGTCATCCAGGCCTTACCTACTTATTGTATGGGGGTTTTTAAACTTCCTAAAGGTTTGCTTGGTAAGATTAACAACATGATGAGACAATTCTGGTGGGGCCAACAGGAAGGTGAAAGGAAGATTAATTGGATTTCTTGGAGGCAAATGGGCAAGTCTAAATCAGAGGGGGGGCTTGGTTATAGGGATTTTGAAAGTTTTAATATAGCCTTGCTAGCTAAACAATGCTGGAGATTACTCCAATCTCCAAATTCTTTAGTTGGTCAGGTTTATAAACATAAATATTTCCTTAACTGTTCTTTGTTTGATGCCAAGGTAGGTTCTTCTCCCTCTTTCATATGGAGGAGCCTGTGTGAAGCTAGAAAGCTGGTGTATGAAGGGTCCTTATGGAGGATAGGGGATGGTGCTCAGGTGTGCATTTGGAAGGATCGGTGGATTCCTCAACCTGACTCTTTCAAGATTCAAAGTAGGCCTACTACTGTAGACCTGAATGAGAAAGTGGCAAGTCTTATTGACCCAGTGACAAAGGGCTGGAATTACTCCCTGATTAGGAGTTGGTTTTCTGCAAGAGAAGTGGACCTCATAACCCAACTACCTGTTAGCACTTATGGGTGTCCTGATATGCTAGTATGGAGATGCAACCAGAATGGCCTCTTTACAGTAAGGAGTGCCTATTACCTACAAATGGAGTTACTTGAAAAGGCTAAAGGACAATGTTCAACTGCAGGGTCTGAAAGTCAGTTGTGGCTATCTCTATGGAATCTCAATGTGCCTAGATCAGTCCTCATTTTCATGTGGAGAGCTTGTTTGGAATCTCTTCCAACCAAGCTCAATCTGTATAAACGCAGGGTGGTGGACTCTCCTATGTGTCCTATCTGTCTATCAGAAGAAGAATCAAGTCTACATGCCATCTGGTCTTGTTTGGCTGCACGAGATGTCTGGTGTCAAGGTTTCAAAAAGCTGCAGAAGGCTGTCTTCGATGTCTGTGACTTTAAAGGGCTACTAAAGGCTTGGTTTTCTCAGTTTGGACAAGATCAAGTGGAGGTAATAGCAGTTATTGCACACAAGATTTGGCAGAGGAGGAATAGACTTCTGTTTGAAGAGGAGTTTACTCATCCTTCTGAGTTGATGCGTCTCAGTTTGCAGGCAGTGAAGGATTTCCAAGAAGCTGCTGTTACAGCAGAGTCCCATCTACCAGTTCCTTCATCCTGCACCAGTAGCTGGATAGCTCCACCTGAAGGGTTCTATAAGGTGAATTGGGACAGTGCTTTATGCAAAAACACCAACATGGTGGGCATTGGCATTATTGTTAGGGACCATGGTAAGCATGTAATTGCAGCCAAAAGGATGAGAAGAATGTTCACACAGGATCCACTAATTGCAGAAGCCTATGGGGCATGTCAAGCTGTGAGATTTGCTCAAGAGATTGGCCTAAGGAAGATTATTTTGGAAGGAGATTCTTTAGTTGTGATCAATGGCATTAATCAGACTGAAGTCAGTTGTAGTAAAACAAGACCTATCATCTGGGATATCAGAAACTTGTTGGCTCGGATGGAAGTTTGGGAGGCTGTTCATACCAAGAGAGCAGCCAATTCGGTTGCTGACTGTTTAGCTAAGAATGCACTAAGGGCAAATGAGGATATAATTGATTTAGAGTTTTGTCCACCATGTATTCATTCTCTTGATTAAATTTATTAATGAAATGATTCTTTCCTTCAAAAAAAAAAAAAAAAAAAAGGAGGGGTTTGGATAATGGGTTAAAATAAAATAAGTTGAGACGAAAGTTAAAAATTAAATAAAATATCATTTGAATATTATTTTATAATATTATTATTATTATTATTTTTAAATTTGAAAAAGTTAAGTTTTTTCTTAAATTTTGTATGAGAATTTGAAAAAGTTTTGATGATTAGATAAGAAATGATGAATTAAGATCAACTTTAAATTCAAACAGGTCCTTAATGTGTAAATCATTTTAGTAAGAATATGGCAAAGTAATTCTCTAAAAAAAAGAAAAGAATGAACAACAAATATGATGCTATTATTTTTGAGTTTTGCTACGTATAGTACTCCACTAATGTAATTGATCAAAATAATTATTTTATATTATTGTTAAAAAAAGTAATACAGTTAATCATATCAGTAGAGTGTACAAAGAATACGCAAAAATAACTAAACATAAAATTTTTATATTTTTTAAGTTTCTTCAAATGAAAAAACTTTAATATGATCAGCAATTATCAAGTTTGATAAACAAAGAATTCATTGTTATACCTTGAATGGGTATGAAATGAAATTATAAAACAGTTTTGTCCTTCCCCATATATGATGGGGTTTTTTTTTTTTTTTTTTTTTTTTTCAAATTTAGGGGATTGATGTAATTTGATTATGCATTGTATTCATTGAAAGAGAAATGAGAGGGAGGATTTTAAATTGATGAAAAATGAGGGGGAAATTAGGGGCTTATTTATATAGAGAAAACAAAAAATATTTAGGTAATTAATGGCCTGGCTGCATTATAAGGTTGTCTTCATCCATAAGACCTCTAAATAAGAATGGGCTGGCCTGGTTGGGCTTGAATTTTGAACTTCTGGAATTTTGGCCTACTAATTCATTTGATTAAAATTACCTCCCATTAACAATATACACTCTTCATACCATATATAATTTTCAAAATACAAAGAAATTTCACATTGTTAAATATTTAATCATTAATCCAAAAAATATAGGACTATAAATTATATACTAATTTGTAAACATTTAATCCTTAAGATCGTAACATTCCACCATACTTCCGAATCTAACATTCACAACGGTCTTTCTATTGAGTCATTGACATTGGCCTAATAGTAGTTATTTTCCTTTTTGATGGTTTTGCTCATATATTCGTAGTTCACTACTTAATATCATGTACATACATAGTACTAAAGTATTTTAGTCCAATCTATATATAGGTCGATCCCTCAATGACTTGAACTTGTGGCATAGTAGTGTATATAGCTCTAATACCGCTTATTATATACTCAACCATTAATCCAAAAGTCCCATGATTATTAGATGCTAATAATTTAGGTCTGATTTGGTTAGCCAATTCATATGAAAACATCTTATATGGAGTTGTACCGTATAGTAGTTTTGGCTCTCCAAACACAATATTTCATCTCTTAAGTTTTGAAAACATTTACTTAAATGAACAGTAAATAAATAGTAAAGGTTGACATGAATAGTGTGTGAACAGTACATAAACATTACAAAACAGTACATGAACAGTGCATAACTTGAGTACTCTATAAATACCATAGGACCCACACATTTTTCAAATTTTAAAAAATAAAAAAGGTCTCATCTCATCTCAGCATCCAAACACACATTTTTTTTACAAATTATCTCATTTCATCTTAACTCAAAAATTTCATTACTATTCAAAAAATCTTATCTCATCTCATCTAAACTACATAACCAAACGAGATCTTAATTAAACCTTTAACCTTCATGATTATAACACGTCATATAATAAATAACATCGATAATATTAGATAATTTGAAGTTATAAATTCTGAAACACTTGATAATTATTCTCTAATCCTTTCTTCTATTTCTTCTATATCTAATCTATTACAATTATACAAAAAACAAATGTCACATGCATTCAGATTACTTTACATTTAAAGAGATGAAATTAATTTAAGTATTCTCAACATACTCACTCCATTACTATTTATTATTTTATTATTACTTTTTAAATATTTTTTATTACTATTTAATATTCTATTATTATTTTTTTATTACTATTATTTCATTATTGTTCACAACACTTTTCAATATTTCTAATTATCCAAACCCAACTCTAAGCAAAACATAATGTTTTCGTGTCTAATAAAGTGTTAAACTTTACAAACAAAAGTCAAAGATGTAACTTTCATTATTATTAACAACATTTCTTACTTTATAAAACCCAACCATAGTCCATAAGCAAAACTTAAATGTTTTCGTGTCTAATAAAGTATCAAACTTTACAACCAAAAGTCAAAGATGTAACTTCAAGGTGATGGTCTCAATTGAATCCAATGCTGCAACTTTTCGGTCAAACATAAATCATTTGTAAAACTAGCCCCTCCCTCTAGCCTTTACATATTTTTGTTTTTTTATTAGTTCTTTTCTAACAAATAAGGATGAGAGATTTGCCTCAAGCCCAGGAGAGTTATGTGATAGGCTAGGTATCGAAATCCCTATAAAACGTAATGATTTGCACAAGTCTTGTGTAAAAGCTTTGCACAAAAGCTCTTTGTAAGAGAAGTAGACTTCACCGCAAAAAGAATTGAATTCCACCACGAAAGAAAGAGTATTTTCCTTATTATCTGAAGTTTTGTACAAAACTTGTACAATTAAAAACTTATTCATGTCATTGTTTTTTGTGTTATATATATATATATATATTACATATATATATTTGTTGAAGGAAAATACGAGGGATGTTTATAGAGTTGCTCTACAGCCCTCGACTCAGGACCCAAATTTAAGCCTGATAAGTGTAAAAAAAACAAAAAAATAAATAAATTATTTGTTTTTTCATGTATTTTTAAAATATTCTTAAATATTTTAAAAAAGTTTACAATATTAATAAAAAATACTTACTTAATTATTAAATAAAAAATAATAATCTGACAAAATGCTCGAGACTGATTATGGAGATGCAAAGCATTTCTCATGTTTATATCAATCTGACTAATACTGCAGGTATTATGTGTTTTGGAAACTGTCCACTTCACAAGAAAACAACAACCTAATTCAAATATATATATATAAAGTAATTCAAATATATATTATAAGTACTGTTCTGTAGACACCCAAACATTAAACACACATACCAATGACCATAAAACGAATAAAAAAAAAAAAAAAACAATAATACTCATAGTCGTTACACCAGCTCTAATATTAATGGAAAAAAATCAACAATATCATATATATATATATATATATAAAATACTTTCTTGTTTTTTAGCTGCAAAACTGTAAACAAGAACTTCAATTTTATCTGCAAATACTGCAATAATATTTGTGGCATTGCTTACGCGCGTACGTACATAATTCCTGTGGATGGTAAAGCAGAAACTAACGTCTCAACCATCAGATATAATCAAAAGAAAATAATCAAAATTTTGAAGAGAAAAGAAAGGAAAAAGCGAAGAAGATGGAAAATATTATAGCCTGAAGTAGCAGTGAATTAAGAAATAAATAGAGAATCGAGCTGCTTGCTTTATGTATGATCTAGCTAGAGCTAGCTACTTATCGATTATGTAAAGGATTTGGGCCAGTAAAGACTTTCCTCTTTTCATCTCCAAAAACATGAGCATGATCTCCTGCATCTTCATGATCTTTATCTCTTGACCCAATGCTACCATTAATGGATTCGACATCAATACTACTCACTTTAGAGGCAGCAGACCCAGCTTTAGCTTTGAAGGTTGCAAATGTTGCAGACACATGATCAGCTGCAGAAGATGTCGATATTTGTAGGAGAAACAGAAACAGAACCAGGAGTAGAAGAGAGAAGCAAGCTAACTCTTTTCTAAATATAAGACCCATGATCTGCTTCAAGCTGCTCATGATCAAGACCCAGATCATGCATGGATCGAAACTTCCAGCGCCAAACCCTAGGAAGTGTATATATATATATATATATATAAAGAAACAAACAACTTTCTTGTCTGATTCTCTGAATCTAGCTAGCTGAAAAGGCCACTAAAAGAGAGAACTCGATCTTAAAAGAAGGCCCTCCTCGATCGGTGTTGTTTGGGACACAAGAAAAAAGAGGGATCTGATGATGCTTTTCTTGATCTTCTCTTTCTCTGTCCTTCCCTCTCAAGTTGCTTGGGGGATATGTATATAATGCTTTTGGATTTGTGGTTCTGTTTGGCCGATGGGAATGACCTCGGAGTCTGAGCTCTGAAACTGAGAATAGTCAATGAAGGCGATAGTCAAAACACCACCTAGGTTTTGGTGCCCGAATGCAAATGCAAATATATCTTTTGCAGAAGGTGTTGGGAATCTTGGATGGATGCTGCAGATTTCAAATATTTTTATTTTATTTTTTCAAAACTAGGTTTGCTTGGGAAGAACCTCTATGAACCAGAGAGAGAGATAGCATGCAGCAGTTTTTGGAGTGGTTGATGATATATAATAGGCTTGTTTTTATGTAGCAGACGGAAACAGATCAGTTCTGAGTATTCTATCTATCTATCTATCTCATATTACCCATCGACCTATATAAAGATAAAATAAGATGATTTTAAATAAAAGTTAAATAAAATATTATTTTTTAATATTATTATTATTATTTTAAAATTAAAAAAATTGAATTGAGATTTTAAAAAGTTAAATTATTTATTATATTTTATATAAAAATTTAAAAAGATTGTAATAATAAAAAAAGATAAGATGAGATAATTTATGAATCCAAACTAGAATGACCTAAATATTAATATTCGGGTTTTAACTTTTTCCTTTGCTTAAGATTATTAATTTCTTCAAAAAAAGGGAAAAAAATTAAATTATTTACATTTATCTTAGTATTTCCGTCATTGGACTATACATAGGATGTCAAATTCTATTTTTGTGAATTTATTTTTATGTAATTTTTTTGTAACTGAAATATTTTCGTTATATTAAATATAATAGTACGTAAAGTTAAGGTTTGAACTCAAAACCTATATTTTGATAACATGTCAAATCATTACTTATCTCTAAAAACTTCATAGAAACATAAAAAACAAACATACATGTCCTATAAAAAATATATATAAAACAAGTAAAAATAGATCACATGCATTTTTATCTGTAAAAGACATGCATGGATATTATATATACTTCCAAGAAATTGTAGGGTTCCAAACTGATCCATAAAAAAATAAAAAAACTAATTGAATCTGTTCATAGATTTGAGCTCGATACAGCCATATATGCTTGCGCTGCAAAAGTTGTCATCTCCCACCAAAGAGTAGTACTAAGGTTTGCACGCGCAAGAGAGCTTCCCCAACAAGTGATCCAACTTAAAGTTCAATCTCATGTCCTAGTAGAGACAGTCATGATTTGAAGCTCTTAAGTGCTGTTTGTGAATTTTTGAACAAATTTCAACTTGACATCGATCTTAAATAATTAGAGATCGCATAAAAATAAACTCACAAAACAACATAATTTCATGTAATCTGTTACATTTACTTTACAATAAAAGAACTTTACAATCTGACGTATTACATGAAGTCACGGTATTTTGTGAGTTTACTTTTGTGTAGCTCTTTTATGGCTAAAGTATTTCTCTGATTATTAATCATACAAATTCAGCAACATTGGTAATGAGAGAATATTGAATTTGAATATTTATTTTTGTAGATTGAAAACTATCATCAAATCATAATATATATCCTATAATACATGAATAATTAAAATCTAAGATTTGAGTAATATTTATTATTATTGCAGTAGTACTAGATATTGTAAGCTACACGACAAAGGAAAATGTCATTATTCATCTTTTTTCCAACATTCTTGAATGTCAAATTAATTCTACGAGTATTCTTGAATGTCAAGTTATTCATCTTTCATGATCATGACCCTATATTTTTATAAGATCACATTTGTGTAATGTACACCAACCTCTCTTAAATAAGAAAAATGATAGTTGTAGTCGTGAGTGTGCAAGGCCAATCAATCACTTTGAAAAAAAATAAATAAATATAGAATCCACGTGAAAAAAATTTTAATTTTTTAATAGTAGATCCTACTTTTTTCAAAACGATTGTACGACGCTTGCACACTCCATACTGTATGTAGTATTACTCATATATATATCGTTTTGAAAAATAAGTTTATAATATAAAAGACTCTAGAAATTGAATTTGAATCAGTTGATCTTAATTTCCTTTGTATTGTTGGATTATCATATGTTTTTCCTTTTCCACCTTAAACTACCACTCTGTTAAATTGGACCCTAAACTATTGGATTTTGATAATTAATTTACATCATTAGTTAATATCTTACCTGTGCCACTGGCTCTATTTTCTTAGAGTAATATTGTTAGATAAAGTCTGGGAGTTAAGCACCAACACTTCCTTTGAATAAAGCTAATTAATATGAAAAAAACCCACTTTTTAATAGTGAGACTCACTATTTAAAAAAAAAGTGCGTGAAATTTGTACATTTTAAAACTTTATCTAGCCTTACTTATTTTTTTAATCAATATCTAGGCAAACTTTGATGAGATCCTATATTACCAAAATTTGGAAGATTAAATTGTAAATTGACATATATATTAGATAATTTAAGATATAAAATAGGAAAAATATAACAACTTAGGGCTAATTTAATTACATAAAACTAAACTATCTTATCTTATTTCATTATTATAATTTTTTTAAATTTTTATATAAAATAAAATTAATAAATAATTTAATTTTTTTAAATCTTAAAATAAAACTAATATTAGAAATTATATTATAATAATATTTTATTTAATTTTTAACAAAAAAAAATCTTATTTCATCTTATAAATCTCATTTAATCTGATTATCTGCGTGAACAAAGGAGTCCCGTTGAGATTAATATTTGACGTTTCCAAAAGCAAACCAATGCAACTTGGTCAAACATGTAGGAGTTGACAGGTGGGCCATGCACAGGTGGACAGTGTACATATATGGAATGATCTTGGTCTGGGATCAAATGATGTTGTCCTAATTCACTTTCAATAATGACAAGGAAGCGCCCAATGCATGAAAACCTGCATGGATAATTGGATCAAATGATGTTGTTTTGAGACCCTAAATTTAGGGTATAGATTGAAAATTCTAGTGATTAGGATAGAAAATGAAAAAGAGATAACAGTTCAGTGTCACAAAACATGGGTTTTACCCCTCTTTAATATGAAACTTAATCAAAAGCAAATCAATATAACTTGGTCAAACAGGCTGGTGTTGACAGGTGGACAATGACACTACAACAAAAAACATATTTTGGGACGAAAATTTTCGTCCCAAAATATATCGATTTCGTTCCGAAAGATTTTTTGGGACGAAAAAATTTCGTCCCAAGCTCGTCCCAACATCACTGTCCCAGAAGATATATTGGGACGAAAAACACAATTTCGTCCCAAAATATATCTTTTGGAACGATTTTGAAAGTGCTCGTCTGGTTGTGTGCACCGACTTATCCATCGTCGATACAACATCACCGAAACTGCATATCCGGAGAACAAGGGATAAATCTGCCAAAATCTTAATGCTGGACGTATAACAGATATAGCTCGATAGTTTGCGAGAATGATCTTACAATTCCAAACTGTCCACTCTGGACAATTCAAGAGTTATCAATCTTTCAATTAAGGCGGATTGATAACTCTCGAACGGGTCTAAGGCTAATATTGATGAACAAGCAATATAAGATATGCCAATATTTAACATGTATCAAACAAATAATTCAACATCATAAATAATTAAGTTTTGTAACAAATCTTAGATGATTTGTAATTTAATTCATTCTCATTTGATTATTTGAATCTTTTAAGTATTTAAGTATTATTAAATGTAGATTATATATATTTAATTTTTAATTACACTCCTGCATTTAAAATGTTAATTATTTTAACACTGCCCAAGAAATCGTTCAAACGGTGTTCGTGACCGTTCGATCTCCTATACAGTCGTTCGAACGGTACACGTACCGTTCGAACAGTTTACATCCAGAAATCACTCGTCTTCAACCTCCGAAAACCCCAAGTAATACAGTCCATATTACATCAAAAGATAGCAAAATATATGACTAACTCATGTAAGCAAACGAAAACACTTATATAAAAACTAAAATGAGGTCAAATTTAAGGAGAATACCTGATTTGGAGAGATAAAGCTTCAAAAATTCCAAACGGTAAAAACTCTTCACCAAACGGTAAAAACAACCTCTTAATCCGAAAATATAAGAGATTGATAGGAGTTTGTAATATTTGAGGGCTAGATTGAAGAATAATGGCGTTGGTTGGAACAAAATGAGCGTGGGAGTGATGCTCGGTCGACTGAAACGAGTCCGAGATTGTGAGGTTCTGTCGTGTAAATGCAGAACATTGCCGTTCGAACGGTTGTTTAATGAACGTTCGAACGTCAAATCGACTAGCGGGAAAAATTTCCCCCGCCGATTTGACGTTCGAACGTGAAAATATACGTTCGAAGGCTAATAATTAACGTTCGAACGGTTATATTATACCGTTCAAACGTCAAATCGATTAGCAGGAATAATTTCCCCCGCTAATTTAACGTTCGAACGTTAATATAAACGTTCGAACGTACTATTAAACGTTTGAACGCCAATAGTAAACCGTTCGAACGTTTAATTATATTGTTGCTTATTGTATTTTTTTTGCACTATACCTTTAAATATAATAATTTCTAAATATACTATAGTTTAGAGCCATAGTAATATAACTATATAATATATAATCAAACATATATTATATAGTTTAGTAACATATATAGTATAAAATATCATATTACATCTAATATAATCAACAAGTACTACATATATTAACCTATTATATATAACATATATATGGTATCATAGCATAGGGTTATATGTATCACATGCATATATATAATGTTTATTTCTATAATATTAATAGTAGATATTTAATAATAGAATATCTACTATTAATATATATAGTGTCATCTATACTAGTATATATATATGTGGTACTAGTTAATATCACATATAATATATATGTTATATAAATACATGAACATGGCTTCATGTATATAGTAGTCTATATTATATTAATTATACTATATAATATAACTTATACTATATACTATATAATATTCAATAGTATAATATATTTTAATTAAATATAATATAATATATACTATAAATTGCCAAAAAATTATATATATAATACATAGTGTTTAATAATATATAAGTGCATTAAATATATTGCATTTAATATTTTTAACAATTAAAATATATTATAATTGAATTAATTATTATATTTAATATAATTAATACGGAATATTGCATTTAAATATTTGAAAACCGATTAATTAGGGATGGCAATCAATATTTAGTTAATTCGTTCGAACGGTATAACGTACCGTTCGAACGGTACTGCATATATAAGCCCATCCCGACGTCATTTTCACGCATTTCCTCCGTGAAAAAGCCTCCAAACCGTCGATCTCCGCCGTTGAACGCCGTCTTCGCCGCCGTCAACAGTGCCCACTCGAAGCCCCTACCTCTAACAACCGGTATTTTTCATTTTTAAAGCATTTTACCGTTTAGATTTAGGTTTTTGATAGATTAATTGTTTAAGTTAGGGTAAACCGATTTATACATCAAAATAATCGGTAGATTTGCATAAATCCATGTTAGGAACATTTATTTAGGTTTCTATTGCATTTATTTTGGTGTAAAATCCAGGGAATCGAAGGATTCCATGGATTTCAATGGCCGAGTCGACTCGGCCTGGAATCCCGATCGACGAATATCGTTCGAACGCTATGCTTAGCGTTCGAACGTTATAACTTAACGGTCGAACGGTCTGTCTGTAACCGTTCGACCGTTACAGTAAACGTTCGAACGATATAAATCAACGGTCGAACGGTTTGTCTGTAACCGTTCGACCGTTAAGTTACATAGTTCGAACGATATAACTAAACGGTCGAACGGTTTGTCTGTAACCGTTCGACCGTTACGGTAAACGTTCGAACGGTGTTTAATATTATATTTATATTATTAATATTGATATTGAGTGACATATTTATTGTTGATAATGTTGTTCAGAATGGCAAATATTATTAAATTGCTGTTTGTTTCAAACTACTGTAAATAGTTCTTTATTGTATTTTTCTTGTTAATGTTATATATCTAGTTTGTAATTATAAATTTCAGGTTGATTATAATGTCTACTTCTAGACCGGCACGTAAGCGACGCAATCTTGGTGAGAGTAGTAGTGGTCCAGTTCGGGAGAGGACAGTTTCACTGGAGCGACCAGTGAAGATTTCTGATTTCCAGAGTCTTATCTGGGAGGGTCATTCATTGCCCTCAATATTCAGTGATCGTGGTTGGGGACCTATCTTGGATGAACGGGAGGAAGCATGGGAGCCAGTCTCCTACATTGACATTGTTGCTGAGTTCTATAGAGAACTCGGCAGTGCCAGCGCAGATGATTCTGGGGCCTACAGTATCACTGTCCGAGAAGTACCCGTTGTATTTTCACGAGATGGACTTGCTGAGCATCTCGGTATTCCTAGGCTGCCAGATGCATATCCGAATGTGGTGCCTAGAGAGTCTGATCCTTCAGTTGAGGCGGAGACAGCTGAGGAGGAGGCATCAGTTTATACTGATGAGGTCGATACCCTTGCTGATCACGAGGTGAGGGATTTGGTTGTCGGTCCAGATGCTCCACCGTATGACGGGACGAAGAGCATCAAACAGGCAGATTTATCTTCTTTCTTTAAGATATTAAATTTGATAATTGCCAATAATATTGACCCTCGGCAGCACAAGACAGAAGTTGGCATTGATCGGACGAAATTTATGATACGGGTCGCTCGTGGCATTCCTATCGACTTGGTGGGATATATATTCGATAGGATTCGATCAGAATCTCGGTACATTTCGATGGATATACTACCATTCGGAGTCCTGATCACCCGATATCTACTATGTGCTGGTGTTGTGCCAGATGTTGCTGAGCGTAAACGGGAGCCGATGGGACCGATAAACAGCACCACCCTCTCACGCAGCACGGGACACTCGAGACTGCGTTTTCGTGCACATGTTCCAGAACCAGTTGATCCTCACAGAGATGCACAGCCGGGAGATCATGGAGTCTCAGCTGCAGCTGCAGAGACATCTACACGGGCCGAGGCATCAGTCCACAGTGTTACTCGTGAGGAGATGGCTGACATAGTGCGTGCAGCGATCAGCGAGCAGACATCAGCAGTGATCGATGCAGTGCGTATGGAGATCCATTCTGCTGTGTCTGAGCTTCGTACAGAGTTTGCTGCCATGTCTGCGACTCAGGTCACCATCAGTACTCGACTGACACAAATAGAGGAACGTATAGCTGCAGTCGAGGAAGTGTGCAAAGACTTGGGGTCTTAATTACTTTATGATAAATTTTATTTATTTATTTCCTGTTTTTTGTATGGACAATATTTTGTGTTTTGTAAATTCAGTATTTAAGTTATATGCAATGGTATTGTTTTATATTTTCTAAACTAATTCTTAATTTAGATTATTCATATTATTTAATTAACCAATTTTTTATAATTACTAGTTAATCTAAATATAATTTGGCAAAAAACTTAAAAAATTAAAACTCTGTCACCGTTCGAACGATTCAAATAACGTTTGAACGGTGAATATGCATCATTCGAACGGTTAATATTAACCGTTCGAACGGTTTATCAATTTCCCTCCAAAATAATTTTGCCTATCGCGCCAATATTACGTTCAAACGGTGAAAATTAAACGTTCGAACGGTTAATCATTAACGGTCGAACGGTTAACTTATTTGGGACAAAAATATTCGTCCCTAAGAATACCGTTCGAACGAGTTCGAACGGTATGGCATAACCATCGTCATTTTGGAACGAAATTCAAATTTCGTTCCTAAATCCCACTTTTTGGGACGATTTTCAATTCGTCCCAAAGTAATTTCGTCCCAAAAAATCATTTTTGTTGTAGTGTGAACATGTGGAATGATTTCTGTTTGTCTTGAATCAAATGATGTTGTTCTAATTCACTTTCAATAATGACAAGGAAAAGCCCAATGCATGAAAACCATGGATGATTGGTCCTAGCACCTACTCACAGGACCCCATAATATTTATAATTTTAGATATACTTTAATTAAGAACCAGAAATACTTTGTATAATTATCTTATTGGAAGAAGTTTAAAGTTATTTAAGTTGCTTTCTTGACCTTTGTTTGAAACATCACTACTTCCATTTTGTAATAATTAGCATCTTCCAAAAGTTGATACTGGAAAGGCCAAGAAGATCTAAAATCAATCCATGGCAGAGATCAGTAGCAATCCATTGCCAGTTGTAAAGATAGGACTCTTAATTGGTTTGAAATAAATGTTAAATGGATTTGATCCCTCTTTCAAAGATTTACTCTCATTATATATAATATATTTACATGACTTCTGTATTGTCTAATTTTGAGCGGAAAGACCACCTAACTTTAAGACTCTAAATTATGTCTGATGTTTAGCAACACCATGTATAATCTCCCTCTATTTAACATGTAGTCTCCCTCTATTTAGCAGTGTTGACTAGCCTATCTATATACAATCTAAAATACTATAACTGTATACAAATATAATGTAGACTGTTCCATTTTGACAATAAAAATCCCATTAGAGAAGCTAAAAGCAATGACATCCATGCACTTTGCTCAAGTCATTGTTTCAGCCAAGCTAACTAAAAGCAATTTGTAATATGTGTAATCCATTGCCATATTTTGAAAAATCTTTCTACTTGCAAGTATGTTGTATCGAGTATATATCAACATACTACTTATTGTGAGACTCATCGTAGTTATATACAGGTAAAAGGCCGATACATTTTTATTATCGTGGGATTTACTTCAATAGATATGTCAAAAAGTAGAATTGTAAATAGGTTTATTCCCATCGCACCGTACTTGTAGAAACTCGAATCTTATACCCTAAAACTTGAACCATTAATAGCTCTTGTAGTTGCCTTAATCACTATTATTAGTCTGAATTTGGCCCTTAAACTAGAGTCCTAAAATCCACAATTACCACTCGAAGGTCATGTTACAAAGCAATGTAGCATTTACTTACATGCAGTTCTTTGCTTGCACAAGAAAGCTTGGAAATGAATGCTTGCATGCAAAGAGTACTTTAGGGTGTGAGATAGCTTGCTGGCCAATACATTGCATAACGCAGAGAAAAGTAGACCTGGCTTTTTCATGATGAATTGCACCCACCATACCCCTCAACATGTGAGGATCCATGGGGCTCCGCTAATAAAATAGTTTTTGATCAAGTGCTGCAGAGCCTTGACTGACAAGTGACAACGAGCAAAAAAGTATGAGACAAAGTTCGTTATGAGTACATCAGGCTATTATTTCGGCAGAGAATTTTAAAATTGGAGGCATGCATAAAAAGCAATTAGTCTTTCTTTGTCTTTATTTTTGCTTTTTGTTTTACTTTTTTCACTAGTCAAATTCAAGTTGCTCTACCATCATTGGGATCTCAACTACATCCATTAATGGTAGCACCATTGAGAGCAACTTCTTAGCGGTCTCATGCCACAATGGAGTTGTGCCATGTTATTGTTCACCCTAGATTTTATCGTCTTCGATTATATATATTAATGTGACATATTTTAAATGACAGTTAATTTAAATAATTTACGTAAGAAATTTGTGACATATTAGCAAATACGATTGGAAAAAATAAAATAGGTAAATATTAGGGTTCGATCGATAGATTTTTCGGGGTATAGTTTTGCTGCAATCTACAAAACTTTTAATAAAAACACTGGTAACTATAGAATATATATATTATGCAGTCAACATAGAAGTACAAGGAGGAAGGGCTGAGGCTTAAGACTCATTTGATTATGTAGTTCAGATGAGATGAAATGAGATATTTTGAATAGTAGCAAAATTTTTGAGTTAAGATGAGAGGAAATAGTTTGTAAAAAAAGATGTGTGTTTAGATAATGAGATAAGATAATTTGTAAAATAGAGGAAATAGGTTTTACTTTTTGATATTTGAAAAAAGTGTGGATCTCATGGTATTTATAGAGTACCTGAATTGTATACTATTCATGTACTGTTTATGCACTGTTCATGTCAGTTTGACACATTTTATGCACTGTTTATTGTTAGTTTTCACTGTTTTATACTGTCTATTTATTATTTATGTAAGTTGATGTTTTCAAAACTTAAGAGACTAAATATTGGTTTGGATAGCCAAAAGTACTGTACATATAACTCCAGATCAGATGATCTAGCTAAGCAAACCGGGCCTTAGTTTTTCGCCATTTTGTTCAATGATCTCATTCCGCAGGACAAAATCATGTTCAAGTTCCTTTATATTCTACATCAGCGCATAACTGTTTACCATTGATTTCCAATCATGCCACAAATAAGGGATGAAATAAGTGGAAATGTTTGTTCTCAAGCTTGGGTTCAAATCCAGCTACAGTCATGCCCGGCCAGCACAAACCATAACTCCAGTTGAGACGATTAACATCTGATATGGAACAGTAATTTTATTCGTGTTTCAGATGGTATAAGTGGCAACAATGGAAAAAAAGGGAGTTTAGAACCATTATATATATATTGTGCTCTCCTTCTCCGAGTGAGTTTAAAACTTGGTAACTAGGTCCCAAAACATTCTATGTAGTACAATTGCCATTTCTGCGTGTCAGTGGCTGCTAATGGAAAGCAATACTTATTGGATACATGGATTTGGGTTCCTTTTATCCCTTGTATGGGGCAGTATACGGATATTAATCATGCCATATAAGTCTGAAATCTCCTTTTCCCCTTGCTGCAGATACATAAACATAAAACTTATGTACCTGCATTTTCTTATATCTTAGAGACATCAGCCGTCATTCGGTTCAGAGCAATGGCAGTCTTTGAACTAGAAAGGCGACCCAAATGCTTGTTGATGAAATCCCCAGCCAACAAAAGCTTGGCCAAATCCACATTTGTTTTTACACCAAGACCATTAAGCATGTATACCACATCTTCAGTCGCAACATTTCCCGAAGCTCCTTTAGCATATGGGCATCCGCCTAGACCAGCAACAGAGGAATCCACTATGCTAACCCCCATCTGTCGAGGGAAAAAAAATTCATCAGCTCATTGAAGAAATTGTCCAATTTGCAAAATAAAATGACCCTTGTTTTAAGCACAAAAAATAGCAGCTGGAGTCCTCGATAAACTCCCATGCTTATTTTTACTTATCTGTCCATCATGGTGCAACCTAGTGGTCAAATGGTTGGTTTGGGATAACCCCTAAACTTAGACATCTTAAGTTCAATTCTGTTAGGAGTTCTCCTGGATTATCTAATACGTAGTTCTCGTGGTTGGGGTCGTGTATGCAGGGATTATCCCCTATAGAGGTTTTAAACTGCTTGATCTTAAACAATGCACCGCATATTTTCAATTAGAGTTGCCATTAAGATATGCATATCAGACATGGTTAGGTTCCACTTGTTTGAAAGCTTACTTGGAGGGATATAAGAATATTTGGAAGAGATTGTCCATAAGTGTCATGGAAGTGAACAGCAAGCTTTTCAACAGGAACAACAGCCTTTACAGCTTCAAGCATTGGAATGACAGTCCCTGTAACACAGAAAACAGATAAAAAGCAAATAAACAGTACATAAATACCAGGATAAAAGTTAGAACACCAGAAAATTATTGAAGAAAATAGTGGAAAAAGGTAAAAGAACAGCTGTTCCTGGATATTAAAATAATACACATTATGTTCCCAGCGAATATCAACTTCACTGCATAATTCACCACTATTCTTTACAAAATTCTATTTAAACAGTTATATACTGCACCGTTAATACCTCTTATCAGTATATATCTAAAAGCATTAAAAAACATTGTAAAAATAAGATAAATAAGGTCAAAGCGCAAAAGTGACATCAGTAACTTTATTGCAGGATGAGAGAGAGAGAGAGAGAGAGAGAGAGACCAGGTCCAAAACTGGAATATGAAAACCAAACGAAGAAGGAACAATGATATTAGTAAAACAAACTGATTTTCAAAGAGAACAATGAAAGAAGATTGAATTTTAAGGGAAAGCATAATGCAATGTAAAGCGTCGCTGGTTAATGTCTCCAACCTTCCATAGTTGGTATTCTAGACTGAACCCAGCTGTGTGCAGACTGCAACAATGTAACTACAAAACATATAACTGACTTTTCTGCTATAGGCAGAATTTAGAAAATATTTATCAAAAATTCAGCTCACCAGTAGGGAACAAATACCTTTTGCAAAATTCTAAAATTAAAAAATCTCCAATTAAAGGAGTTATCGAGTTAAATGAACATTTACTGGATTTTAAAATCATGCTACCAGAATTTTGAGAACTGCATGTAGTGGATCATTGCAAAGAAGAAAAAACACACCAAATCTTGGATACCCATGAAAAGTACACTGTATCGGGGTAAGGCAATTCCACGTAAAGCAGCTTTACAGAGGGGGTGGTGGTGGGGGGTTGTCACATGAAATGCAAGTCATGGTATTTCGGCATATGGAATATGAGCGATAAAAATTAAGCCTAAAAGTAATGGAAGCAAGTTACAGGAGAAACCAAGCTCAGTTGTCACTTTTAATAAAACCACTTTTTATTTAGAAGAGAGGTCAATCGAAACATTTACCTACTGTACCAACTCCAATTGTGTCGCCAAGGGAAATTTCAAAGCAACCCATGTCATACAGTTCCTTTGCCACATATGCTACTCTTGAAGGAGGAATTGCTCCTTCCACTGGACAGCCTACTACACACGATACGTACCTATCAAGAATCAATTCCAACTCATTTGTCTCAGAGCCTTAAAATAATATACAGTAAATTGACACATGAAGCGCACCTAAAAGTAAAATGATGTCAACATGTAACAGTACACAGAATCCCTGATGTCAAATCTGTGTTTAAGTTCACATTTAACTCACTACACCAACAGAAAACTCCTGAAGCAAATACTCCACACTCAATGTCAAAATGAGGCATATATGTGTCTCGGTGTCAATCATATAAAAATATCGATGCAAATATAATGATAAGACATACCCTCGAACAGGAATTGCAAGCTGCTTAGCAGCACGAGTAACAGCATGATAACGAGCAAGACTCTCTTTAATGCTACAATTGATGTTGGACTTTGAAAATGACTCAGAAGCCGATGCAAATATGGCTACTTCCTTGGCAGCTGCAACAGCTGCTTCAAAACCCTGTAAAAGGGGGATAAAGCAGTTCAGATAATTACAATAAAAATATAAATACATTCTTTGAACTTCAGCATTATGTCCAGATTACCAACTTTTATGTTAGGTGTCAGAACAGGTAATCTAGCACCCTCCAAATTAGAAACTGCTTGCATTACATCCTTCGCATCTGCCAGCTGAAAAGGTAAAAGGAATAGCATTAAAGTAGAACAACTTCAGATACAACAAGAGGAGTAAGATTCTTATGTTTAATTGAAAAACTACTATGCAATCAATAGTACCACAGAGAGACAGATAGACAGACCTTTGTGCTATCGGTATATCCATGCTTTAGAAACACCAGTAACAAATAAGTGCATAAAAAATGGAAGATGCTTGGAAGAAAATTAAGCATCAAACATCTATAAAAGAGTAATTTTAATGGTCCAGAAACCATAAGGGCCAATCATTTTGTTCAATCGAAAATCTGAAATGCAAGAAATACTCTGCTTTTTTAATTATTTTTTGAAAATGCAAGAACATCGACCAAATGAATACATCAAAATATCATATATCAAGCCCTAAGCAGATGGATTCCAGCATCTTTTATGATATGCAACAAGCAACCAAAAGATTTTGAGAAAGTATCATTCATGACAATCAATGCAATTGATGATAACTAATACAAAGTGTTCTTCAAAATATAGTTAGTTATAAAAGATTTATTATTCCCAATTCATTGTATATCCTTTTTCTTGAATGTAGGAAGATTGTCCACAAGAAGACGAATTATTGAGCAGGAGTAAAAAATGGTAATCTCTGGACGAGTGTACAGAGGGGGGTCGTGTGGATTGAGCAAGGAATTAGATGTGGATGGCATCTATCTTCAGGCTTCATTAAGTGCTTGCTAGGTGATGGTTTTGGCATTCAGTTCTAGCATTATTTAGTGTGGGGACTCTCCTAAATTATTGATTATCAATATCTGTGCTTTATCCTTATTTTCTACCTTACTGTATAGAATCTACCCAGAGTTAGCAGTAAGAGCATTACAAAATCAGTACTTGGTCTTGACCAGAGAAACAATGTCCAAGGTCCCAGGTTGAATGAGACCAGTGTTCAAGATTTTTTTAAGCTTGTTTTTTCCACTTGAATTTGCATCATCAAAAGCAATGGAATTTTGCTAAAAGCTATCATCTACTAACACGTAATTTCCTTTTCTTTTACTTATTCATTTTATGATACCAAGGCACAGTTGCTTCTATACTTGAGTTTTAATTCCACAAAGGTAAAAGGTCTCTCAAGAGAGAATTTCTCTAGTTTATAAATATATAAATGTAACAGCTTTTTTCCAAAAGAAAAAGTACTAACTAACAATAATACTTTGCTCATGGCTTGCATTATCAGTGCAAAGGGAATGCTGATTAAAGCTATTATCTAATGAGATATGATTTTCTATTGGTTTTCCCTTTTCATTTTCTACTCCCAATGCATTTTTTTTCGATACTGCAGTAACAATTCAAAACGTAAAAGAGTCCATATGCTTCAATAAAGGAGAGATTCTGTGGTATATGCAAGTTCACAGTTACAAGTTACATACACAGTTACAAGTCCATACACAGTTACAAGTTCACTTGTTCAGTTCCTTATTAAAACTCGACAGAAAGCAAGATGTTAATTATGAAACCACCCACATGGTATATGCAACTATAAATCAATCCATGAATTTCGGAAGCGAACATTATCAGTGGTCAAAATCCAAAACTAACAGCCCAATTATTTGGTGTTCAATGGTCCATATTCAAAATTTGCTCGAATCCTAACGCCTTTACATGAATAATATTTTTTGGTAACAATATCAATATAAGAATTTCTAGTGATGATATCATTGATGAAAAATTTACGGAAATTGGAGGTATTTAAGTGGTCCAAGAAAGTCAATGTTGTGGAGCTTAAAGCTTTACTACAGCTTTACTACAGCTTTGAGCATTTTAATGAAATATCTTTCACTTATACATAAAAAAAAGTTTACTGAATATAATTCAAGTTACAGTATCAACTTGAAATGGCATGGCATGTTACCTGAGGAACCCATTTAGGTGATACAAAACTTGTAGCCTCAACTACGGACAATCCAGAAGATACTAGTCTATGGATCAATTCAGCCTTTAAAGAGGCAGGGACGATATTCTTCTCATTTGTAATCCATCTCTTGGACCAACTTCGACTATCTTTACAGAATTTGGTATACCCATCAAGAACTACATTAACCAATAATGAAAAAACATTAAAAGATCATCTCAAGAGCGAGGATTCTACATCTTCAGCAATAGATTACTAAGTAATTTAATTACAATGACAGATACAGACACAAGACACTTCGCTAATCATTTCACCTTGTTTGTTGTCTTGTGTACGTTGAGGTCAATGCCCTTATGGTGTTGATGGTCTGGAAAGAACCATGGATCACTAACATTTTCAAAGACCACGGCATTTTGGACTAACCTCAAAGACCTTCTATTGACAGAAGCACCTTGGGACACATCTCTTGTATGTTGTCTCCATGGGAATGCCTCCCTCAAATATTCTTCATAATCTTCACTGAAAATGGATAGAGGTTTGGGTTGTGCAATTAATAAATTAAAGCTATAAAATTAAAACAAAGTAATTCTTATTAAGATAATAATATCGCTGGCTGATGTATCTGGCCTACACAATGGCGATACAACAGGAAGAAATGTTTAGGAATAGTAGACTATTGGCCCTAAAATTATTACATGAAAAATTAGTATTTTGGATCCTTTTTAGAAATGAAAGTTATATGATCTTGTACTTTTGCCCTATAAGATTAATAAGATGCATTTCAATTGTTTTGTTTACCAATAAAAAAATAAGGTGCATTTCAGTTGTTGGCCGAAGAGATAAACTAGAAGTAAGAAGGCCCATGGAGTCGCTTCTTCTTTTCCTTTTAATATTTGAATGTATATAATCAAATGAAATGAAATCCATTAACATATCTATTTTTAACACTAAAGATAATAAAAGGAAGGATTTAATATGTAATTATAGTATAGAAATATGCAATCCTCATCGCAACGAAGTTTCAGTTTAAACCATCATTGAAGGGGAGAAAAAGTGGGAATATAACACGCACACCAAAATTTCAGGTTGAATATAAACCAACGAAATTGAAACTTATCCACTGAAATTATGAAGGAAGTTTCATAATCTGGCTAGGCTCTAACAGCAAACCTAGAAGAAGAAGCATATATCCGTAAATAAATGTTGACTGCGTGTATGTGTGTAACTATATTTGAATGTAAACAATCACGCGTGTGCAACCAGTGTATTAGGAGAAACAGAGAGAATGGTACACAAAAAAGTATTAAACTGAATTGTGTGATTACTTTATACAATGAAGATAGCGATGAAGAGTACAAAATAATTAAATACTACTCACGCACAACTGTTGGATGAGCTGAAATTCCTTCCTTCAGTAAAGCAATTCCCCATTCCCATAGCATCTACTCTTGGCCAGTAAGCATCAGATGAGAACCTCGGAATCAATCAACTTGTCAAGACCAAGTGGTTCCTCCAAACTAGACATGATTGAAGTAGACGCAAAAAGAAAGACTAGAGTTACTTCACGACACAAGTAAGTGCCCTGCAAGGAAAACTTACTCAAGTCCTAATTGGCTAGCATAGATCAACAGCAGCCCATGAAAGATAACACGCCATGACAACTATCATTCAAATCCAATCTAAAAACTCAATGACCTTATTTAGTATAGGAAAAGTTTATTGACAACGATGTTTAGTCTTGAACTCATCATGTAACCTAACAACTTGATCATTGTGTCTGTATCCTTAGGAAAAGTCCGGCTTATCATAAAAAATATACATGTTTGTTTATTTCAGATTTTATTTTCGTTAATCACAGGAAAAAGGAATCAACTTTAAAAAATGCTATCAAGTGACAGAGGAAACTAAATTCAAGCTATAGTCTCATCTATCATCACAAAAAAGAGAGAGCAAGGTACAAGAAGATATTTGAAACCAGCAGACCATTAGCAAACCGCCAAGGCCCAAAAGCAATGAAACATTTTGGAATTCGATCAACGAGCGTAAGAAACGGCTGATTATGGGAACTGTATTGCCAAAAGTTCTAGTTATAGTTTCCTCTAATATCTTTTTATGATTAGTACCAGGTGTCCGGGACAACATCCCGACTAATATCATCAGAAATTCAGGAACACAGAAGCCCTGATACATACATGAGCAGAAGCTACAGGCTGAAAATATATCATAACGATTTGCATCAAAGATGATAGTTGTTAGAAATCTTAAGTGCCGCAAAACTTCAAAAAGCCACAAAAGCAAGAAAAGAGAAACAAGTACACAAGCAGCTTACAGTCAGATAGTATTCAACTACAAATACCAAACAATCAGGTCAGGCTAACATTGAAAAATAACATTGCTCTGGAAAAAAAGTTCAAGCAATAACAGCAACAATAACAAATCATCGATTCAGCTCCAAAACAATGACATCCGAATATTTAAACTAAAATTAAGATATTCGGACAAGAAAATAAAACCCGAAATCAACCAAGATTCCTTTTTTCCTTTTAATTTCCTCCAATTTCAAGGAAACCAAAAACAGAATAGAAAAAAATCAGAGAAGCCAAAGAGAGAACCGAGAGACGGACCTGAAAAATCGAGGCCTCAGCCCTAAAATATTAAATCTGGGGATTATGATTAAGAGCTATTAGTTCCGAAAGTTGCAGATAAACAGAGAATTTGGTTTAGGTGGGGTTGTTAGATGAAGAAGAGGGAAGGAAGAGAAGGTAACGGAAACGAGCCAAAGCTTGCTTTGTGCTGGACGACGATGTTTCTACATTGTGATTTTGTTTTTTGGATCTGTTCTTTTGTTTAATTATAATGTTTTTTGAGTTTCAATTCTTAGATAATAGTGCTGTATTTGGGTGCAATTTTCTTGTCTGAAGAAAGAGAGGCATGGATCGCATCGCCACGAAAACCGCGGGGAGTAAGGAGAGGAGAGGAGGGAGGTACGTTGTTGGTTGTTGGTAGTTGGAAGTTGGTACAATGTTTTACAAGCTTTGGTTTCTTCACGTGCCCTTCAAACCATTTTTAGTATTTCACTAAAATAAAATAAAAAAATATTTAAATGTGTAATAATGGTAAGAATAATTCTAATGAAAAATTCTATACACCATATTATAATGTCACTTTCATCCCATTAAGTACGATGTGGTATATTTATCACTATTAAATGATTAGTTATCGCATTTTTTTTATTTTCTAATAGTAATAAATGAGTCATATCTTACTTAATATGATAAAAATAAGATTAGAATATGGTTCATAGTATTACTTTTTTATTTTTTTTATAAATCACATTGCACTGCATGGTAATATCAAGAGTACTGCTACTAGGCCATCTAAGCGGTAAGTTTCAGATAGTCTAGTAGCAGTACTTTAATAATAACCCAATATTTTTAATTTTATAATGAAAATACTAGGGTCACTTGAAAATGCTATATCCCAATTAATTACTATGTAAAACAAAACAAGAGAAGTTGAGGACTTGTAAACAAGATTTATCATAGTTATGTTATATTGATGATGAAAATGAACAAAGAGTTTCAAGAGAAGGGTGCTCTTTAAAAGGAGGTGAAACCTAAGATGATTCTTTGTCCAATTGGGTTATAGACATATGTTTGTTTAAATTGAAGATTTAAAAAAAATTAATAATAATATATTAAATATTTGATAAAGATGAGTTTTTTGTAAGGGCGGGTAGCACCCCTCACACATCTCGTTCACATTCACTTGTATGTATCTTTGTCCGTGGACAAATCTACAAAGTTTATCATGATTGGTGTTGTTATATGTACAAAGTTTATTATGTACCAATCATATGGCTTTCAAATAAGATAAATTATATTTATAAGTCGATCATCTATATTATTGATATGATAATATTTAATTTATGAAAATTTAAAATTTTCTTACAAATTAAATTTTGTTACGCCAGCGATATGAGAAACGTGTTTTTTATACTAACTTATAAGTAAAAGAACTTTTCATACAAAGATTGAGTAAGAATTTATGGTTTAAACCTATTGAGTGAAAAGCGATTTTGATAGCCAACAAGCCTCGGCACTTTTTTGAATGTTTTGAATGTTTTTGGTGTGAGGATCAAGGGTCTTGGAAGTATATCAAGACCAAAAGAATACAAGGACTATAACACTTGGTGGAAATGTATTGCAAATCTTTATGAAAATTTTGAATTTGGATGCAAGTTAATAATCATCAAAGGTGATGACTATTTTATTCAATAGCTGAAAAAGAAAAAGAAAAAGAAAAAAACAAATTAGCAACCCATGTTTATCTTCGTGATAAGTACCTAAGTCGGCATGAGGGAAAATAGCAATGTCTTTATGGTTGAAACTCCCTAGTGTGTGATCTAAAAGGATTGTTTAGAATAGATATATGGTTTGTCTTTAAATCATTGTTCGAAAAGAAATCGTTAGAATAACACATTATTTGAATCCTACAACATTATTCATATGAGAATTTTAGATACACATACAATTTTGTATCTGTATTTATATGAAATAAGTCATAAATTCTGATTGAGAATTTGAGAAAATCTCGTTCTTCTTTGATAAATCATTATCGGGACATCAATTTAATTTAAAAAATTAGTCCATAAGTTCATATTATTTTATAATCACCTCTCCACCATTTCAATTTTCAACAAAGTCTAGGAGAATTCTTCTTTCAACTACAGCTTCTCTCCCTTGTGCCATGATGCTCTTTTTGCTGATAAATGAATGCAATCTTCAAGCTATGGAATTAATATTATCTTTCTGCTGATACCATTGTAGTTGTCTCTCAAAGCACCCCCAAACACTTTTTATTGAAAAATGGATAGCAAGCACGCATCATTCATGTCACATTCCAATCTAATCACTTCTAAAAATATAAGAAGCAAATTGCTATGTTTTATCCTAAACCAAGTTTTTTTATTTTTATTTTTTATATTTAAAGGTTGTTTTGGTATTACTCAAGACAAGTACACTAAAGTCCAACAAAAAGATTGAATCATAAATGGTTTTTTTTTTTCTTAATAAATACAAAGACTGAGTTATATATGCCAGTCCAGGCACTCCTGATAAGATATCTTGTTGCTTAGCAGCATAGAGTTGTGCACTTAGAGCTTCAGCAAATTATGAATAAGTGTAATTAGAGTGAGCTATTTATTCTTTGCCGGCGATAGCCTCTTGTTTTGTGGAGCCAACATGATTGAATGGGCAAAACTAAACAACATTCTTAGGAGATAAGAGGTAGCTTCTGGACAGATGCTTAATAGGGAGAAAACATCTCTCTCTCTCTCAACAGCAGAAACACAAAGTCAACTACTAGAAGTTTTCTTATGGAGATTGCTAGGTTAAAAGCTTCATCCAGTCTTGACAAATATCTTGGTCTTCCCTCTTTGATTGGTAGATCCATAGGTAGTGCTTTCAAGGGTATCATTCATAAGGTTCGATGCAAACTGAACAATTGGAAAATAAAATTTCTCTCACAGGCTAGTAGAGAAGTTCTTATCAAGGCAATTCTCCAATTTGTGCCTACATACTGTATGAGTACATTTTTGTTGCTGAAAGTTCGTTGCTGAAAGTTCTTTGCTAGAAACTGAACTCTTTGCTTTTAAATTTTTGGTGGGGAAGTACAATGATCAACTAAGATTCACTGGAAAAAATGGAGTGTTTTGTGTAAAGGGAAGCAGTATGGGGGTTATGGTTTTCGATATTTATCAAGTTTCAATCTAACTCTTTTGACAACGTAGGCATGGAGACTTCTCACATCACCTGATTCTTTACGCAGTCGAATCTTCAAAGCAAAATACTACTCTAATTCTTCTGTATTACAAGCTGGTATGTGCTCTAAACCTTCATTTGTGTGAAGAAGCATCTGGCAGTCTACTGAATTGTTAAATGAAGTAATCATTTGGCGAGTGGGGAATGAGAGATAGATCTATGTATGGCAAGATAAATGGCTGCCAAGTGTGAGTACTAGTAAAATACAAACTCCAATCCAAGTCTTAACAGATGAAGCTATGGTGGCAAACCTCATAGATGAGAAGACAAGTTGGTGGGATGTGAATTTATTACAAAATGTTTTTAATGAAACTGACATTTCTGCAATATTGAAGATACCCATAAGTCTATTTAACAGTGCAGATAAGTTGGTGTGGAAGGGCACTAACAATGGCATTTACTTTGTTAAGAGAGCATATAATTTGCATATGCATCTTCAAACTATTAGAAAAGGAGAATCTTCCAGCAGGTGGGATTGTGATTTGTTATGAAAAACAATTTGGACTCTGCCTATTACAAATGCTGTCAAGGTTTTCATGTGGCTTGCTTGTACTGATTCACTGCCAACAAAACAAAATTTGTTTAAAATGAATGTTGTTGATGATCCTAAGTGTCCTATTTTCGGAGAGAGGATGAAACTCCAGGTCATGTGTTGTGGTATTGCCTTGCAGTCAGAGATGTTTGGATACTTGGAAATAAAATAATTCAGAAGGCCTCAATCACAAATGATGAATTTGGGCAGATTTTACACCATCTTATATCAAGATGGTTAGTGTAGGATCTAGTTTTGTTTGCATTTGTTACTAGAGCTTTGTGGTATAGGGGGAATAAATTAGATTCATGAAGAAGTGTTCTTGCACCTAGTAGGGTTATTCAATCATGCTAAGAATGATCTTGATGCATTTCAAGAGGCAATGTAAACTGCACATACCCACCTTATTGACCTCCCTGTTTAGATGTAGTAACTGCCAATTAGAATCAATAAAGAGACACTTAATATCATGCACCAGTGGACTATTGCTTACAAAATCAAACACCTTAGCATTAACAACTTGAAGCGAGTCACCTTCAAATAAACATGATCGCAACCCAAATTCTTCGCATAACATGGCAGTTTGCAGAAGACCCCAAGCTTCAGCTAGACATGATTCTAAGCAAAAAGACATTGGCTTCATTAGACTAGCCAGTACCATATCATCACAATCACGCATTACCACTCCAATACCAATCCTATTGGAATCATGATTAATAGCTATGTCCCAATTGACTTTAATCCATGTAGCTAGTGGAGGCTTCCAAGCAGTGAGGCTTAATTCAGAGTTGTTTGACATATATGTTGTGGCACCTTGTATTTCTTCACTTGTAATGGCTAACAAAGCATAGTTAAAAAAAGCTTGTTTGTTTGTTTGTTTGTTTGTTTGTTTAAAAAAAGCATAGTTAGCTAGTTAGTAACCTGTCCAATTAGAACTAATTTTAAAAAATGTTTTATATTTGAGACATTTTTAAGAAGGATAAAGTCTTAGATTGACTGTTAAAAAAATGAAATTGAACCTCTTTATTTTTAATAGCATCTTTATTGGATTAGTCAAATGCCACTTGAGCTCTTAATTTAGCTAATGTCATCATAAATTGGACTACATTGCATTAGCCACGCCGAAGCTGTCTAGCCCATGAGCTATAGTACCCTCTGTGTACTATCTGATATGTTGACTGTATTAAATTTTTTAATATATAACCAATCGCATTAATGGAGTGTACAAAAAAGTACGTAAAAGTGATTGCACATAAAATTTTTATATAATTTTATATAATTGCATAGAATGTTGAATTGTGAAAATAAAAATGATTGTTGGGAGTTGTTGGAGATTATAAAAATATAAGTAAAAATGTATTTGAAAATAGATTAAAAAATAAAAATAAAAAAATATTTTATTATTATATAAAGTGAGATGACTAATTCAATATAGAGTTAAAATTTTATATTATTAGCCAAAAGTCAAAAAGTGATATATTAGTTAAACTTTGACTTTTGGAATTGCTAGTTAACGAGAATGCTCTAACAATGCTATATCATTAAAAAAAAAAAAAAATTGATTAGTTTGACTATACCTACATTAATATATATGTTAAAAAAATTAGAAATTCTTGTATGTCGCCAAAATAAAAATATAAAATATTTCATAATAAATATTTCAGTAACTCTTTATTTTATTATTTATTCTTCTCATTAGACGTGTTAAATAAATATAATAAAAATATTTGGAGTTAGTAGATATTGATATGGCTTATAAATAAGAATTTTTAAGATAATTTTTTTTTCAATTTTTTTTTTCATTTATATAAAAAAAGACACTATAAATATTTTGAGGAATTGTTTTTCATTCCTCCCAAATCTATTTTAGGGAAGTTCTTATACTTGAAAGTCAGTTTGCGCCACATTTATACTTTATTGATATTGCAAGACTTACTCTGTTTGAAATTTGGATTTAGTTTAGTCTAATTTTAAGTTGAGTCTAACATCTAAATATTCAACTGTCAAATTACTAAATTCATTTTCATTCAACACCTCTTTTACATATGGAACTTATAATTTTTTTTAACTCAACACCTATTCACATGTGGGACCCATAACATTTTTTTAATTTCTAATAAATATATTTAAATTCATCTTAATATTTAAATCTATCTAAATTCATTTTAGATGGGATTCACAAAACTCACCATCTCAATTTATTACTATTTATAAAGAACTTAGCTCAACATTCGATCGGGATCTTAATTTATAAAAAATTTTAATTTTAATTTTTAATTCTTCTAATAAATTAAATCTTTTTATATTAATTTAATGTTGTTAAAATTTTCAAGGCTAATGATATACTTATCATTCGTTTATCATTACTTTATTATTTATAATATATTTATTTTTTTATTATTTTTTTAAATAATTTTTTAACATCCTTAATTATTAAAAAAAATTAAAAAAATATAATTTTAGTAATAATAACTTGTTTAATTATTAAGTAAAAGAAAATTTTTTTATAAAATATTAAAAAAATAATAAAAAAATGGTAAAATAGTGATAAGGTAATCATTATTCGGCAAACAAACGCTTCTGAGTTCTGGCTTTTTCCAA
Organism: Carya illinoinensis; assembly: GCF_018687715.1. Taxonomy (NCBI): domain Eukaryota; kingdom Viridiplantae; phylum Streptophyta; class Magnoliopsida; order Fagales; family Juglandaceae; genus Carya; species Carya illinoinensis. The sequence continues at coordinate 28,655,283 of NC_056765.1, forward strand.
CACGGAGAGAACACAGAAGCAAGAAGAGTTCTCGTTGGACATGGAAGGAGAAGAAGACGAGGACGAGATAGTTTGCTTGGACCAATCTTTCTTCATCAATGACGAGTCTCTCTCTCTCTCTCTCTCTCTCTCTCTCTCTGTTCTAAATAATCTTTCTGTTCTTTACTGGCTATTAATTAGTAGTAAAATGATGTTAAAAATGTGCAGTTACCAGCTAACGAATTTTACATTTGGGTCTCAAGTTATTCAACTATTTTGCCTCCACTCTGCTTCTAGTAAGCTTCTTCTTCTAGTAATTAATTTACTTCCTCATTGTAGTTTTTTTAGGTTAGAAATATTTTTGTTTTTTGATTTGATTTGATTTTTTGTATTAAGGACGAATGGACTGAGCTTAAATATAAATGTAATAACTTCATCGTTTACGCTACAGTGGTCTCATTTTGCATAAGCTTTTTGCCTGTTGGCTGGATTCTATTCTTCTTCTTTTTTTAATTGTTTGTTTGAAGCATTTCTGGTGTTAATTTCTAATGATTCAACTGGAAGTTCTTTAGCATGTTGATGTAGAATAGACAGAAAAATGATTGCTACTCTGGAAACTAAACTGAATACTTCTAAAAGCATGGCGACGAAGTTGATTTGACTGGAAACATGGGAAACTGTCATAGATTTTGGGCAACAACACGAGTTTTCTTTTAGATCATGGTAGTAGTATCATAGTTCTCTTCTAATCAGATAAGTCCAAGTTTTTGAATGGGATTTTGTACCATCGAATATTGACCCAAAGGATATTAGTTGTTCCCATTCTAAGTGGGCACTGAGTTTTGAAACAGCCCCACTAAATGATGGCACACTCAAACTCTAGGTACTATCTAATGGTGGGTGTCTTTAAATCACCATTCCTAGGGTAAGCAAGTGAGAAAAAATAAGGGTCTACATTGGCACATAAAAATATTTATGCACATATAGTAAATTACTCGTGAAACAAAGATATTTTGGATTCCAGTTTACTCTTATGCTGCAGATCAGAGTTGCCACGTTATATTGCAATCGTGATTATAGCTGAAGTGACTGATCTTTCCAAAGAATTAGTTATCACTTGCATATTTATGTGACGTTTCACCAGCACTGTTAAAATGGGGGAAGCTGGAATTTTAATTAAATTAAATTAGACATGGAGAAGGCTTATGACCATGTTAGCTTGGATTTCCTTTTCTATTTGCTTAGGAGATATGGTTTTGGAGAAAAATGGTGTTTGTGGATTCAGCACTGTGTTTTGTCGTTGAGATTTTCAATTTTGTGAATGGTTCTCTGGTTGGATTCTTTAATAGCTCGTGTGGTTTGAGACAAGATGATCCCATTTCTCCCTTCCTTTTTGTTATGATTATGGATGATTTGAGTAGAATGATTGAGAAGGTGGTGGATGGTAACTTTTTGTCAGGTTTTCTGGTGAGTGATGAGTCCCGGAATTGTTTAAAAGTATCTCATTTATTATTTGCTGATGATACTTTGATATGTAGTGAACCTAATACTGATCATCTTCATGCTTTAAGGGCACTACTGCTGTGTTTTGAAGCTCTTGGGGTTAAAAGTTAATTTATCCAAATCTGAAAATTTTCCTGTGGGTTCCATTCAGAATATTTCAGACTGGCCAATATATTGGGTTGCAGAATTGCTTCGCTTCCTATGAGATATCTCGGTCTTCCATTGCGGGTTCACACAAATCAATTACTATTTGGGATGGGGTGATTGAGAAAATCTTCCTACTTATTTTCTTTCTCTTTTCGCATTGCCGGCAAGGGTAGAAAGAAGAATTGAGAGTTTGTATCGGAATTTTTTGTGGGGTGGTAAAGGAGAAGAAAAAAGGTTTCATTTGGTTAGCTGGAAAAAGGTTTGTCAACTGATTTATTGTGGTGGTTTGGGGATAAAAAAATTTGAGGTTGTTTAATAGAGCACTACTTGGAAAATGGCTTTGGAGATATTTGCAAGGGATCAAAATGCGGCTGTGGAACATTTTTCTCATGTATTGATACTAATATTCAAAGGAATGTTGACTTTCTTAGGGATGCCAATGACTGGGAAGTGGATGACATTACTGCTTTTTTGGGAAGACTTTATAGTTCAAAGGTGATGCCGGGAAGGGAGGATAGTATGTTGTGGGTTCCTGCAAGAATTTCCAAGTTCTCCATCTCTTCTTTTTACAGAATTTTAACCTGTCACAGGAGCTGAGTTTCCTTGGAAAAATATTTGGAGACTGAAGGTTCCTACCAAGGTGGCTTTTTTCAGTTGGGTGGTATCTCTTGGTAAAGTTTCGACAACTGATAATCCAAGGAGGAGAGGTATGTACATAGCTGATTGGTGTGTCATGTGCAAGAAGGATGGAGAATCTGTTAATTATCTTTTTCTTCACTGTGAAGTGGCCATGTCTTTGTGGAATGAGATTTTTAATTGGTCAGGTTTACTTTGGATGATGCCTAAGGATGTGGTGGATCTACTTGCAGGTTGGTATGGACTAAAGGGAAGAAAGAATGCTGTTGATATATGGGAGATGATTCCTTCTTGTCTGATGTGGTGTCTTTGGCTCAAAAGGAATAAGAGATACTTTGAAGATAAAGAACGTTTGATGGGAGAACTTTAAGGATTTTTTCTTTAGTACTTTGTGTCTGGGCTAAAACACTTGTAATGGATGATGTTGACTTCCTGAATTTGTATTAGCTTTTCTTTTGTTTTTAGAGAGATGTAGGTATTCCTTTGTATACGTTCTGTGTACTTGGGCTTTGCCTATTCTTGGGAATAAAGTTTATGATTAATTATCAAAAAAATATTTATGTGACGTTTCACCTTTATTTAGAATCTAATGAGAGGGGAGTTAAGGAATCTTGGATCTTGTGGAAGGCTTAGAGTATTACAGTAATGAAACGCTTTGGAACAGACCAACCGGTAATGGGAGAAAATCAGCCTTCCAATAACACAGACACGTAAGAAAATTAGAAAAATACATAATGTATAAACCCACACATGATTAAAACCCACGAATGAAAAGAGCACGGTCTCTTCCCTCCAACTTCTTCGAATCTTCAATAGCATCTCATTCTCCCAGCAAAACGCAAATCCAATCGCATGTCGTTAATCAATCCGAACAAGAAAACCCACTAACAAAACCCAAACCCAATTGCAACAACCCTTAAAGAAATAGGAAAAAAAATCACAACAAAGAATTTCTCCAAGGCCCTAATGCTCCAGATCTCACATTCACAACAACCCACCATTAAATCTCATTAACAAACCGATTTATGTGGTGATGAATGGTTGAAGGAAAACTCATTAACAAACCCACCATTAAATCCCTTTCTTAATCGGATAAACTGCAAGTTTCTATGGAGTGTGGTGTTGTGTTCATCAATTTATGTGATGACGAACGGTTGAAGGAAAACCGAAGGTGGAAGGTGAAAGGTGCCGGCGACTTAGTCGTAGTTGATGCTGATGAATGACTGGGAATCTGTAACTCAGAAAGAAAAAGCACTAGACATTGAAAAAAAAAATCAATCAACCAGAAAAAAATTAGAACGAAAGTTGATGAAGGAGGAACCTAGGGGATGCTTCAGTGGGCTACTGCAGGAAGAAGGGATTTCACGTGTGGACAGGTACATCGTATATGAAATGGAAGAGATACGTGGAAGTTTTTAGTTGGAGGGCTGTTATTTTAGAAGAAACAGACCGACCGGTGATAAGATATTCTCATTACAGTATTCCAAGCTTTTGTGTAGGCAGCGTAGTATCTTTGTCAAGCTTTTGTAGATGTAAACTCTCTTAAGTTTAAATTCAAATTTTCTTGCTTCCTCTAAGATGATTTAACGTTTTCTATCTGTCATTCTGATATGGTATTCTAAAGTTTAATTTTCTCTTCTTTGTTACTTATATACTCGTTTATATTCAACTGTAGTTTCTTCATTTCTTTCTTTCTTTTTTAAAGTTATGTTTCTAACTATTCTTGAAACAGCTGATTATGATTTGACGGGACAATTGGTTTGGCCTGGCGCCATGCTGTTGAATGATTGCCTTTCAAAGAATGCTGAGATGCTCCAAGGATGTTCTGTTATCGAATTAGGCTCTGGTGTTGGTAAGTGGCTATTTAAAAGAGTCTTCAGTGCTTTAATAGTGTTGCGTTTACTCTATTAGAAATGCTCCATGACATGGATCGAACCTTCATAAAAAAAACCAATTAGATGATATTTATTAAAGTTTGATTATGAGAGAGAAAAATGACCTGCTGCTTAGGGTTTTTGAGAGAGGTTTTGTTCATGAAAGTATTTAAACATTTTTTTTCCCTGTTATGCTTTGATTTTTTTGTAATTATCTTTATTAATGTCAAGAAAGGGCGTTACCCCAATACACAAAAACCATACAAGACACTTTGATTTTTGAAATGGTAAGATGTACATACATGAGATATCTATTAGGGCAGAGGAACTCACTTTGACTAAGCTTGAGATGAACGTACAATCATATGTCTTGTTTACATTAGGCAAGCATCAGGATTATCTGTTATTCATCCTCAAAAACACGTGATCCATAAAAATATTTGATTTTGTTATGACTAGTAGAAACCCTTGCATCCTTGTTGTTCTCAGCTTTCTAAGACATCGTGGGTGGCATACTTTCATAAGGAACTGTGATTAAAGAACACATTGGCCACAAAATTTTGTTTTGTTGTTGATCCAGACCTTGGAGCCATAATGGTTTCTGCTTGTTGAACTACAGGAATTACTGGAATACTTTGCAGCAGATTTTGCCATGATTTTGTCTTGACAGACCATAATGATGAAGTGCTCAAGGCAAGATGATGAAGTTAGATTTTAATGCTTTGACATTTGGTAGGTTATCTTCAATCTTGACTATTTATACTACCTGTTTCAGATACTGAAGAAAAATATAGAGCTGCATGCATCTCCTGAAAATCCAAATTGTTGTACTGGTGAGGAAAATAGACTCAAATTGGAAGATCTGTGTGAGTCGCTGATCTTTTTGATTTCATGTATGCAGGATTAGTAGCTGAGAAGCTAGAATGGGGAAATATTGATCAGATCAACCAAATTCTACAAAATCATTCGGGAGGGTTTGATTTAGTTCTTGGAGCTGACATATATATCCTTAAATGTTTCATTCTTCTATAATTTTTTTCAAGAACTACAATAAACTGGCTGCTTTCTTTGTTTTCCCCCTTTCTAATCGGGTGCTTTCTATCACATACACCCTGTGAACTTGGGTTGGCCCCTTTGCACTCTTACTGAAATTTGAATTACTTATAAAAGAAAAAAGAGCTTGCCCAGTGCTGTAATTCACATGAAATGGAAGTTAATCTCTGAACTTGGGTAGTCGGAACACCATGAAAGTTAATCCATATCCTCCTCAGATTCTACTATGTTAGTCATAGCACTTGCATGGGTTTATGTTTTTAGTTATTATTCTATCTTTCATTGCACGTGTCATTGCTGTTGCTTTTGCTTTTGCTTTTGCATTTTTTGGTGTCAAAACTGTTTACCTGACCTGTTGGTAATTTATTATTATAAGCTTTGGATTTGAACTTAACATCTCTTGACCATATGTTATATAATCGTAACTTACTTATCTATTTTAAGTAGGACCATGATTTGAAAATATTAGGTTATTAATAGAAAAGGGAAAGTGTAGGAAATTTCTTTGTGAAAAAAGGGAAGGAAAATAATCCTTGACAGTGTATAAGCTTCCAACAATCCAGCATTCCTTTGCTTTATGACACCGTGAAACATCTCCTTCAAATAAGAGGGAAAGGACGGTGCAAATTCATACTTGCCTATGTATCCCGAACTAAGATGTAAGTAACTCACAATTGCTTCATCTGGTGAATTTTATTGACAGCCAATAATATTTTACTTCAATGTCACTGATATGCTTGATTATAAACCCCCTTGCACTATGTAAACTCTTTGTTTACATCCACATCCACTGAGCTGATGGAAATTTTTGTTGGAAAATTCTGAGAATATCCAGGTGTAACTTGTGGAAAATGATGGACATACAACCTATTTTACAACCTTTTATAAACTATGTTTTAAAGAAGGGCCATTTTTGTAAAATAACTTATAAAGGTAACATCACTTTACATAAATACTCTTTTTTAAAACATGGTGGTATAAAGGGTTGTAAAAATGGTTAATTCAAGGCCTAAAGCATACTTAGGTCTGATGTAGGATCGAGAGTAATTTAATTGAAATGCCCAAGGAAAATTATTAGGCTGCTGTTTTAAATGTTTCCAAACTTTTTTTTTGAAAAGATCAGGGGAAGTATGAAGATCTGACCCATTAGGTATCCCATCTTCATCTTGTGTTATGAGTTGGGTGGAAAAATAATTTGGTAGAACTTCTGGAATCTGCATATCAGAATGATTTGCATTACACTCCCTTTCTTAGCTGCTTTCTTTGATTATTCATGCCCCTAGGAGGATTTAGATCCAACCCCAGGACCCCTATTGTAAATTCCTTTCCGTGAATATCTTTGCTGTTCAATGGTTGCAAATTTGTTGCAACTTTTAACCTTCCATGAATTTTGATACGATAATTGAAGTATATGTTCAGTCCTAATGAATATAGACCATCAAATCATTGCTGCTATATAACGTTCACTATCTTATCATTATATTTAATCTTTTGCCAGCTTTTTATCAATTCGTAGCTGACTTGTTATCTGGATCAAAGACTCAAAGTAGTACTAGGGTGCATTTCTTCGTAATCTTGATTGTTAAGACATAAATGTTGCAGAAGCTTTTTCTAAAACTTGCCTTTTTCTTATGCCCTGATCGCTCTTTCTGCAGCATGGATTCATTGGTCATTAATGAAGCTATTCAGCATGGACTGAAAATAACTGAAGTAGCTGGGACACGATGTGTGGTTGGGAATCTTAATGGAACCATCTTTGAGATCACCCTTCAATAGAAACACGAGATATTTGGAGCAAATACTTCCTCATTATGAAATCAGCTTGTAAGACCATATGGTTGGGAAGTGGTGCCTGCAAAAGTTGACCTTGTCTGTCATTTGACCAAAATTAAAGTGCTTCAATTTAATGGTATTTGGATGATTGAATCTCAAGTCCAGTACATATTTTCGTTTTCACTTTCAATTCTAATCATATTCATGGAAGCCAACACAATTTGCTTATCAAATCAGTTTCTTTTATTCAATGCTGTTCTGCTAAATGCTAGGGTAGGTGCCGAGCAGATATAAATCAGACGGCAGTTATAACTTCATACGGGTCCTTCACTCTTCTCAGCTCACCAAGAACCAAGTATTCAATCCATGCGCACAGCTAATCCAAACTTAGAGAGGACGGTTTGGACTGAGTGGAGATGAAAATTAAATAAAATATTATTTTTTGATATTATTTTTGTTTTGAGATTTGAAAAAATTAAATTTTTTATTGTATTTTTTTTTTTTGAAAAATTAGAAAAACTTTAATAATTAGATCAGATGTAATAAGTTGAAATAATTTTAATATTCAAACCTCCCCAGCAAAGTTACCCCAGGGATAATAGCAAGGCTTAGCTCCATGACATGGGCCCTTTGCCCTAAGCACCCAGGGCTGCGGTATGTTCGGTCCAACTTGACCTCTCTGCTTCTTTTTTTCTTTAAAATCCCAACTAATTCCAAGGGCTCAGAAGTTCTTGACAAAGAGTTTCTCGAAGTGTAATTTAGATAATTCAAAATGAAGTTTCATCAGCCTAATGACTCAAACAATGAATGTAGAGTTTCAAATCCAAGACATTTGGTTTATATAACTCACTTTAGGACCACTCCGCCACCTCTACTTTCTCACATACCGTCCTCTCTCTACAGAGACCATTTTCTTGTATCTATAGAAGAAAATATGGGACTGAACCAAGTAGATCTCTTTGTAAATATTCCAAAGTTCCAGAAACACTATTTTGGAGAGATATGTTGAACACTCAAATCTATGATCAATGTGAACTCCTAACGAATGAAAAGCATTTAAGGTGCAGAAATGTTGAGGGAGAAGCTAGACAAATGCACACCACCTCAAAAGCAAAACATATACAAGCTACCTCTTTTCTCACACTACATGATATTTCAAGGAAAGAGAACAAATTCAAACAAGGGTCTGAGATCAACTAGAAGTCTAGAACAGTAATTCTAACTCCAGAAAACAGGGGTCTGCGGTGTTAAAACATCTACCACCTGCAATTGGCTGCATCCAATTTTTTCAATTTGCTGCTGTAAGAAGAACCCAATAGGAGAAATATCACGTCTCTTCTTGTTGCTGCTCTAACCCACCTTGCTTGGCGATAGCGGCTTACAGTCAGCTTCAAGAAGTATGAACCACCACCTTTGTCAGCAAGTTCTAGTGGCTTGAGGGACTTGACTAATGAACTAGTTGCTTCCGCTTTCAAGGTTTTTTTTCCCCTTGTATCCAAAACTTTTTAAAGCCTCTTTCACAAGCACTAGCATCCTGAGTTCTCATTTCATGGCCACTTCAGTGTATTCAATCTGTTCCTGATTCACTTTTCTAAGCTTGATAGTCCTGCAACACTATCTTTCTACTTTGATCGTTCTTCTCTTTCATGAGGTTTATAGTTGCAATCTTCTTGCTTCTTTTAGTTCACTACAGGAACTCAGATCTTAAAAAAAAACAACTGTTCCTATAATAGAAAAAACACTTCTAACTTTGACGGGAAAAAAAAGAGTATAACTCAACTGCTAAAATTGATGAAAAACAGGTGTTGTGCACAAACTTGATGGTCGGATCTTAATGGAGGGTACAAAGTGCTTTTGGTAGTTTTGAGACTACAATGATAGTTTAGGGTGAAAGGTGAAAACTGATAGTTTAAAGATCCTAGGTTTATTTATCCACAAAAATCTCACACTTAGGTAGGGTGAGGAGCACAAAACAGCCAACTAACCACACGCCATCCATGAGCACTTCCTCTGAAAAGTTGACTAGTGGTTTTCTATTCTTTTCTATAAAAGGGCTGTGTTCTTGTTGAATCCAAGGTTTCAAATTTTATGTAATTATAAATCTACACATGGATTTTGATGATAACAAATGAATTCAAAGAATAAAGGAGTTTCAAGCTCAAGTTGTTCACACAATGGAATCAAGCACATCAAAGAACTAAGTATGAGCAAGAAGGAAACAAGTTCACATTAAAGTCATAGAGTAATGTTGTAAATCTCTTAAAATTCGAAATTAGGATTAATGCTCAAAAATCAAAATTAATATTTTATCATAAAGCATTAAAATACATTTTTCACATGTGCATGAATATTTTTGAAAATTAAATTTGAAAATTTTGAAAGATGATTGATTGTCATCTGTTGCATGTGTATGTCTTGATTAAAGGGTTGAACTTTGAAAATATTAAAGATGATTGATTGTCATCTTTCACATGTGCATGTTTTATTTGAATATTTTCAAAAGTGATTGATGCTTTTTTAGACTTATACAAAAGGTAGATGATTTTGTTTGAAAAATTTGAAAAGTAAAGTGTGCTCATTTTGTCATATGCAAAAAGTAAAAGATTAGGTTTGAATTTTTTGAAAAGGAAAGTGTACTCATTTTGTCATATGCCAAAAGTAAAAGATTAGGTTTGATTTTTTGAAAAAGTGAATGATGTTGTCTTTGACAATTGAAAAAGAAGAACCTTTTATTTGAATTTTTTGAAAAAGTGAATGATGTTGTCTTTGACATGCGAATCTTTTTAAATTTGAATATGAAGTCTCATATGCCTATAAATAGATCATTTGAGAGTTTCACATTTACAACACCAAGAGCATATAAGATTCATTTAAAACTTTCATTCTCTCTTCTCTAAGCATTGAGCCTTAATCCTTGTTCATTTTAAGAGATATAGTTTATGCTGTATTGTTCTTATTTCACTCATTGAGGAGTGTTTTCTGATAACCTACCCACTATCAGCTCTTGTATCAGTAAAAGGGTGTGTATAGCCCTTGTGTGTGTAGAAAGTGTTCTACACAGGGAATAGTTAAATCACCACGTGTAAGGTGATTGCAAGTGTAGAGGGTGTTCTACACAGATCCTTTGTAGCGGTGTTGTTCAAAGGTGTAATAGGTTTCTGTCTCCACCTGAAGGAGGTTGAATAGTGAATTTGAGGATCCTCAAGGGATAGCTTGAGGCGAGGATGTAGGCAGTGGGGCCGAACCTCGTTAACATACTGAGTTTGCTTTTCTCTTACCCTTACTCTTTATATTTATTACTGTTTCGTATTTTGTTTATATTTTATATTGTATATTTGATTTATAATTGTTATTTTTTTTTAAATAAACTCAATTCACCCCCCTCTTGTGTTAGTCATCTGGGCAACAATTGGTATCAGAGCTAGTTAACCTGTACTGTTCATACAGGCAGATCACTCATGGGAACTCTCTCTTGTGACTATGTCACCGAAGTAAGACTCTCCGACCATGAGTGACGGTGCACCGGTAGAGACGGTGGCCGGTTAGTCTGGTAGGTACAATTGTTAGATGACATAGGTGCGGCCTATGATCAGTAACAATTGGTATCAGAGCTAAGAGCTCTATTATAAGATTAACTATCTTTTGAGTTAAGATCTTATGGCTAACATTGCAGCTTCATTTGGTGAAAGTCAATCTAGCAGTCGGCCTCCACTCTTTTGTGGAGATAATTACTCATTCTGGAAAGTTAGAATGAGAATATTTCTTCAGGCTCAAGGTAGAGAAATCTGGAAATGTATTGTAAATGGACCTTATATTCCAACAAAAGTGGTTGATGGAGTAGAGGTCAAAAAGGAAGAAGAAGAGTTTGATCGTGAAGACGATAGACTTTATACTTTAAATTTAACTGATATGAATTTATTATATAATGCTCTTAATGGAAATGAGTTTAATAGAATAATGAATTGCGCTACGGCAAAGGAAATTTGGGATAACTTGGAAGTAACTTATGAAGGAATTTCGCAAGTCAAGGAATCAAAAATTTATATTCTTACTCATGAATATGAAATGTTTAAGATGAATGATGATGAATCTATTTCTAGTATGCATACTCATTTTACTAACATCATAAACAGTTTGACAGATCTTGACAAAGTTTATTCTAAGGTGGAGATAGTAAGAAAAATTCTCAACTCTTTACCAAAACGTTGGGAATCAAAAGTTATAGCAATTCTTGAAGCTAGAGACCTCAAGAAACTCGAAGTCAATGAACTCATCGGGTCACTTATCACCCATGAGTACACATTGAAAAGAGGAGAAGAAGAAGAAAAGCCAAAGAAGAGCTTAACACTTAAAGCTGTTCCTCATGAAAGTGAAAGTGATGAAGATGAGGAAAATGAAGATAAGGATGAAGAAGTTGCGGTGATAACAAGAAGAATTCAGAGGTTCTTAAAGAAAAATAAAACTCATCCGAGGAAATCCTTCAAAAAGTTTTCCAAGAAAGATTCAGGTAAAAATGACACTTTAATTTGTTATAAATGCAATAAGCCTGGTCATATCAAGCCAGATTGTCCTCTGCTAAAAAAAGATCGAAACAAGGGCAAGAAAGCAATGAAATCTATATGGGATGATGATTCAAATAGTTCAGATAGTGAAGCAAGCAATGAAGAATCAGCAAATCTTTGTCTTATGGTTAAAGATGACATTGAGGTAACAAATCTTGATAATATTGAAGATCCTTCATATGAAGAATTGCAAAATGTTTTAGAAGAGGTTTATGAGGAATTTGAAAAATTGGGTATCAAATATACTGCTTTGAAAAAGAAAAATTCTTCTTTAACAAATGAAATTGATATTTTAAGAAAAGAAAGTATCATTTTAAAAGATGAAAATCTTGAATTGAATAAGAAGAAAATCGATTTAGAAAATATTGTTAAAAACTTTACGAATGGAAAAATAAATTTTGAAAAACTTCTTAGTAGTCAAAAATGTGTTTTTGATAAAACAGGTTTAGGATATATGCCAAAACAAAAATACAAAACTTATAAAAAAATTTTTGATAATCCTTCTACATCAAAAATCAATAATCAAAATTCTTTTCATAAAAATAATTTTGTCAAAAAAAATTATTATTATAATCATTCAAGTTATTCATATATGTCACATGCTATTTACAATTTCTATAATAGAAATGGTCATAATTATCATATTTGTCCTATTAGAAGAAATCATACAATGACTATTAGGGCCATATGGGTACCTAAAAATCTTATTTCTTCTAATACTAATAAATAAAGGACCCAAAGAACTTGGGTACCAAGAAAAATCATTTTAATTGTTTTTATAGGTATGCATGAAGTCATTCACATGCAAAAACAAGTGGTTTTTAGATAGTGGATGTTCAAGACACATGACGGGAGACAAGACTAAGTTCTTTGATCTTAGATCTAAAGAAGAGGGACACGTGACATTTGGAGACAACTCGAAAGGGAAGATCGTGGGAATAGGTAAAATTGGTAATGAATCTTCTCTCATAATTGAAGATGTTCTACTTGTTGAAGGTCTAAAACATAATTTTTTGAGCATAAGTCAATTATGTGATAAAGGATTTACAGTTACTTTCAAAATGGATAAATGCATTATTTTGAATGATCATGATTGTAATATTTGTTTTATTGCTTTTAGAAGTAACAATGTTTATACAATCGATTTTGAAGAAATTACCCCACAAGATGCAATTTGTTTTTGAGCTCAAAATGAAACTAGTTGGTTATGGCATAGAAGACTAGGTCATGCCAACATGGAACTTATTTCCAAATTTTCAAAACATGATCTTGTGAGAGGTTTACCAAAAACATATTTTCTTAAAGATAAAATTTGTGATGAATGCCAATTTGGTAAACAAACTAAAACTTCTTTTAAAACTAAGAAATATATTTCCACTACTAGATCATTGCAACTGATACACATGGATCTTTTTGGACTAAATAGAGTTGCAAGTTTAGGAGGAAAATATTATGCATTTGTTATTATTGATGATTTCTCTATATATACTTGGGTCATCTTTCTTGCTCATAAAGATGAGGCACATAATGCTTTTACCAAGTTATGCAAGAGAATTCAAAATGAAAAGGGCTATACTATTTCAAGTATCCGAAGTGATAGGGGAAAAGAGTTTGTTAATAAAAATATTGAAACATTTTGTGATGAAAATGGTTTTGTGCATAATTTTTCTGCTCCTCGAACTCCTCAACAAAATGGGGTAGTAGAGAGGAAAAATAGATCTCTTCAAGAGATGGCAAGAACAATGCTCAATGAGAACAACTTGCCTAATTATTTTTGGGCCGAAGCGGTAAGTATTGCATGTTATGTTATAAATAGAGTTATGCTAAGGTCTAAATTAGATAAAACTCCCTATGAGCTTTGGAATGAGAAAAAGCCCAACATTGGTTACTTTCATGTATTTGGATGCAAATGTTTTATTTTGAATGACAGGGATAATTTAGGCAAGTTTGATGCAAAATCTGATGAAGGTATCTTTTTCGGGTATTCTACTAATAGTAAAGCTTATAGAGTATTCAATAAAAAGATTTTGACTGTACAAGAATCTATGCATATAGTATTTGATGAATCTAATTATCCACTCGCCAAGAAATCTATTGATGAAGAAACAGGGGGTATAAATAACACAGAAAGTCTCAATCTCAACAAAGAGAAAACAATAGAGGAAGTTCAACACGGAGCCATCAGGAAAGATCATCAAAATTTAATACAAGATGCAACCAAACAGTGGAAATTTGTGAAAGATCATCCAGTGGAACAAATTTTGGGAGAACCTTCACGAGGTGTAAGTACTCGATTATCTCTTAGAAATATTTGCAATCATACTGCTTTTCTATCTCAAATTGAACCCAAAAATATTGATGACGCACTTCTTGATGAATTTTGGATTCTAGCTATGCAAGAAGAATTGAATCAATTTGAAAGAAATGATGTTTGGACACTTGTTCCTAAACCCAAAAATCATACTATTATTGGAACAAAATGGGTTTTTAGAAACAAGAAAGATGAGTCCGGAGTCATTATTAGAAATAAGGCTCGACTTGTAGCCCAAGGTTTTAATCAAGAAGAAGTAATCGATTATGATGAGACATATGCACCAGTCACAAGATTAGAAGCTATTCGAATGCTACTTGCATATGCTTGTTATAAAAATTTCAAACTTTTTCAAATGGATGTTAAAAGTGCTTTCTTAAATGGTTTTATAAATGAAGAGGTATATGTTGAGCAACCTCCAAGTTTTGAAAATCATATTTCCCCAAATCATGTTTTCAAGCTCACAAAAGCACTATATGGACTTAAACAAGCTCCTAGAGCTTGGTACGAGAGACTCAGTGGTTTTTTGATTGAAAAAGGTTTTTCAAGAGGAAAAATCGACACGACTCTTTTTATTAAATATGAAAATGATGATATTCTTTTGATTCAGATTTATGTTAATGATATAATATTCGGTGCTACTAATGAAAATATGTGTTAAGTTTTTTCTAAGACTATGCAGGAAGAATTTGAGATGAGCATGATGGGAGAACTTACATTCTTTCTCGGATTGCAAATTAAGCAAGCAAAAAGTGGGACATTCATCAATCAATCAAAATATATTAAGGAATTACTGAAGAAGTTTGGGATGGAAAATGTTAAGAAAATTGGAACACCAATGAGCCCATCAACTAAACTTGATAAAGATGAATCTGGTAAGCCAGTTGACTCTAAGATATATCGATGTATGATTGGTAGCTTATTATATTTAACAGCCAGTAGACCAGATATTATGTTTAGTGTGTGTTTATGTGCACGCTTTCAATCATCTCCAAAAGAATCACATTTAATTGCAGTTAAGCGCATTCTTAGATATCTTAGCGGTACAATTAACCTAGGGTTATGGTACTCTAAGCACACATCTTTCGATCTAATCAGCTACGCAGATGCAGATTATGCTGGCTGTAAAATAGATCGAAAAAGCACTAGTGGAGCATGTCATTTCTTAGGTCATGCACTAGTTTCCTGATTTAGTAAAAAATAAAATTCTGTTGCTCTATCTACTGCTAAGACAGAATATGTTGCTGCGGGTAGTTGTTGTGCTCAAGTTCTCTATATGAAGCAACAACTTGAAGATTTTAAACTCATGTATAATCACATTCCAATCAAATGTGATAATACAAGTGCTATAAATCTTTCAAAGAATCCAATACAACATTTTAGAACTAAGCATATTGAAATAAGATACCATTTTCTTCGAGATCATGTGCAGAAAGGCGATATAGTACTAGAGTTCACAAATACACACGATCAGTTAGCAAATATTTTCACAAACCCTTTATCAGAAGATAGATTATGTATGATCAGAAAAGAAATAGGTATGATGCATGTTATGAATATCTCTTAAAAGATAGACCAGATTCAATAAAAATAGAGATAGATTTTTTAAATACTTTTACATAAACTTGAGATTCTTAGCCTCATGTTTGAGACGCTCATTCTCTTCATACAATATCATGTCATTCTTATCCATGGGAACCGGCAAGCGGAATGAAGAACCTAATAAAGATTTCAACTGTTTATTCTTTTGCCGAATGATTCCTTCCCTTGTATGAGACTCTTGAACAATTTGTTGAAGTACAACAATTTGTTCTTTGAGCTTTTCAACTTCATGATTTTTGGCTTGTAGCCGCTGAGAAAAAGCAACAATAGAGGAAGAGTAGCGAGTCCCAAGACTCACAAGTCATAAATAGTATCAGAATCTGACTTATTAGTCAGATTATTATTTTCTTGCTGCAACATGGCACCAATGGCAGCTGCAGAAAGGACAGGAGGTTGAGATGCAGAATGCCTCATGGATGGATCTAGAGAAATGTTAGAAGAATGAGCCATTGAGAAAAGAATAGAAGACTTAAAACGAGAATGTTGAAGGAATGCAGATGAGTTATAGAGATAGATAAAAACTTGATGCGGATTGGATGAACTTCAGGACTGATTTTATAGAGATAGCATAAAGAATAAGACAAACTATTGTCTCTTCAAATCTTATTTAGTCAAAAGAAATACAAGATATGCTGGACACACATTGTCAAAAGTTTTCTTACTAAGCCAACGAGATTAACAGTAGATTGTCCCTATTTTTCTAGTAAACGATGAACCTCTGCTGTTATCTACCGATGTTGACCTTGTATCTGAACCCTTTCTCGTTCCAGCTCCTCTATTCGTGGTTGCAGATCATGAGCATACCAATCTGCAAATTTTTTCAACTTTTGATTTTCTTGCTTTAGCCTTTTATTCTCACTATCCTTATTAGCAAGCTTCTGTCGTAACTCAAATATTTGCATGTTAAGATGATCAATCTCACTCACCCTCGCCATTAACCTCCAAGATATGATCGTAATAGAGGCAGCATATTGACTACTGAGCATTCTTGATTATGCAATAATATCAGAATCAGCCTTATTAGAAAAACGGTTCTCTGCTCCTATCATGGTATTGACGACTTCAGGAGAGAAGATTGATGATTGATGCGTCAAGGGTTCCTGATTCAAGTCTGGAACATTAGTGGAAGAGAATTGCTCAGTCATTCTATCGTTGTGGAAAAACAGAACTCAGGTCAAGAAGCGATTATTTTTTGACATCCGATAGATGAAAATGATCATTTTTTTATAGCAACTCAGAGCCTTCAATCATGGTTGTCAACAACATCAGGCGATTGTTTAAATCTCCAGCTGCACTAAATTCATAGAGTTAGGCCTCGAGACTTTGCAGCATTTGTCGGGTCACGAACGGCTCCTTTTTCAACTATCTACAGTGACTATTAAATGCATCGTTTTCTTCAGTCCATTTACTTGCTGTCGATCCTTTTTAATGATGCCAAAAGGGGGAGAAGTTTTAGACTAGAACATTAACATTGTTTAAATTGCTAAACTTGTTATATATGTTTGGAATTATATTTATACTTTTGCTTGAAAAACTAACGCATATTTTCAGGGGGACTTAAGTATTAATACAGGTTTCAAGTTCTATCAAGTATTTGTCATCATCAAAAAGGGAGAGATTGTTGAACCCAAGGTTTCAAGTTTCATGTGATTATAAATCTACACATAGATTTTGATGATAACAAATGAATTCAAAGAATAAAGGAGTTTCAAGCTCAAGTTGTTCACACAATGGAATCAAGCACATCAAAGAACCAAACATGAGCAAGAAGGAAACAAGTTCACATTAAAGTCATAGAGTAACGTTGTAAATCTCTTAAAATTCGAAATTAGGATTAATGCTCAAAATTAATATTTTATCATAAAACATTAAAATACATTTTCCACATGTGCATGAATATTTTTGAAAATTAAATTTGAAAATTTTAAAAGATGATTGATTGTCATCTTTTGCATGTGCATGTCTTGATTAAAGGGTTGAACTTTGAAAATATTAAAGATGATTGATTGTCATATTTCACATGTGCATGTTTTATTTGAATATTTTCAAAAGTGATTGATTCTTTTTTAGACTTATACAAAAGGTAGATGATTTTGTTTGAAAAATTTGAAAAGTAAAGTGTGCTCATTTTGTCATATGCAAAAAGTAAAAGATTAGGTTTGAATTTTTTGAAAAGGAAAGTGTGCTCATTTTGTCATATGCCAAAAGTAAAATATTAAGTTTGATTTTTTGAAAAAGTGAATGATGTTGTCTTTAACAATTGAAAAAGAAGAACCTTTTATTTGAATTTTTTGAAAAAGTGAATGATGTTGTTTTTGACATGTGAATCTTTTTAAATTTGAATATGAAGTCTCATATGCCTATAAATAGATCATTTGAGAGTTTCACATTTACAACACCAAGAGCATACAACATTCATTCAAAGCTTTCATTCTCTCTTCTCTAAGCATTGAGCCTTAATCCTTGTTCATTTTGAGAGATATAGTTTGCACTGTATTGTTCTTATTTCACTCATTGAGGAGTGTTTTCTGATAACCTACCCACTATCAGCTCTTGTATTAGTAAAAGGGTGTGTATAACCCTTGTGTGTGTAGAAAGTGTTCTATACAGGGAATAGTTAAATCACCACGTGTAAGGTGATTGCAAGTGTAGAGGATGTTCTACACGGATCATTTGTAGCGGTGTTGTTCAAAGGTGTAATAGGTTTCTATCTCCACCTGAAGGAGGTTGAATAGTGAATTTGGGGATCCTCAAGGGGTAGCTTGAGGCGAGACGTAGGCAGTGGGGCCGAACCTCGTTAACATACTGAGTTTGCTTTTCTCTTACCCTTACTCTTTATATTTATTACTGTTTCGTATTTTGTTTATATTTTATATTGTATATTTGATTTATAATTGTTATTTTTTTTAAATAAACTCAATTCACCCCCCCTCTTGTGTTAGTCATCTGGGCAACAGTTCTAACCTTAGACCATTATTAAATTGGAAGAGGCAATGCTAGTCTAATCTCTCCCAACAAAACTAAAGAACTTTTACACATCTTTTCCAAGATTCAACATTACTGAACGTCAACTTAGAGTAAGGTGAGGATTCTAAGAAATAACCAATTAGCACTATACTATTTCCCCATTTCTTACCAACCTTATTTCAGTAATAAGGTCTCTCTTCTCAATATCTTCAGGGGGAGAAATGAATTCCTTCTTTACCATTTTTTTTTATAACTATTGCTTTGAAAGAATTAACAAAAGCCAGTCCCGGGCTTTATTTCTCCACCCACATTGTCCAGAAAGGATTTACAGCAGTATCACCCTCATCAGATCCAATAATTTCTCCCTATGAGTGCACCACAATTCCCAATCATCCTCCCCACAAATTACAATTCCTCCAAAATCCATATACCTTCAATTAGCTTCATCCCTCTATTTATTTAGGATCAATATAACAAGTTATCATCTTCACATCCTCAACTTTGTTAGTCCAAAGGTTTCTTCCATTAGAAGTCAGCAGAAGTGTAGAAATCAACCAATAACTTAAATCAAAATCAATATTTTTCTCATACTTTCATCACCACAGCCAAAAGCGTTTTCTCCTGCAAGAATCCAATCCAAAAATAGAAAAAAAAGGAGAAAAAAACGTAATGAAGAATCAAGAGGAAAGAAGGACAATAGGACAGAAATGAGAAAATAAATATGCAGGAAACCAAGTAAGATTGAGGGAAACAAACAAGAAGTCATAATCAAACAGTGCAATTCAGAGTCTGAGGTAGAAGAAGAGATTAAAGAAAAATTGGAGGAATCTAAAGAGAAAATAGACTCGTTGGTTACCAAAATTTTTATTCAATATTTTCTCTCCTTTTTCAAAACCCAATAAACAGTACATCTAAAAAAATTCTCAAACATTATCATAACCAAATATACCCTAAAGATCTCAAGCACAATCGTAAAGGCAAGAAGAAAAAAAAATCCTTAAGCTTACATTGATTGTCACAGCTCCATGCTATCATGTCCACAGGAAAATCATTCTAGCAACCCTCTGTATTTAAGCAATCTCATTCGCCTCATAATAGAACTCTTTGAAAAACAGTTTCCATGTATCATCTCCTCTCATTTTAGAGATTGGAACGGATAAAGCTCAGGTCCTTAGGCATTTGTTTTGTTTTAGATGGCTATCTGAACTGCAAATCATAATTTAGCATATAAGACATACAGAGTGCATTGACATGGCAAGAAGAAATAGCCCTTTTTCCAGAAACAAAGACTTTTTCAAATATCTAATACTCCTGCAACACTACAGCGTGATGTACATGATGTGACTTCAATCATGGAAATAGTATATGGTCAGCACTAAAAAATGGTTATATCAGCCTTCTACCAGGTCTGAGATAAACACCAGAGCTCTGACAAAAGCGAATCTTTTGAGCTGCTCTAGTTCACTTCTCATTCAATAACTCATTCCACCACAAGCTTTCAGAGAATTGACACCTGGCACATATTAAGATCTTGTAGTTAAAGAGAGATGCTGGTGCAATATGCCATATTAAGGCACCACTTCATCTGATGTGCACGATGGGTTTAACTTCGTCATGCCCTTGCCATAGGCAGCAATAAGTAGAGCTTCAGCCCTTCCTGTGAATTTCAGGAAATCAGTCCAGGACAGAAATAAATGGGAAAACAATCTATGATTAGTTCGCATGAGAATATTTTTCATTGACTCAGTTGATACTACGTACCAATCGAAAAGATTTTCTCCATCGTTGTATTTCAAGAACAACAGGCATTTAGTTATGAAGTGATTTGGTTCTCCAGTTCAAGATAGGGCAACATTTTTTCTATGGACGAAGTGTAGACAAAAGTCGTAACCATATAGTTTTGATCTTGAACACAACAATGGTATGAGATCCACGCAAATCGAAGAATGAGTATATAATTTTATTAAATATGTAAGGGAGCTACTTCTTGGTAGTTTTGATAGGCATCCAATGACACAAAATGTAAATCATCTTTACAGTGTTCTTGACAATTCTGCAAGAATTATGGAGGAACAAAAAATTTATAGGCAGAGTCACCCTTTATGGAATTCAAGAAAAGGATTGTTGACAATTTTAAAGAAAAGGATTTACACATAAAATGAGAGGAAGAAGGTTATGCTTCCTTCCTATCAACATCATTATATATAGATCAAAGTTGACAAAATTGTGTCTCTGCCGTGTGTTTATACTGCCAGCTCAAACAAGCACTTTTATCTTACTCTTTTTTTGGTATTATTTTTGTGAAATCACCACTTGTCCTAAAAGCTAGCTGATGGGAAGAGGTAGATGTAATTATTTGTACTATATTCTTAACACTCCCCTCATGTGTGGGCCAAACTCCCCCTCAATGAGTGGGCCTAGCATGTGGAATATTTAATTAAATGGAATAGAGTGTAGAGTCAGATTCAAACTCAGGACCTCTGCTCTAATACCATGTCACCACTTGCCCCAAAAGCTTAAACTGATAGGAATAGGTAGATTTAATTAATTGTATTATATTATTAATAATTTAATAGTTTTGAAACATTTCGCACCTTCTTCATCAATTTGGTTTTTCATTTTAACATTAAAGTTCATTCTCATACAATTGAAAAATTAAATACAATTTTGCAAAAAAAAAAACTGTTTCATCTAAATCTGATAATGATTACACTAATCCAAAATGTCAGAGAGAAAAAAAAAATAGAGAGAAAAACATACAATTTAATTACATGCTTATAAAGATGTGGAACAGTGGAAGACTTGGGAATTGGGTCGATCTCTCGCCTAGAGATATTAGCCCCAAAAAAATGATGATTCGTGCTAGGAGGAAAACGTCTCCCTAAGGTTAAAAGTCTTTTGGCTAAGGCTTTTGTATTGAATGGTGATGAAATGTTGGAGCTTTTCTAGTTTTTTCTTTCTTCTTAGCCGCTGTAAGTAGGTATTTCCTTGTATACTTCCTGTGTACTTGGATTTTGCCTATTTATGGTAATAAAACTCTTATTAACTATAAAACAAAAAAAAAAAATAGAGAGAAAAAAAGAAAGAAAGACATTGATTTACTTCTACATGGTCTCACCTAGGGATGTATGATAAGAGAGATATGAGGACTACAAGTGCTACATGCATGGAGAATTTCCATTGCAAACCAAAATAAAGGTGATAGAGGATGGTTGAGTCCATCCAGTACCTGCTATAATCAACATGGACACTCCAAAAGACATGGGCAATTCAACTTGGCTAGACACAAACACACCAAGCCACTTTTAAGATAAGATGACATGGAGACTGGCATAAAATAATTCTCTGTGACTAGCCTCTTCATGCATATTATGGGCCAGCTTGAAAAACCAAATTTTCATTTAACAGTCTAGCTCATTCTGGGGAATCCAACTCTATGCTACAACAGAATCAAGTACCTTGTGATTATGCCAAAAAAAAAAATTACAGAATTTTTTATGAAGAGAAAATAAAGTATACAAGAGGCATTGTTCAAGTACACAAGACGTCTGCAAGGAAACACTGAATTAGAAAAGAAAAAGATACAGGAAAATCATGAAAACTCAGCCCATTCTAATCCATAGTGGCTACCCATAGGAACAGAGTATGTTAAGAAAAAACTTATCTAAGTTCTTCTGATCCATACATGGCCCTCCAAATTTCTATAATTCCTTTTCCTCCAAATACACCACACAAGACAGATAGGGACCATCTTCCATACTGCTGCAACTTGTGGGCTATCATATAACCCTCTTCAATTGGAAAAGAGCTCCATAATACCTTTTTTTTTTCATACAACTAAAGAGCCCCATAATACAAGCTCTGAAGCATTACATCGTTCAAGGGTTTGGGCAGAGTTCCATTCATTAAGCCATAACAGTCAATGATAGTTTTTAATCAATAAAGGAGATAGTAAAGCTTAGAAAAAAGGAGAGTGATTACCATGGTCCTTTTTTCTTTTCAGTAAGGGACCCAATGATGGAAATAATGCGGTTGCAACTGTCCGGCTATCATCCTGTCAATTCAAAATCCACCCAACCATGTTGAGTAAAAGGAAGCTCATAAAGTTATACTTAGTGCCAACAGAAATATCCCATAAAAATTTTGAACACAAAAGGCAAAGCCAGCATAATGTGATTGAAAGCAATATTTAAAGGGAAAAAAATCCCTAATGAGAGCTCTAGCTTAGACTAATAACTGAGTTTGAAAGGCTTGGTGCAAGAGCAAAAGCCACTAAATGAGAAAATAGTTTATATGGAGTTTTTTTTTCTTAAAAAATTTGTATTATATATATGTATATAAGTGGATAACAGTACCTGCCCCACCTGTGTTTTTTTTTTTTGTTGGGGGCTTGTGGTGATGGTGGGGGGGAATAGTGAATAATTCTACTTTGGAATTCATCAAGCAATTATCCAAGTGCACAAAGCATGGCCCTCTGTATGAATTATTCACGTTTTAACTGTTCACACAATTAATGTGCATATCAAAAGAAAAGCCTGAGTTTTACAATAGGCATTTTTTTTTTTTTTTGATAAGTACGAAACTTTATTGAACGAAGGAAACTAGGCGAAGCCCATGTACACAGAAAGTATACAAAAGAAACACCTAATTACATTCTAGAAACCTGAAAAGAAAACAAAGACTCGTGAACATTCCTTCCCTTAAGCACAATAGCAGAAAAGCACTGAAGCAGAGAAGACAAAAAATTTCCAGATATCCTCAACAGCTCGCTCCTTGTTGTTAAAGCGCCTCTCGTTCCTTTCCATCCATATACATCACATTATGCACAAATGAATCATCCTCCACGCCGCTGCCAATTGAGAGCTACTATGATGCCTATTCCAACATGCAAGTAGATCCACCACTCTCTTTCGCATAACCCAACTTGACCCAGCTCTACTAAGAACACCAAACGATAACGCCCTAGCCACCTCACAATGTAAGAGTAAATGATCAATCGATTCACCATTTTGCTTACACATGAAGCACCACTCCATAACAATCATATCACGTTTCCTCAAATTGTCAACCGTCAAACTCTTCCCAAGTGCAGCTGTCCAATTAAAAAAGGCAACTTTAGACAGCACAAAAACCCTCCAAATGCTCTTCCACGGAAAAGAGATATGCTGCTGTACAGTCAACACCTTATGATATGATTTAACTGAACTTTTTGCTCCCTGTGTGTATCCACAGCATTCGATCCCTCCCATTTCCTCCCATATACAGAGAATACAAGCTGAAAAAATCTGCAATCTCATCAAATTCCCAATCCTGAACATTTCTAGTGAAAATAACATTCCAATGCACAGTCCCATTAGCACGACATAACACCTCTGAAACCGCAGCCTGCTGATTTCCAACCAAGCTGAAAACAACCAGAAAAATAGTATAAAGAGCTCTCTCACCACTCCATTCATCAAACCAAAAACGGATTCTTGCACCCTCTCCAACCTCAAACTTAATATGTTTTTCAAAACTATTCCACCCCTTTATAATAAATTTCCATAGGCACACACCATAAGACCCCCTACCCTCCTTAGAACACCATCCCCCCCAATCACATCCATACTTCCAATCAATAACCTCTCTCCACAACGAATTCCCTTCCATTTGATAACTCCACAACCACTTCCCTAATAGTGCCTTATTAAATTACTCAAATTTCTACACCCCAAACCTCCATTCACAATCGGACAGCACACCCTATGCCAACTCACAAGATGAAATTTATTCTCCTCTCCCATGCCACCCCACAAAAATGCCCTAAAAAATTTCTCAATCCGGTTTGCCACACCAACCGGTAATGGGAATAAAGAAAGATAATATGTAGGAAGATAGGAAAGGGTGCTTTTAATAAGGGTTATCTCCCCCCTTTTGATTGATATAGCCTCTTACAAAAGGCATGTATGAGGTATCAAATAAGCTGCATGGCATTCATTGGACCTCAATCTTTTCTTAGGTGTTGGCACCTTCCCATTTTATTCACCATGAAAAAAGGGAAGGGAGGTGGGCACTGCAACACTAGAAATTTTACAATGGGATCATGACAGAAATAATCTCTTGACTACTTACCGATTAAAAAAAATATTTCTCTTGAATACTTAAATATGTCACACCCAGTTAACAGTGGTGCTACCTGCCTGCTGTTGCTTTAACAGCAGTGCCACCAACATCAATAGAGAGTTAAGGTCAAACAAATGATAGCCACTGATCTATTTGGAGTAAGATTTTTTGCTCCAAAAGTTTAAAGACGAAATCTCCCAAGAAATCTTTTTTTTTTTAATAAATAAATCTCCCAAGAAACTTAGAAGTTCACAAATGGTCATAGGACCAAACATGTAATCTGCAAATCATTTTCCACAGCAGGAATGAGATATCTTAAGGGTCTTCAACATAAATTTTCTCTTCAACCCAATTTCTGGGATTTTAAAGGGATAACAAATCAAAGAGAAAATTTAACAGGCATATAATGATTAACACAATGATGGTAAGCCAACCTCATTGCAGTAGATAAGAATGAGAAGAGCTTGTCCTAGTGTGTAAAGTTTTTTTTTTTTGATAAGTAGTCCTAGTGTGTAAAGTTAGGATCAAACCAACCTTCGTAGATCTCCCTCCAAAGAGTTCAAACTGGTTTTTCCATAATATAGATGGCACTGGAACAACAGAAAATCCAGAGGCGACCAAGATCCCAATCCATAGCCCATACCCAAAGCCTCCGCTCCACCACCCCTTGATTCAGAAACAGAAAATTATTGTAAGCATGAGCATGGAAGTTTGGTGCAATTTGCTGAAATAAAATGCAGGCAAAACTAAAGATGTGAGAGTTAGTGAACGTGAAGTGCCACCAATTAGGAAAAACAAACAAACTTGAAGCACAACCGGAATAAGAAAAAATGAAGTCCATTTAAACTAGATAATACTGGTTTCTTTAATATTAATTGCAAGTCAATGAGATGTCTTAATTTAATGAACTCCAGTTCAAAAGATAAAATTGGCATTCAAAACTTGATGTGAAATGTATTTAGCTCATAAAACTTTGGAAGTTCTTCATGACAGCTGATAAATAGACTTGGAGCAATAATACCCTCCACTCTTCAATTCTGTTAAGTTCTTAGTGTTGGCCAAACTCAGTTTTTTTTTGATAAATAAAAATTATATTAATCAAAAGAATGGCAAAAACGCCTGTGTTACAACTCTAATGCCCCACCTAAGTAGGTGCATTAGAGGCTAGAAAGTCCCGAAGGGCCATACCATTAAAATCAACAGCTATGGCCCAGCTACAAAGAGTTCTAAAAAATAAAAGTTTAAGCTCCTCTATAGATCTTTCTTGGTCTTCAAACGTCCTTTCATTGCGCTCCCGCCACAAACTCCACACAATGCAAATCGGAATCATTCTCCACATAGCTTTAATCGGCCGCCTTCCTCTTATGCTTGGCCAGCTAGCCAATGCTGCCTCAACCGTTCTTGGCATCACCCATGTCAATGCCGAGCGAGCAAACACCTCGTTCCATAAAGTCCTTGCTACCCCACAATGTAACAAAAGGTGATCGACTGACTCTCCTCCACTTTTGCACATACAACACCAGTCTGCAATGATAATCCTTCTTTTCCTTAGATTATCAGTGGTAAGAATCTTACCCAACACTGCTGTCCAGACGAAGAAAGAGGCTTTTGGAGGTGCCTTGTGACGCCATATCTTCCTCCACGGGAAAAGAGAAGTAGGCTCTGGGGTAAGAACCTTATAGAAAGATTTAACCGAGAAAATACCTTTTCTTGTTGGCTTCCACCACATGACATCCTCTTGCTGGCTGTCTAGATTTATAGAGTATATATAGCTGTAAAAATCTGCAATGCTACTCATCTCCCAATCCTGTAGCGCCCTACCGAAGTGAATATTCCAAACAATCCGTCCCTCCATCACCTCCATAGCATCCGCCACTGAAATATTTTTTGCACTCGCCAGTTGGAAGAGAGATGGGTACGCATCTTTTAAGGCCCGACAATCACACCACACATCGCTCCAGAATTTAATCCTGGATCCTGTACCCACCTGAAACTTAACAAAACGGTTAAAAACCTCCCATCCTCTTCTAATGTTTTTCCACAAACCAACTCCATAAGCCCCCCTTACTTCTCTCGTGCTCCACTCTCCCCATAAGCCGCCATACTTTTTTTCTATAACCATTTTCCATAGCGCATCTGGTTCTCTGGGATATCTCCATAACCATTTGCCTAATAGTGCCCGGTTAAACACCCTTAGGTTTCTAACACCCAAACCTCCCCCCTGGATAGACTTACATACCTGTTTCCACTTGACCAAGTGAAACTTGAACTCATCTCCCAATCCTCCCCACAGGAAATCTCGTTGAAGCTTCTCAATACGGACTGCTACACTTGCTGGAATTGGAAAAAGAGATAAGAAATATGTGGGTAGATTAGAAAGTGTGCTTTTTATCAAGGTGATCCTACCGCCTTTAGACAAGTACATTCTTTTCCACCCTGCCAGTCGCCGCTCAATTTTCTCAAACACCATATCCCATATAGAAGTAGCCCTTGAACCACTCCCCAAAGGCAGTCCCAGATAGGTCATAGGAAGAGAAGCAACCTTACAACCCAGCGTTCGTGCCAATAGGCGGGTGTTTGGAACCGACCCAATTGGCACCAATTCTGATTTATCCAGATTCACCTTCAGCCCAGAGACAGCCTCAAAACAGAACAGTACAGCCTTTAGCGCTTGAACCTGCCTATGCTCAGCTTCACACATGATCAATGTATCATCTGCAAATAATAAGTGGGAAATATCAATGATGCCCCTGCTTGGGGTACCAATCGGGAAACCTGCAATAACACCATTCACAACCAGTGCCGATATCATCCTGCTTAGCGCCTCCATGACCATGACAAACAGCAAAGGAGACAATGGATCCCCTTGTCTCAAACCACGTGAACTCTGGAAAAATCCCACTGAGGTTCCGTTCAATAGTACCGAAAATTTTGCCGAAGAAATACACCAACGAATCCAAGCCCTCCATCTCTCCCCAAAACCACACCTCCTTAATAAGTGTAAAAGGAACTCCCAGTTAACATGATCATACGCCTTTTCCATGTCAAGTTTACACATGATTCCTGCTTTCCTGGCGTTTAGTCGACTGTCGAGGCATTCATTGGCAATTAACACTGCATCTAAGATCTGTCTTCCTTTAACAAAAGCATTTTGGGGTTGAGTAACAATCTTACCCATCACCTCACTTAGTCTATTCGCAAGTACCTTGGATATTATCTTATACACCCCACTCACTAGACTGATAGGCCTAAAATCCTTAATCTCCGTCGCTCCCACCTTCTTAGGTATCAAAGCTAAGAAAGTGGCGTTAAGGCTTTTTTCAAATCTTCCCACCCTAAAGAACTCCTGGAAGACTTTCATTAGTTCTTCCTTAATAACACCCCAACAGTCTTGGAAGAAACCCATAGAGAAACCATCCGGTCCTGGTGCCTTGTCCTTAGCCATTTTCCTCACAACTTCATAGATCTCTCTCTCTTCAAAATCCCTTTCTAAATGTGATGCGTCACTCAAACCAATGGTATTAAAATCCAGCCCATTCAGAGGAGGCCGCCATCCCGCCTGTTCCTTTAGCAAGTTCTCATAATAACCCGCAACATGATTGTGAATTTCCTGTTCATCTCTGCACTCCATTCCATCCACCTTCAACATTTCAATGTTGTTGTTTCTCCTGTGTGAGTTTGCTATTCTGTGGAAAAAGCCCGTGCACCGATCCCCTTCCCTCAACCATATAGCTCTTGATTTTTGACGCCACGACACCTCCTCTAATAGGATTAACCTTTCAATTTCTGCACCCAGCTCAACCTTTCTGTCTTTTTCTGCCTGTGTGAGGTGTTGTACCTCTTGGAGTCTCTCAAGCGCCTGAAGTTCCGCCAGCTTTGCTTTTTTGGATTCCCCTACATTGCCAAACGATTCCAAGTTCCAAGTTTGGAGATCCTTTTTAAGAGCTTTCAATTTCGCCGCAAAAATGTAACTCGGGGTTCCTTGAAACTGATAGGAGGACCACCATTGTTTAACCCTATCCACAAAACCTTCTGATTTTAGCCACATATTCTCAAATTTAAACGGCCGACGACCCTTCCGAATACCTCCACAGTCTAACATAATTGGCCAATGGTCCGAGCCAATACGGGCTAGCCTCTTCTGCCAAACCTCCGGAAAGTGACTTTCCCATTCCGGTGAAATGAGAAAACGATCCAGTCGGGACCAGGACTGATTATTCGACCAGGTAGCGATACCCCCAGCTATAGGCAGATCTACCAAATTCAAATCAAAAATGCACTCTGAGAAAGCCTCCATTGCTGGTCGTAATCTTCTGCTTCCCGATCCTTCACTTGGGAATCTCACGACATTGAAATCCCCCCCTATGCACCAGGGGAGATCCCACACACTGTGAATCCCGGCAAGTTCATCCCATAGCAAGTTTCTTTCAGAATCTGAGTTGGCACCATAAACACCTGCAAAAGCCCAACGATAGTTATCGGCTATACTCAGAAACGAGCATGCCACCGTATAATTACCAACAAATTCCTCCACCCTTTCTACCACACGTCTGTCCCACAAAACCACAATTCCCCCTGAAGCTCCATTAGAGGCCAAATAAGCCCAATCTACATGTACACCACTCCATAAACTTCGCACTATTTCTCTATCCATACCTTTCAATTTAGTTTCTTGCAAACACACAATATCCGCTTTCCATTCCCTAATCATATTTCTAATCCGCAGGCGCTTATCCCCCTCATTAAGCCCACGAACGTTCCATGACACAATTTTTGGTTTCATGGAGAAACATTCTGCCCCTTCCCTTTTAACCTACCCCTACTAGCACTACCCTCCATGTTCATCGACCAAGTCAATCTTTGGAGTTCCCTATGCTTTTTTGATTTTCCTTTATCCTTTTGTTTGTGCCCTGCTTCGATGGCTGTAAACAACGCCATAAACTGCTCCTCATACCCATCACACTCAAGCCCCACTATTTTTTGAATTTCTTTCACTTTATGATAAACCCAATCTGTTACAATCGGTTGGGAAGGGAGGCAGAAATTTAAAGGGGTAGGTTCCTCCAATCTACTCAGCAGAATTTCGTGACTGACTCCATCCAGATCAATATCATCCAAACCCATTTGTTTTTCTTCATTAGGAAGCACATAATCACCCTCCACCGAATACCTACACTCATCGGGCCCATCTCCTTCCTCTGCCTCAAATTCTGAATCACTGCCTGGTTGGATTATGGGCTCCAAACCATCTTCCCCATTGATTCTAGAGGATATCGGCGTTTTCTGGCCATTACATAGAGAGAAAAAGTTCCCTTCACTCATCGGCGTTGAAAGGGGTTGGACCGGGGTTGGGCTGGGTACATCTGTAGTCGCCGTGACCTTGCCGGAGTGTCCCCCTGTTCCCGTCGGCAGCTTCTGTGGACTCGCCGGCGACATCTGACTCGACTGCGTGCACAGAACACGCGATGGTGTCTCGGTGAAGATCGACGGGTCAGCGGGTCGGGGTAACCGATTCGGAAAGCTCGGGTCAGGGCCAGCAGGACT
Organism: Carya illinoinensis; assembly: GCF_018687715.1. Lineage (NCBI taxonomy): Eukaryota > Viridiplantae > Streptophyta > Magnoliopsida > Fagales > Juglandaceae > Carya > Carya illinoinensis. The sequence continues at coordinate 28,685,336 of NC_056765.1, forward strand.
TAAAATTGGGATGGGCTGGGATGGCCCAGGCCCAGGCCCACATCCATTTAAAAACTTCGACGGCCCTGATTCCTCTAAAACAGCCACATGGGCCGTGCCAGGCCCAGGCCCAGGTCCATGTCCATCTCCATTTAAATCAGAACCCCACGTCCCCGCTCCCTGACTCTCTTCTCCTAACATCAATTCCTTCCCTTTTATTTCCTTTTTCATCCCGACATAGGCACGTAAATCTTCCAGCTCCCTCTGCATTCTCCTCACCTGTCCCTGCAACTCTAACAGTCTCCTACTACTCACCCACGTCTCCTGTCCCACCTTAGGCCTGCCGAAAACTGACCTCTGTACTGTTTTAGAGGCTCGAGACACACCCCCTTGCTGGACCGCCTCTGTTTTCTGCACGCCGTTTACTTGCTTTGCCGCCGTGAGAGCCTCTGCGTATGTGACAGTATGGGGTTTCCATGCTCTTCTGTACAACTGATTCCCATCTCCTTTTACCGCCGGCACCTTTTTGTGTGTCATCTCCTCAACCATCTCCTTGAGGCTTTTCCATCCCCATCCACCATACCCTTCTGGAAAACAGAGTAGAGATGTTCTTCCCTCACGCCCATACTCTGCCATCGACAGATATCTCCCACGGTGGTTTGCACAGCGTTGAGCAATAAAACTCCTATAACCTTCTCGGACCACCGAATACATCTCCTTTCTTCCTCCCCTCAAACATTCCTCCAGCACACGTACCAGCCATAGTATTGTATTACGGCAGACCACCACCTCGTATTTTTCTTTCCAACCCCTTTCCGTTACCCGAAAGTTTACTCCCTCGCTTGCGATAGTGATTCTCTTAGATTCTACCACTAACTCCCTAATCTGAGACATATCTCCGACACATCAACAAGATTAAACCATAGATGCCAAAACCTTCTCACAATGGGTACAATTTGTATTTCTAGTTGGGTTTAAATTCTGAGCGTTGTATGAGATGCTAGAAATATTCAAATATATAATTTTTTATAAGTAAAACTATTTAAATATAGAACAAAAAACTCAAAATGTCAAGAAAGGCTGGGAGAATTTTGTAAGCCATGCTAGTTATGCTGTTGGAGAGGGATCTAGGATCCTTTTTTGTTTGAAAAAAGCTATATGCAGTGGCCTATTGCAAGCGCAGGGCAAACGCCCTCTTACGTGTAAAAATAAAAACACATCATTTCATCTCTAATTCCATTTCTCCCAAATCTTCGACTCTCCTTCCTCCTCTGTGTTTTTCTCCCTCCCCAAATCTTCAACTCTCCTTCCCTCTCTATGTTTCTCTCCCTCTCTGTGTTTCTTTAGTGGTCTAAGTTATTGATTCGTTGCTTGTTTCAATTAGAGGAAATTAAAAGAGTGATCGTGTCCATGATAAACCCTAGGATTGAAGAGGCATCGGCGTAGATTATATTCACCATCTTCGTAAATTGGCTCGTTCTCTGCAGTGCCTCTGGACCTAAATTGGTTTGTTCAGTTTATATTCACAATCTTCGTAATTGTTGTGGAATTGCTCCACCTGGTGAAGAATACGGCCTAGAATTATTTTGAGGTCAGTGCAAATTTTGAAGCAATGGGAGACCGCTCTGATCTAGCCCCAATGCCCCGCGTTCTCATGTATGACAGCTTCATTTGCGCCAACTGCGGCAATCTCGCCACCAATAAGTGTCCCGCTGCAAGGCCGTTCGCTACTGTTCGTAAAAGTGCCAAGAAGTACACGTGAAATCTGGGCATAAGACGAATTGCAAGTTTCAACCATCTGAGTAAATTCAACTTCTAGCCTTGCAGTAAGAAACCCACCGGCAATTGCATTAGTTCTGCTCATGGAACCTCTAAGTTTATCAAGCAGCCAGAAAAGATTCTTTTTCTATATGACGAGTTTCTAAGATTTTCAACTGGGAGAAGCGTGGATTTCCTCCTTGTGGACTTCTAAATTGTGGAAACAGTTGCTTTGCCCTTGGTTTTGCAATGTCTTACATTCACTCAGCCACTTGCTGCTTACTAGTTGGAGAAAGGCCATCAAAGAGAATGCCATCATAATGGTTGGCGCTTTCTATGTGAGTTTCAAACCCATTTTAAAAGGGCAACCCAAAGTTTGCAAAGATTTTCACCCATATTCTTACTGTAAAAAAGCTCCAAATATTCTTACCATTGCCTTAAAAAGATTTCAAAGTGGGAGGTTTGGGAAAGTTGGAAACTTAATAAGAGAGTAGCTTTTCCAGATGATGCTGAGAAAATTTTCTTTCTTTCTTATATCAGTTTCGGGTTCTTTTCTTCTGTCTTTTTTTCTTTTTCTTTAAATCTGACATGGCGCACCGACTGCACACCGACTTAATGACTGTATATAGAAGAACTGTTTTTGTTTTGATATTTGGTGTTGTGATCAGCCTTTAATAGGGTGTTTCCAGCCATTTTTCGCCTGGTTTCTGATCAGTGTGAATCTGTATCAGATTTGTTAGTTCGTTCTAATGGCACTTTTCAGTGGGATGTTTGTTTTACTAGAGCTGTGGATTGGGAGATCGATGAAGTATCAGCTTTTTTCAGTTTTTTATACTCTGAGGCTTGGTGTAATGATGGGAGATAGGATGTTGTGGAGGTCCAAGGAGAGCAGAAATTTACAGTTCGATCGTATTATAAGCTGTTGACTTTCAGAACAGTCCTCCTTTTCCTTGGAAGTGTATTTGGAGGTCTCGTGTGCCTTCCAAAGTTGCTTTTTCTCATACGGACTGCCTCGCTTGGGAAAATTTTGACGACGGACAATTTGAGGAAGTTTGGTCTTACTGTTAAGTATTGGTGTGAGAGGAATGGTCGATGCTTTGAAGATAAGGAATGCTCGGTGGATGATCTTAGATGTTTTCTTCTTTAATACCTTATTTCAATGGGCTTCAGCTATTGTGCTTAATGGAACTAGTGTCCATGATTTACTTGTTTCTTTTTCTAGTTCATGAGTTGTAACTAGGTTCAGTTTTTGTATACTTCTGTGTACTTGGCTTTGCCTTGCTACTTGTCTGGATAAAATTTCTTACTCATTGAAAGAAAAATGTATTGGTGTTTCATGTGTAAGAAGCATGGAGAATCTGTGGATCATTTACTTTTGCATTGTGAGGTGGCAAGGGGAACAGCTTTAAATTAGATTGCACTAGTATTGTAATACATTAAATAGAAAATGAATCTCTCTTTTTGACAGGATAGTAACCTAACACCACATATAAAAAACCTAGAGCGTCAAAAACAAATAAAAGCAGTGGCTATGACAAGTACAAGTGATTAAAGGTATATGACAGCACTAGGAAAATAGTTTAGATATCTTCTATTGAGAGGGACCAGAAAAACCTGTTTTCCATCCTGTGGATAGGGGATTGATTGTTCTATATATGCAGTAGTTCCTGAAAATGAAACGGTCAATTCATTAGAAAAATACTCAAGCTTTCAAAAAAATACAGCACCCATATAACCATGATTTCAAGAATATTGCTCCAATAATGAATGACAACAAGACATCTTGTCGGCCGTATATTGCACATCACAGGAAGATCAGAGAGAGAGAGAGAGAGAGAGAGAGAAGTAAACATGTATCTATGTATAGATACTTTTTTTTTTCTTTTTGTAAGGATAAACATCATGGATGATGATTTGTTAAAAAACATTTATCAAATATGACAAGAGCAAGGCTCTAGTAAGATGGCAGAATGATGGACTAGGAAGTGGCAAAAAGACCACCAAATTGGGTAAGAAAATATATCACTCTTGCCCCTAGTTGTTGAATAAAATTTCATCCAAGTCTCACATCTTACATTTCCCCAAAACAAGTCAAGTGACACTCATTCCCCCGCAGTAGAGCACAGATTCTTCCCACAACAAGTGAGGAAGACTGTATACTATTTCTCTCAACTAAACTAGCAGTCTAATAGTAAGTTCCACCCTTTAAGGCTAAGATCCACCACAAAATCATGAATAGAGGAGAAAGCATGTTGCTGAACATCAGTGCCCGCAATCAAGAAGTCTGAAAATGTTCTCATGTGTGCACACACACAGAGGGAAAGGGGGGGTGGGGGGGAAGAGAGAGAGAGAGAGAGAGAGAGAGAGAGAGGAAAAGAACTATAATACCAAAAGGAGCATCAAGACTGCGAAGCAACTGAACAATAGACTTGGCATCTAAACGTCGTCGAATTCTTTTCCCAACTAGTACTTGCAAGTGTGGAGAGTCAAATACCTGTAGCATTAAAATAATAATGACAATAATAATACTAATCAGAGAAGTATACTAAAGCAGTATTATTGAACCAGACAAAGCAACAAATAATAAAAATCAAAACATATAAACCATCTAAGCATGACAAGTTGAATCTCGTTCTTATCATGGCAAACCATGATCGATAAGTGCAGAGCACATGCCAATGAAAGCAAGAGAAATTATAACGATGAAAGGCATTACTAACCTGCATCTTGTTAGAAATATGTTGTCTTTCCATAACCAATAAAAATCTCATTAAAGAGAGAATGACCTCATTACACAAGTATAGACAGCAAGAGCTGAAGAAAGTCCAATAAAAAGTACAAGAGGTGATTCCAAAAGCTTTCATCCAATTATCTGTTTTTTTTTTAACATATTAATTTTGGTCTGGCCCATGCGGGTCTCAATCCTGTGACCTTTGCGTTATTAGCACTACGCTCTAACCAACTGAGCTAATAGGCCAGTTGCTTTCATCCAATTATCTCAAAATGGATTAGAAATTAAGACTTAAACCACATTCTGGTTGAACTCAATACCATTAAAATTTCAATAATTTCTCTATTGCCGCAAAGTCCATGTGATGCTAGGTAGTATTTTACACAAGATGTTATTACCAAAAAAAACACCCTTTTAAGCATGCAAGGATCTCCATAAAATAAAAACCACTCCGTTAAGAGGTCATGACAAACACACTCCACTTGAGAGAGAGAGAGAAGCAATACTAAGAAGATATAAAAATAAAAATGAAAGACAAAAATTAGAATAAGTAGTCTGTATTCATTACATAATATCCTTTAAAACCAATCAGATGTTTTGTATCAACTAAGTTTTTTTTTTTTGATCGGTAGATGTTTTGTATCAACTAAGTAAAGAAAAATCCCACAACTGACTCCCTATCGGAGCTGTAAACAAGCCAGGTTAAGCCAAGTAGTAGGCTGCTCAAGCCCAGGTCATTTATCTTATAACTGATTGTGAGCTAGCTTTCTAAACTGACCTTGAGTAGCATGACTATTTAGATTAAACAAATCAATCAATCAAAACAGTAATTTCCCCAAGATTGGCTAGCTTACAAGCTAAGTCATCACTACCATTAAAGAGCCTCACCAAGCAGGGGTAAGCAGTTCTGTTAAAACATTCTTTGATCCATAGTTCTCTTAAGACAGGTGTCCCACTTCTTTACAACTTCAATCCAAGGAAGCCCAGCATAAAAATTGTAAGAGAATCCACATTATAATCGACATCCACATAAAATATTTTCCTTTTCTTCTTCTATTCATCCATAAGAAATCTACTTCACAAGCACAAAGGTCACATGCAACCTCAAGGTAAGTCCAAAATAATAATAAGAGAAGAGAAACAGCTAGGTCTCACAGACTCAAAACGCAATCCCAAGAATGAAACTTCATTTTAATCAGTATAATTTAAGGTCTAACAGTTCTTTCTCACAAAATTCAAAAACCAAATCACGCTGTACAGGAAGAAGCCCTGGCTACTGTGCGGCAGGGGGGCAAGTGTTCTTTGGAATGACTGGGCGAAAAGGGCGCATAGGCAGTAGATTTTGTTGAAAGTGAAAGTCGCAAAAAAATGGCGGAATGCTCTCAAAAGCAACTTACTTGAGTGAGACAGAGGAGAGTAGAATTTCGTGTGTAGGGGTGAAATCCGGAGATCTATGAAGCAACCCCAAAAGAAGGGTCCACAACATGATCTGAATCTCCCATCCCTTTCTCTAAAACAAGTATGATTAACCCTTGGAACCGTAAGACCCAAATAACTTACTAAAAAGAAAAGAACAAGAAACTGCCAATGAGTAAGTTACATGCATCCAATTCCTTTTTTCGTCAACGTCCGTCTTCAGACCACATAATCCAAACGTCCCAATTTTCACAAAATCCTGAACTCTCCTGATGCACCATAACATTGTGTGGTCTACCTAATGCCCTTGCAGAGTCCAAGCATACATTGTCAAATAAGGACTCCATCCATGGTCAACATCTCACTATGCTTAATATCATATACATCCATCATCTTGAAATATATTTTTTTTTACTTATAAAAAAAATTCATCATACGAAAAAAGTAAATAAAAAATGAAAATTGAAGCCAACCCAATTACTTGCCTGAGCAGAAGAACCGGACTCAGCGGTTCTCAAAAGCGCCAATGCGCCATGAGTATCCGGGTCGATGCCGAGAACCCAATCCGAACCCGCATTGGTCCCATTGTCCTCGAGAGGGGCGGAATTATCAGGGAAAGGGCAGGTGAGGGAATCCAACCAGTTCTCCTTGAGTTGAGCAGCCGAAGCCTCAACAACCCTGCTCGCAACACCGTTACTGGAAAGAGCGGCTTTTGTTTTTGTTGGAGTAAGAATTCGAGGTTGGGTTAGAAGGTTTTGGGTTGGTTCTGAATTTAATGGAGTTAGAGAAGAAGTACAGAAGAAGGCTCGGAGTTTGAAAGAGTAGGTGAAGGTTGGATTGAGCTTAGAGGAGAGCGAGTTCATGAAATAGGTGTTGCTTAGTTGCTTCTGTGGACTAATTTGGAGGGCTTCCATTCCATCAAAACAGCATGCTTCTCCACAGTTGAAAATTTTAAAAAAATATATATATTTTTTGCACCAGTCCGAGGAAGGAGTCGAGACTCGAGTATTATCTTACAGTACAGTCCCCTCCTGGCCTCCCGGACGCCTTTGCAATCCTACACGTGCGCACGTGTGTATGAAGTAATTTTCTAAATTAACCCCAGTCGATCGCTGTGCCCAAGGCCCCAAACTCGGAACGAATTTGATTCTTGCAATTTTTCCGGTTTTTCCCTCTCAAGCTCTCAGCCCAACAATCGGCGACCTCCTCCACTGCCCATCGCCGGCCTCCTCTTCCACCAGATTCTTCTCCACCGCAGTGTGGTTCTCCTCCACAGGTTGTTCTCGGTGCTTGTATTACGACGTTGTTCCGACTTTTGGGTGCTTCTTTTTTTTTTTTTTTTTCTTTTTTAATCATTCTGGTGCATGCATTTTACTTTGATTAAAATCCTCACAAAACCAAGGAACATATTCATCAATAGTTACGGGCCATACATCCAAGCAATAGCTGCATTAACAAACAAACAAGAAAAATTCTATTTTTTCATGTTTCTATGCGAAACAAACAACCAAAAAGCAAACAGCGGTCCTTTTCCATCGGAAAATTACAACCACTATGTGAAATCTGTTTTATGAACATAGAACTTCATTCCAATAAATTTCCACTGTCATGTGATTTTTGATTTGCACGATATCTTTTGTTGAGGAAAAAAACTGGAGAAAAAAGAGTGAGCTGGTCTCCCAATTTTCAATGAGTTAAACCTTTCAGAAAAAGATATAAAAAGGCAAATCCAAATCCAATTTTATACACTAAAAATCAGCTTGTAGTATCAATTTTATACACTGAAAATATGCTTGTAGCATCAATTCCCCTGCTTGTGCTTTGTGATGTTAGAATAAGCAAGTGTTTGTTTGGAACAATGTTGTGTTTAGTACCAAACTTTTGTACTTATTTAATTTTTTTTAATTTCATGTTGTGGTTAAATATTTCAAGATTGTTCTTGATGGAGAAAGGAGAAGAAAACACATCTACTAGGCGATCGCTGTTCTTTTCTTAAAGTAGTACTTATATGAATACCCCAAATTTGAGAGATGATGAGGAAGTAACTGATGATCATGAGGTTTTAGAACCAACACCGGGAAATGATGATGATGATGGGATTGTAGAGCCAACGCTTGGGAATGAGGATCATGGGGTTTTAGAGCCAACGCTTAAGAATGTTGATGATGGGATTTCAGAACCAACATCGGGGATGTTTTTTAAAACTGAGCAAGAACTCATTGACTACTATAAGCAATATGGGAAACAGACTGGATTTAAAATAATGACCCAAAGAAGTAGAAGAGAAAAGGATGGGAGTGTTAGATATGTAACAATAGGTTGTGCTCATGGTGGTAAGGCGAGGAACCGTATTACCAACCTTTCTAAACCACGCCCAACGACGAAGACCAATTGTAAGGCGAAGATTAATGCAATCTTTGTTGATGGTGTCTTATGCATAACTACTGTTCAAAATGCACACAACCATGGTCTAAGTCCACGAAAGGCAAAAAATTTTAGATGCAATCAAGCTATTGATGAGAACGTAAAGAGGCAGTTAGATATTAACGACAAGGCAGGCATGGGTATGGCCAAAAATTTTAACACATTGGCTGTCGAAGCTGGTGGATTTGAGAGACTTCCATTTATTGAGAAAAATGCATGGAATTATATTGACAAGGCTCGACACCTTAGACTTGGAAAAGGAGGTGCTGATGCACTTTGTGGTTATTTTGAGAGAATGCAATATAAGAATAATGGGTTTTACTCATTGATGGATTTTGATGATGATGGACGATTACAAAATGTCTTTTGGGCCGATGCACGTAGTAGAGCAGCGTATGAGTATTTTGGGGATGTTGTGACGTTTGATACAACATACCTAACGAACAGATATGGCATGCCATTCGCATTGTTTGTTGGTGTTAACCACCATGGACAATCAATACTGTTGGGAGCAGGTTTGATATCAAGTAAAAATATTAGAACTTTTGTTTGGTTGTTTGAGACTTGGTTGAAATGTATGGATGGGAGAGCGCCAAAAGCTATCATAAGTGATCAAGACAAGACCATAAAAAATGCTATTGCAATAGTCTTTCCCAACACCCGGCACAAATACTGTTTGTGGCACATAATGCGAAAACTGTCAAAGAAGTTGGGCTTACATGCTGAATTTAAGTGTGGTTTGAAGAGTGCATTGCAAAAATGTGTTTATGATTCTCAGACTTCTGGCGAGTTTGAGAAGTCTTGGGAGGTGTTTCTTAACACTTACAATTTGCACAAGAATACATGGCTTCAAAGTCTCTATAGTGAGCGAATGTATTGGGTTCCTGTATACCTGAAAGATACATTCTGGGCTGGGATGAGCACAACTCAGAGGAGTGAGGGCATGAACGTCTTTTTTGATGGATTTGTACATTCAGATACTACGTTAAAAGAATTCATTGATCAATTTGACAATGCACTGAGGAAGAAAGTAGAGAATGAGATGGCAGCGGAGTTTCACTCATTTAATGCCACAGTCCCATGTATATCTCATTTACCCGTGGAAAAGAAATTTCAAGAAGTGTACACGAATTCTAAGTTTAAGGAAGTGCAGGCAGAAGTAATGGGAATTATCTATTCTCATTGCGTTCTCATAAAAACGGAAGGGGTGATTACAACATATCAAGTTAATGATCAAAGGCAAGTTGAAGATTGCATCAAACGATCAACTTTGCTGGCATACTTTAATGAAGATGAGTGCGAAGCGAAATGCATGTGTGGACTATTTGAGATGAGAGGAATTATATGTAGGCACATTCTTGCAATTTTCGTCGCAAGGGATGTTCGAGTGTTGCCAGAAAAGTACATTATGGACAGATGGAGGAAGGACATTAAACGTAGATATGCTCTCATTCGAAGCAGTTACGATGACTTGAGTGGTAAACCAGCTGCTAGTAGGTACTCTAGTTTGATAAAAATATGTTACGAAGTAGCCACAAATGCAGCAGAAAGCGAAGATAAAACCCTAGACATGACACGGAAGTTACAGGCAGTGAATTTGATTTTCACTAAATCAAAATCTCAGGCCACAATTGCAAATACACAACAAAGCGTTATTTCTCAGGTAAATATAGTTACCATTCTGTTTTGATTCTATGCTGAACAAGTAATGAGAAGATTTGCATGATTTTTACATAATGTTTGAAACTACTTTCAGGTGGACTACCAATATCATGGCCCTCTCAAGGATTGATGAGAAGAAGTTGTAGACTGCTGCAATTTGGCTATTTTAAGAGGTGAGAAGACGTTTTAGACTTCCCTTCTATTTTATGGTTAATGAATTTTTAAGAGGTGAGAAGATTGTTGCTTTATTCTTTTTCAGCTTAGAATAAGTACTCGGCTACTCATTTTTTATACAGGTTTCAGTATATCAAAACCAATTACAAGGCTGCAGTTTACATAGTTTTGAGAAGAAAGTTTTAGTTATTGCAACAAAGGATTCATCTGTCTTGGCACTTCATAGGGATACCTGAACTCTATTTTGGAATAACTCTATTTTTGCATGGTGGATTTGTATCTCTATTCAGGCGGTTGTACAAGTATAGTTCACGTTGTAAAGAAGGCATTTTCGATGTATTGTTGATGGCATTGGATATTTTAACTATTTTATGATATTCTAAGTATTGAAAGCAAGTCCAAATCCAAAGTGTCTGACAAAATGACAACACTTTATAATATATTTTAAATATCACAGGTTACAAAGAGTTTCATACACAACTGCTAGATAATGAATATTACAATATCATAGGTTACAAAGAGTTTCATTTGTACATGAAGTTCATCCCGATCATTTTGAATGTTCTCCTCCCTTTTTTGAATCTCTTCTCTTTCACATTAGACTTCTTCCTCCCTCTCCTACGTTGATATCTGCCCATAAAAAGTAATTGCAGTATGACCTTTCCTCCAACAAACAACGTGTACAAATCATTGTAGAAAATTACAATTAATACAACAATGTCTAAAAATAAGAATACTAAAATAAGAGTACTAAACTGTGCTTCCCTCAGTTTGTTTGCATTTTCCCTTTATTCAAAACAAAATAGTAAATATATTCTGCGACTTCATCAGGACAATTTCTAACAAGATCTCCTAAATAAAGTCAGAAGGGCCAGTATTTTTAACAATTCTGCCTTACACTAGCTGATAGCAGTCTATACAAAACTTGTTAGCTCAAATTAGAAATAATGCAAAGATAACACTGCGCACGATATAGTGAGTCCTCAATCTCATCTCAAGCAACCCCAGTAGATTGATATTGACAATAATCACAATAATCTGCCTTTCAAAGGGATGGATACTTGCCCTAACAACTTCTACAAGCATTGGCTTACTCTAAGAAAAAATGATTTACTGGCCCCTGTTTTTATTAGTCAAAATTCAGGCTTCCAGTGCAGTGCTTTCAAAAAGGAGTGGCAAAAACTAGCACTTTACACTCCAATTCGAAAAATAATCGCAAAATAAACCAATAGCAACGACCAAAAACTTTTTGCTTGAGAGGCTAAAGATCAATGAGAGGATCTCTGCATCATGAGCACCCTGCCAGAATTTCAAGTAGGCTTTCCAATCTTCTCATAATACTGCAACTCAAACATATATTGGCCAAGTATTGGGTTAGCATCAGATTAAATACATATATAATCTAAACATCAGAGGGATAACGATATTTTCTGCAAATGTTGGCACCTTTGTAGTTAGTAACCATTTAAACAAGAGACCCTTTATGCAGCAATTTTACCTTGATGAGAAACTTGCCATCTGAACTAATTGCCAAAGACTGAAATTCTTGAGTGCCAATACACGCCTCCACAGAATCACATTTGAAAATTCCGGCGATTTGTTCTTCCTTGAGGAGATGTAAAGTGACAATCAGAAAACTATAAGGTTCAGATACTGTACAAATTATTAAAACTATAAGTTATTGCTTCTTGCTAAAAATTTCTTTGATTTCTTGACTTAGCAAGAAATAGTTTGTTGTCATCTGCTCTAAAACTGAGGTTGGATATCCCATGCTTGACCCTTTTATCGCTATGATGATTTTTAAAGAACATAAATGCTCGTCAGATAAATAGTTTTCTTATTCATTGTAATAATCATGGTGTTATGCAGAGTGCTCGCAGCATCTGCCACGAATCTCTTTATCAACGACCATCTTCAAGAAAACATATTGCGCGCTCGCTTGGCCTCATCTAGAACAATATTGCTTACAAATGTATTCGGCTTGTGCTTGGTTTTCAAACTTGAGAGAGAATATATGTTTATTAGTATCTAGGCTAGTGTATCTTTGTATTAATAATTAGACAAAGCTATTATACATTCCTAGATTTTGTAAATATTTTTTGTTTAAATGAACCTTTCACCCTTTATAAATGAGTAATGTTACGTACAGTCGTGGAGTATGCAAACGCCGCGCAATCGCTTTGAAAAAGAGTGGGTCCATGATTAAAAAAGCTAGTTTTTTTCATATGGATCCCATATTAATTTATTTTTTTTCAAAGAGACTGTGCGATACTTGTACAACCGCAACTGCAAATATCATTTCTCTTTATAAATATATACATATTGATTAGAAATGGATAATATTTTAAAAAAAAAATTATAGCACTAGAATTAGAGCAAATTAAGAAAATTTAAAATGTTTACAGATTGCATGCCCAGCAAAGAGTAATGCTAGATATAGTCGTGGACTAGGCAAATGCTATGTAATTCTTTTGTAAAAGAATGGTGTTCACTATTGATACCATTTCTCAAGTTGAGTCAAATATTAAAACTTTTTTTCTATTTAAATGGTAGGTTTGGTGTGTCAAAAAATAGATTTGCAAATAAATTTTTCTACGAAAAAAGAGTAACATCATGTAATATTGAAAGGAAAAATATAATTGCAAGCACAAGTGTGCACTAATATGTGCACTAATGTAATGTGATTGGTCAAAAAGTAGATTTTATTGAAAACAATATTAATTTAAATTTTAAATATGAATAAATCAGTATTGGTACACAGATTAGTGCTCGACTGTGCTTGTATATAGCAAAACTCATATTGAAACTCCTCACAAAATACATTTCTATATTGGGTTTTAGCAGCAAGTCTCCGTCAGAGATTCAGCTTGTTCGTGATGCATGTTAGTTAAACAATATGTCTTATATTGGAAGGAAGGTCTGCCAGAATCTATTGAAGCAAGTTCTTTTTATATGCTATGGACATAGAAACAAAACTTCGTGCATAAGAAAAATTGAGAATTGATCGGAGCCTTACGATTTACTTGTTATGATATATCATCATTATGCTGGAAGCTCGACTTGAGATCTGTTCTTAATCATATAGATGTAGGTGAACGGATAGACATGCATCTCTGATTTTAGAACCCAAAAAATAAAAACATCTCTGACTTTGAAACCCCAAAAAAAAAAAAAAAAAAAAAAAAAAATGCACTCCAAGTTAAGGAGGTTGTGCTAAAATCTGGGACAAAAACTATTGATACCTAGATAGAAGTTAGTCTTCATCCTTTGATGTTCAAAAAAGATGCTAACAATCCTCCATTTGATTGACAGTAAACAATAGATAACCTGAAATCCAGAGAAATGGATGATGTATGATCTCAAAGCTATCATTCTTCTATTGCTATCTCAACGAAAACAAGGAGAGATTAACTACTGATTACAGCAAATTGTTAAGGTACTTTTGTACAGCAATTTGGCCTAAATGGGAGGAAATTTTCATGATTGGCATTACAAGAACATCCTGAAGTCTATCATGAAAAAAAATTTAACAGCAAGATGGGGAAGAAAGGGATCATGCCTCCACATCCATGTGACTGAATAGGTAGCAGATTTTCCAACTTCTGAAATCCACTTTTACAAAGTGAAAATTCAGGAATTCGCTTGATACAGAAGAATGTTTGCATGTGTTTGCAGATGGTGATGTTTACTGGCCCCTTTTGATATAATGTATGCTACTCCAAGACTTCAGTTGGCCAAAGCTGCTTCCACGTGGAAATCTCCTCCTGGTTCTTAAGCTTTCTGATTCCTCCATAAAATCCATCTGCCTCATTTCCCTCTTCCCTGTGGTCTTTCCTGTTGATGGTTGTGCATCTCCACCGCGAATCAGTGGTGTACTGATTGAACTCCAGCACTACAGTGTCTGTGGCAGAAATTGAAGGCTTACAATTAGCATCCAGACTACCCTACAGGACTTGCTGCTACCAATATCCTTTTCTTTTTGCCATTTTCTTTCTGGTTTGTTCTGTATACACTATTTATTTGATGTATCCATATTATGCATATTCATTAGTAAAGGCTAACTGACAAAACAAAAAAAATTGTTGAAGTACCAGGCTTATCACTTTGCTTTAAGAAGAGGTTTGACATGCCAAAGCATGGAACCAAATCATCCCTAGGCAAAAGCTTCCGGTGTTAAAAGAATTAAAAATTGATATCAATTATATATAAAATTCAGCCTCTGTCAGAAGTCAGGTACAAAATGGTTTCACTTGCTCACATGCCAAAAAAAAACTTACCTGCTTAAAGTAAACTTATTTGTTTTAACACAAAAGACTACGGAACTGTGTCAAGTGGCAAGTAACAAGTAACAAGCAGAAACTATTTCGTTATTATGCTTTTATTTTCTTGATCATTATTATTTATTTAGTTGTTGTGACCAGGGAAAGGACAGAAATTTCTCGTGAAATGAATGGTAGATGCATGTCACTCCGAGGTGCAACTTTGCCAAATTGCATATTTTGATTGTCAACAAGACAAAACAATCAAAGAAAATTTGGAAGCATGGTTGTTTGAATCCAATAAGCGTCTCAACTCATCTCATCCCATCTAGTCATTACAACTTTTCCAAACTCCCACACAAAATACAATAAACAATTCAATTTTTTCAAATCCCAAAACAAAAATAATATTAAAAAATAAAATTATAATAATATTTTACTCAACCATCAACTTTTATATCATCTAATCTCAACTCACTATTGAAACCTCCCCTAATTTCCACCATAATAGCCCTCATAACAAAAAAGAACAACTACTAGGCAAAAGACAGCGTACTAGAAACATTGTGTTTCTGTCAGTGTGGTTGGCCATAAATATTCCACCGAGACAGAAATTATCACAATGTTCGTGGAAACTATGACATGCTGACAAAGATATGTCTTGGGACCAACAAATATCATAAATGGCGGTCCACACTTGAAAAATGGGATTTCAAGAAAGGGACTTTGCTAAAACTGGCGTGTTCAGCGAAAGTAAACTTCACATTCATGCCATCCACATTTTTGGAGATGCTATTGGCCTCTTACAAGATAATTATTAAAGACCTATCAAAAAAATATTTATGCATTTTTAACCCCCCATCTTTTTCTCTTTATACTACACATATTTTCTCTTCTCAAGACAGTTATGGATAAGATGGGAAACTTGCTATGCTAAAATACGCACTGTCCAACTTTTTTTTTTCTTTTGATAAGTAAACTTAAAGCAGATCAAATTGAACTCTGCCCAACTATCAGACAGAAACACAGAAAAACTTGGAATCAGCTCCAGTCCAATCCCTCCCCACCTCCTTTTTCATTTATGTCCAAATCAGTATTATAAAGTGTAAAGTTCTAGATGCAAGGAAAAAAGATGAGATCAACATACCACTATTATGACAACGGCAGTGATTCTCAGTTCTATCACATGATTCCAAGTGACCTACTACACCATACCACCAACCTGCAAATGATGGTGTGATTATCATTAACAAAAGATCGTATAATAGACTTCAGATATGGTAGATGAATTTAAAGGATAAATAATTTAAATAAAACTTTAGCTACGTTCAAGCTCTTATTGATAAAAAAAAGTTTACTTCCTACAATGAAACTTTCCAAAATGATTTAGATTGACAGTGCAAGTATTAGGTGTGAATCATGTGACCAGTTTTGGGGATGAATAAGGTGATCAAGCTTATATTTTGAGGCAACATGAAAAATATAAAAAAAAAAAAAAAATGCGATCAAGCTTGAACAAATTTTATGTTTTTTAGAGGAAAAAGATTTTACTTCTCCCTCCCTCCCTCTCTTTCAAAAACCAGTAACAGACATGTCAGTTTGTATTTCTCATCATTGTATTTATTCTTATCTAGCAAAAAAAATATTCATTCTTTTTTTTGATAAGTAAAAAAAAAGTATTCATTCTTTCATGAAGTTTCTTCAAACGACTTCCTTTTATCCATCTCCTAGCAACCCAAATCATGTAATAAAAGAACAAATGAAACAAAGAAAAAGAATCTAGAAAATAAAAACGAGTAGAGACCCTATATTGATTTAGATAAAACTGAAATCGACATTCATTGCAAGAGATCTCTGCAAGGAACGAACCATAAGGGAACTCTTTATTTCTTCTCCACTGAATCTCAATATTATTTCCAGGGCGTAACTCATTTA
Source organism: Carya illinoinensis (assembly GCF_018687715.1). NCBI lineage: Eukaryota > Viridiplantae > Streptophyta > Magnoliopsida > Fagales > Juglandaceae > Carya > Carya illinoinensis. The sequence continues at coordinate 28,701,674 of NC_056765.1, forward strand.
AACAGTCAGAGATATGGAGGTCGTGTGGAGCAGTGTCAACAGGTGGTGCTCTTAGCCTTTCCCATGGCACACCAATTTCAATAGGAACAGCTCTTCTTCCATGAGGTGGATACCTGCAATGGAAAGATAATCATCCAAATCAAATAACCGTACATCATCATCTCCCAATTCTTGATTAAAAAAGCCTAACTTTTTTTCAAACAAAAGCTATTAATTAAAATATCCAGAGTAGGTTATCAAGAAAAAAAACCTAAAAAGAAAAAAAAAAAAAAAACTAAACTCATTCAAAGTTATGTTCTTAGAAGGCCGTCAGTCCAATTACCTGGCTTGGAAGGTGTCAGTACGGCAATCATAGCTAACCTCAGCATCATAGCATGACAACATGAACCCAACATGGCCATTCTACAAAACAGCTTAATTGGTTAAAAAAACTGATAAGCAAATATAAAACTGAAGCTAAAAGAAACTTATCTGTAAAAGAATTCACATTAGTACAGTCAGTACCTCGCGGTTATAGACCTGAGCAGGAAAACAGAACCTGCCACTCTCAAGGGCAAGATACCAACCCATAATTTTATCAACCGGCAAAGAACTTCTTTGCTTGCTACCATTGTCAACCCTCCATCTAAACCATGAAAAAGGCCAACTAAGAGATAGAAACCTCATGAGGCCCCTTTGCTTGCCTTGCTTTAGATTGTTAGAGTCCATGTTCAAAGCAATATACCATTGCCACTCCCTGTATGCAGCTGGACCGATAATTCTATCCCACTTCTGTCTCATGTGCTTCTCCCAAAGGTGGTCACTCATACATCTCTCCCTCAAAGAGCTACAAACAGCAGCCGTGCTACAAAGTGCAGCAGGAGGTAGCCTCTCAAGAATGCATTCCAAGGCCAATTCTGGCAAGTCCAATACCGACATCTCTCCGGTCTCCTCAACATTCTCTACTTTAGAACTTGGACTCTTCTTCATTAGAGACATATTGTAGGGAACTAGAGAATGATAGCAACTTGACAGCGTATCCTTTATCAATTCAGATATGTGAAACAATGATAAGATTTTCCAAAACCAGAGGAACGACAATTTCATATCATTAGCCCCTGGTGGTGGGAGCGGTTTGAGAGGGAGGGACTTTATAAAGAGGATGAAGGGGAAGCAAGTGATCAATAAGTAAAGTAGCATTGGAAAAGGGTACAACTATTTAGGGTCAAAAACGGGTTGCTCATCAATGAATATGGCAATACCAAAGGAAGAACCAATCGACTTTAAAAGCAATGGTACAATAATGAGGAAATTGAATTTTTGTTTCAGTTCTTCCTCAACCACCTTAACATAAACAAGCAAAGAAGGATCTTCCCATCACTTTCACCACATATGGGTTTTTAGTGGTTGAAAGAAAGCCCACCAAACCCAACGGTGGGCCTCCCTGTCAAAGTTTAATCAGAACAGAAGATGGGCAACTAAAGGGACTCAAAGGAAATAACTTTGATGAAAAGTCAGCTTAGCCAATCCAATCTAAAAGGCCGAAGAAGCTAAGAGCTTCTTCTCCCTCTTTTCGCTTTAGAAAAATGGCCCTCCAAGTAAGGAAGCCGACCGTACAGACAAACTCAGCAGGTGTCATACAAAGAGTAAATTGGGAGGGGGGACAGCACTGGATGAATTCAGGAAGCTAACGAAGGTGGGGGCACTCAGATCTGATATAGATTTTTCCTGACACCAGGAAAACTTTGAACCCAAGATGAATGATAAAGATAAGTCTACATACAAAGACCCATATCCCCAAAATCTTTGAAGTCTACTGATAAATCTTTTTTGAGAATAATAAGGTGGAAAGAAGATCTGGGAATAAGTTGGGATTTGAAGCACAATTAGGTGCACCCTCAAAATCTGTATAAACTAATGGAAAAGACACCAGAAGCAAAGATAATAGAATCTTGTGGGGGGTTGGTGGTGTTGATGGTGGTGGTAAGAAGGAAGAGAAGATAAGAGTTTGATGAAGACGATGATGGACGTGAAGTGTGGGGTCCCTCTCACTTCAGTCCAACGGATTCTTCATCACAACTCACCAAATCCTCCTCCACCAGCAGACCTTTCAATCTCTCTTTCTCTTGAGCAAGGCAGAATATCAAACAGGTCATGAACAAATATAGGGAGGGAAAACAGAACTGTACATTTATACCACTGAAATGGGCGGTTCTGGTTGAACATAATTTTCGAGGGTTCATTTGTGTGGACGCAAAATCTATTGTTCTAATTCCCACAGCAAAATCCATAGCAAATCTTACAATTTGGAGAAAATAACGTTTAACCAGACAAAGTAGCCGTTAATTCAATGTACAATAAAAGGAAAAAGGGATATTATTGGCTCAGGAAAAGGAAAAAGGAGAGAGAAATTATTGGTGGATACTGTTTCCAAGAGATATTCAAAGGCTGTGGGCAACCACAAGCAACACCAAAAAATTAAAAATATAAAAATATAAAATTGAAGGGTTCCCTAGAACAAATGAGAAAGTATATACATCCTTAAAAATAAGAAGAAAAAAATAATGAGCTCTATTGCATTATTACCTTGTGTAAGTTTTCTAGGATTTGGATTTTTTTAGCAAATTTTAGGGTCGGTATTTAAGAATATAAGTGGGATATACATATAAAATAGATCTTAAAATATTTATAATTGTTCGAATAAATCGTTTTAGGGGTATTAAATAATTAATAAATACTATGGAGTCCATTATATTCCTCTAATCTAGTTGGAGGAATATAATCTTAACATTAGTTGCTTTCACGTGAACATGCTCTACTGTTAATTTATAATTGCTCTACTGTTAACATTAGTTGAAATTTTTTAATCAAATTTAAATGAATTTGGTTTTAAATGGATAATGCCTTACTGTTAAAAGTATATCTAATTTGATTAATATTACGTAAAATCGTAGAATGTATAAATATTGTATAATTATTTTTAAAAAAATAAAATTAATTTTTTTCATATAAATTTTATATTTACATATTTTTTTTAAATAATTATAATAATAACATATTTTATGACTATAAATATTCTTTCTTATCTAATTTATATGTCAAACCTACAGGGAAGGGTCCTTCATTATTAAAATCGATAAATTATCGATGTCAATGATCACATATGAGTATTGATACAGTTACTACAAGTCTACTACAACTGTCCTACGTGTCACATTATTTTATTATTTTTTGCACCAATCCTATGATCCTTTACTTTGAATTAAAATGAAAAAAAAAAACACTAATTGTATTAATAAAAATTTTATTTACAGTCATTTTTACATACTCTTTTATATATTCTATTAATATAATTGATTATATCATTTTTTTAAATATAAAATAATTACTTTAATTAATCACATCAATAAAATATATAAAATTAACTGTATATGACATAACTCTTATATTAAAATTGGGTTACAATAGAAGCTCTGTCATTTTTTATCGCACATTAAAAGGATGTTGGGAAATAGTTTTGATTTATCACATTATATCTTATTTTATTTCATTTTTTTTCTAAATATTATTTAAATATAAATATTTTCAAACTTATTATTACAATATTTATAAACTTATCATTACAGCTTTTTCAAAATTTCAAACAAAAACCAAAAACAATTCAAACATTTTCAAATTTCAAAATAAAAATTGTATTAAAAAATTATATTCTAACAATTTTCTACTTTATAATATTTTTTATTCAACTTTTTCTCTCTCATTTCTCAAATCTCCATAAAATATTAATTCAAACTATTTTACTACTATTCACAAATTATCTTACTGTACAAAATTTTCATCTCATCTCATTTTATTTTTCAAGCATCTTCTAATAATATTTCATCTTATCTCATCTAATTATTATAATTTTTTAAAATTTTTAAATAAAATATAATAAACAAATCAACTTTTTTAAGTTCCAAAACAATAATAATATTAAAAAATAATATTCTAATAATATCTTATTCAATTTTTAACTTACATCTCAGCTAATCTTATCTGAACTTACTATCCAACTTACCGACCCTCCTCTAAGAGTTAGGAGATCCGATCTTGAAAATTCAACTACAAGGGGGGAAGATACCAATTGAAAAGATTGATAGTGTCTAAATGCAAAAAAATGTCTATAAACTTTGTCCTTCTTCCCCCCCAAGGCCCCTAATTACAATTTCCAAATGATTTCCCAGAGTTTGCATCTCTATTGCTTTGATATTGAATTGACAGTCTCTTGACACCAAAGGCAACATGCTTAGCATTTATGCTGAAAAGGATAGGACTTTGGCAGCTCCTATCAAGTGCCAACTTACCATGAAAGCAACAAGAACATGTGATAAGTGACAACACAGAGGGATAGAGATTAGAGAGAGAGATTATTCTTTGAAAAATAATAATAATAATAAATAATGAAATATTATTGAAGATTTTTATTTTCTTGGTACGATATGTCATAAACCAAACTGTCTGTCAATGCCATCATTCATCTCAAGATTCTTTTTTCAAGAGTAGGTTGCCGACAAAAGTTACAATCATGCTACAAGTTTTCCTTTTAGAATTTTTTTAATTATTATATTTTTATTATGTTATGATGCAATATGTTACAATAAAAAAAATATTTATTATAAGGTAAAATTGAATTGTGATGGACTATATTTAAACATTTTGTATCTATTGGAATCAGGGTTATCTGACAAGATGATAAGAGTGAAGTGTTGATGGCATTGAGTGGGAGAGAAGTGTGTGAGTTTGAACTGGATGGGATTGAAGCTCTTGTTGCAATTAGAGGGTTACAGATGGTTCTTCATCTTGGTATATGTGGTTTAATTATAGAATGTGACTCTATTGAGAATTCCTACACAGTTTAGGAACAAACTCATCCTGAATTTTATAAGAAGTTAACATACTCTTCTTATTAGACCTTTTAAGGGGAGAAATGTGTGTTTTCATATAGTATCAGAGCCAGGTTAACCTATGACCGATGATGGGCTCCTGCAACCTACCCACGATGATGGTATCGAAAATACCAGTCCACACGTGAGGGAGCGGTATTGAGAAGTCTCACACGGCTTAGAAACAAACTCATCCTGAACTTTATAAAGAGTTACTATACTCCTCCTATTAGGCCTTTTAAAAGAAAAAATGTGTGTTTCTATATACTATTTATCTATTATTGAAGCTGTGATTTCTAGAGAACAAAATCTCACTATTATAAGTCCCTTGGTTATGGAAATACAATGTTTGTTATGAAAATTTCAAGCATGCAAGGTGCTTCGTATTGGAAGATAGGATAATGAGGCTGCTCACTTGCTAGCCCGTCACCCTAGGCTAATGGAATATACAATTCAATGGTGGCGTCAATGTCCTGGTTTCCTTATATCTCGGGTTTTATTAGATGCAGTAATGTAACTGAATTATGTATTCATATTTCATTTTATATGAATGAATTTATGTTTCTTTATTTTTTAATAAATTATTTAAAGTCACATAAAAAATATAAAATAATAATAATAATAATAATAAAATTCGTCTAATGTCATTTTTATTCTTTCTAGATTAAATACAATGAGAATTGGAACTTGAAGGACCAAGACTACAATACTTTTAGGGAAAAAAAAAAATCGACCCCAAGATTTCTTAGACAAATTTGAGTTACTTATTGCATATTTTTCAAATATGAATTCGTGATGCTTTCAGCCTAGAATACCACTACGAGGTCTATTGGGATGTCTTCTAGATCTGGGTACAATTTGGGACATTAACCCAAGGTCCCAAAGAACTTGATCCCCTTAGAGTCCAATCCATCATGATCATCGAGATGATAACTGTTTAAGAGTCTTTCGGGAAAGGAAAGCTATCTGATCGTTTGATTATAGATAAGTTCTTCATCCATAACTTAAATTCCGAATAACAGATAAGCTCGCTATCACATAATAACAAAAGTCTCACAGACTCCATATGTACAGACGACCCAGGTATTTGAAGGCTACCTAATCCATTCGTATAGTAAAAGAGATTTCCATTATTATTATTAACTTAAATATCAGAGGTATTCTCTAGAACTCTCAAACTATTCAACTCTTTGGTTGCAAAGGATCTAGTGTAAGTCGCGGAGAGACACGTCCACAACACATCCTATCACATTATGTCATGTCATTAAATACATGACAAAAATATCATATCTTCCTACTACAAAACCACCCAATAATTCTTGAAGCACTTGCAATTATTGAGACACATATAATGAAAAGGGGTATCACATGTTTTCAACATCAATACAGCATAGAATTAAGTGAGAGGATTAAGGATATCTTGATTACTACTACTGAAAATAAGAGTTTTGTTACGTATAAATAAAGTCGCATATTAATTTGCGTCTCAATATTAATTTTTTCTTAGTTAAAAGTTAAATTATTATTATTTTTAATAAAATTTATATTTTGACTAATCATAATAAATTAATATACATATTAATATACAATTATACTTACAACTAAACTATTCCTCATAAAAATAACGTGTTGCTTAATTTCATTTAAATCAGAAAGTTGGCAGTGGCAGTGGGTTCCTTGTTATCTCCCACTTCTTTCTTATTTTCCATTTACTTTACTTCGTCCTCGTTTGTCGTTTCATCAGCCAAAATAATTGTCGCCTTGTGCCCAATTCAGGATGTTGACTTGAAAATATGTTGAGTTTTCTTTCCTCTCTTATTTTTAGCCTAACCCATCTCATCTAAGTTATTAATATCAGATACAGTTGTAAATTATATAAATATTACGTATTTATTTTTTAAAAAAGTAAAATTTATTAGTAAAAAATTAATTTTTTAAGTGAAGTCTATATTTTTTTACTCTTTCAAAAAAATATGTGGTGCTTATTCACTTCATGACTATAAATATTATTTCTCTACTTCTATTGTAAAATTTGAAATTTAAAATTTATCTTCTAGGACTAGTTTAGTTACATAAAATTAAACTATTTTATCTCATATAATCATTATAACTTTTTCAAATTCTCGCATAAAATACAATAAACAATTCAACTTTTTTAAATTTCAAAACAAAATCAATATTAAAAAATTATATTATAATAATATTTTATTCAACTTTTAACAAAACATCTCATCTCATCTCATCTGAACTGTGTAATCAAATAAGACCTAAATCAAATTATGTCATGTAAATACTTTATTAAATATACTTTATACACTGACTTGATAGACCAATCATATTTTCTCCTTAAAAGAAAATGGATCGGAGAAAAATAAGATATAAGCTTACTCTCTTAACCAATTGTGAAAGGAATTTTGCAAATTTTTTCTAAGAAATGTGGTTTTTTTTTTTTTTTTTCAAGTCCCAAGCATATTATATTCCCTATAAATCATATATATGTTGATTAATTCATGTTGAAGTAAGGTCGTTGCTCATTATAATTCATGTAAACTTAAAGGTTTTTATTTAATTTATTCCATTTTACATTTGGTTCAATTCGTTTTATGCATCATTTCTAGCCGTTCAAGAGTAATTTTCTTTGCTTTTTAACAATACAAGTAAGTCAATAAAGGAAAATAATTTAGCTACAAATGGATTATACAATATTAAATTCATAAACTGATATGGTTTGATATAATATATCAAATTATAAAATTATTTTTATTATAAAATAGATATAATAGACTATATGAAGTAACATCAGTTTATTAATTTATTTTTATCTAATCACTTTTGTATCTGTAGCAATTTTCAACTAGATAGCCTATCATTCTCAAATAGAACGATGTGTACAATAGTGTGTTTAAAAACTTGTACATTCTAAAATTATATGTCAAAAAAATATTTTCTATTAATCTAAATATGGAAAATGAAGAAGAAAAAAGATAAAAATAAAAATAAAAAGCGCATATCATACTATGGTAATAAATAAAGAGTTATCTTATAGAGTCAGTTTTTATACATTTTATTAATATAATTAATTAAAATAATTATTTAATATTAAAAAATAATTTGATTAATTATATTAATAAAATATATAAAAAATATATAACTATAACTATGCATAAAGTTTTTGATAAATTAAATAAAGGATAGGAATCCTATTTGGCCACCATTCCTTTCTGTTCCAAATCACAATTATTATTATTATTTACTTTTTCTTTTCAAAACTTGTTTGTATGTGTCAAATTACTTTAATTAAGTACAATTTCCAGTGACTTCTACACAGCTTTTCGGCCTTTTGTTGCAGCAAACATGGACGGCTGACAACAAAACATTCTGCAAAAAACTCCAGCACTTTCTTACACCAATATATATAAGGGATTTGTTACATACAGTCATTAAATGTAGTCGGTATGCAGTCGACTGTACAGAATGAATAAAAAAAATTATAAAAATTTTTTTTTATATTCAAGGGGACCTACATGAATTATAAAAAGTTATAAAAATATTTTTTTTTTATGTAGGTCCTGTATTAATTTTTTTTTACAGCCGACTGCACGCCGACTGCATCTGCCGACTGCAAAAAATATTTCTCTATATATAATCATGAATCCATAAATATAGGGCTGAGCACCGACGAATCGGAGTCGGTATTGGAGTCATCCGACTCCGACTCCGATTTTATCGGAGGCCGAATCCGGCCTCCGACTCCGCCTCCGAAGGTGTTAGACTCCGCTTCGACTCCGCCTCCGACTTGTCGGAGCGGAGTCGGAACGGAGTCGGAGTTGGGCGACGGCGTTGATGGCGTCGGACTTGGCTGGCTGCGATGGCACCGTGCGATGACTGATGACCCAGGTCTGCGATGGCACTGGCGTCGGACTTGGCACCGTGCGATGACTTGGTTTGCCGATTTGGGAAGTTGGGAACTGGGTATGGGGGAGGGAAGAAGGGAAGAAGGGAAGGGGAGGGGACAATCGATTTCTGAAGTGTGAGAGAGAGAATCGATTCGGCGCAGGGGGAGGGGAGGGAAGAAGGGAAGAAGGCTTCGGTGAAGGCGAGGGGAAGGGAATCGAGGGGGGAGGGGGGAGGGGAGGGAATCGGTGATGTGACTAAACACTGAAAGTCTGAAGGGGGAGGGGAGGGAATCCGGGGGGGGGGGGGGGGGGGAATGAAAAGTGAAAAACCCTAATGGGTTAGGCTGAAACGGCGCCGTTTCAGCCTAACCCATTAGGGTTTTCCACTTTTCACTTTTAAAAAATTGGGAAAAAAAAAAGTTAAAATACAAATTAATAATTTAGTAAAAATAAATTAATAAGTTAGTAAAAATATATTTAAGTTAGTAAAAATGTATACTAATAAATATATTATATATTAGTAATATACTAATACTAATACTATTAGTCTATTAATATATAGTAAATTAGTAATATTTATTAACTTATTTACTATAGTCTAATAACTAGATAGTCTAGATGTAATAACTACTAACTAGTAACTAATAATATGTCCATAACACTAGTTACACTAGTACTAATAGATAATAACTTAAAGATATATATTTAATATATATAATAACTTAAAGTTATAACTAATAACTAGTATATTACTAATTTACTATAAGTATATAAGTATAACTATATATATATATATTATATAAGTATAGTTAATTAGTAAGTTAATATATAACTATATATATATTATATTATATAAGTACTCCTCCAATATATTATATAAATATAGTTAATTAGTAAGTTAATATATAACTATATATATTCTAGTATATAAGTATAACTATATATATATATTATATAAGTATAGTTAATTAGTAAGTTAATATATAACTATATATATATATTATATTATATAAGTACTCCTCCAATATATTATATAAATATAGTTAATTAGTAAGTTAATATATAACTATATATATTCTAGTATATAAGTACTCCTCCAATATATTATATAAGTATAGTTAATTACTAAGTTAATATATAACTATATATATTATATTATATAAGTATAACTATATATATTATATAAATATAGTTAATTAGTAAGTTAATATATAACTATATATATTATATAAGTATAGTTAGTTAATTACTATACATAGTATAGTAACTATATACTATACAAGCCCTTAATATATATAGTATATATATAACTATATATTATATATTGACTTATAGTAAACTAGTAATGTAAAATATAAAATAAGCTATAGTAACTTATATAGTAACTTATAGTAAATTAGTAATGTAAATTAACTATATAAGGTATAGTAACTTATATAGTAACTTATAGTAAATTAGTAATGTAAATTAACTATATAAGGTATGGTAACTTATATAGTAACTATATTAACTTATAGTAACTTATAGTAACTTATAGTAAATTAGTAATGTAAATTAACTATATAAGGTATAGTAATTAGTAACTTATAGTGTAACTAATAACTATATTAACTTATAGTATCTTACTAACTTATAGTAAATTAGTAATGTAAATTAACTTATAGTAACTATATTAACTTATATTATTCATTATAATGTTTATAGATTATTATTTATTAGATGTTAATATATTGATAACAAATATTTTTATAAAATATGCACAATATCGGAGTCGGAGTCGGAGTAGAAGTCGGAGTCGGAGTCGGATTGGAAGTCGGATTGGAAGTCGGAGTCGGAGTCGGAGTCGGAGTCGGAGTCGGAGTCGGTGTGTCGGAGTCGGAGTCGGATCGGATCGGAGTCGGGACACCTCTGCCTCCGACTCCGACTCCGACTCCGACTTCCAGGGGAAAAAAACTCCGACTCCGACTCCGACTTGTCGGAGTCGGAGCGGAGCCGGATCGGAGTCGGAGTCGGAGTCGGATTTTCGGATTTCTGCTCAGCCCTACATAAATATTCCAACCAATCTCTTGGGTTAAAAGTCTTATATATAATCATCTCAATCATTATAATTTTTTTAGATTTTTATATAAAATATAAAATTTAATTTAATTTTTTTAAATATAAAAAAATATTATAAAATAATATTTTATTAACTTTTAATTTTTATTTCATCTCGAATTATCATTTAAACAGAATCTAAAAAATGAATGGATGGAGTTTACAAATTCAAAGTCATGGAAGATATGATTTTTGGCATATTTTTCTATGATAGTCTAAAGGAGCATTAATGTTGATATGATTTGGGTGGGGGAATTTATAAAAGCATATATAACAGACCACCTACTTTAGCCAATAGCACAGTTCTATCCACACAACATGGTGGCACTTGGACTGAAATATTGCAAAAAAAAAAGGTTAACTATAAAAAAATAATACTAAATATAGTTACATAATACGTAAGTACCGTGTAATTATTTTAAAAAAGAATATAATTTATTATTAAAAAAATAAATTTTTTTCATGTGAATCTCGTATTCACTTATTTTTTTTCAAAAGAAACAAGCGATGCTCATGCATTCATGATTGTAAATATCATTTCTCATTACATTAATATATGTTACTAAAATAACAAACTCTTATGATGACGAACTTTAAATAATCAACGTAGTGAATAAAGAAAATTGTGTCATGATTTCTTATAAGATAATGATCAAGATTAAAATGATCATTTCAATTAAGAAATAGAGAGAAGAGTGAGGCTAAAAAGAAGGTACATGACTAATGCATCGTTTAGTTACACAATTTAGATGAACTGATATCAGATATTTTATTAAAAATTGAATAAAATATTGTTATAATATGTTTTTTTCATATTAATTTTTTTAAGATTTAAAAAAGTTAAATTGTTTATTATATTTTATATAAAATTTTGAAAAAGTTATAATGATTTTATAAGATGGGATAAAATGAGATAATTTTGATTTTATGTAACCAACCCGACCTAAACAAAGTTGGTTGGTTATTGGTTCTCACTTGTCACTATTCTCATGGTGGCATATGATGATTAGGAGAAATGGTTTTTCCTTTGATTTGTTGAGGCTGTTGCATTGGATTGTGGAGCAAATAGTTTTGGAGTGACGGGGAAAAAGCTTTACAAGGATTTATGCATCCTGATAAGGAATGGGGGAATAGGGTATTTAGGCATATTTTTAGGTATAGTTTGAAATTCCCACTAAGATGCAATCTTTTGGGGTTGATGTTTGTCTCCTAAAGTTTAAAAGCATCTCCTCCATCACCCTCCATTTAAACATTGAAGTCAGCTGCTCCACAGTATGCATGTGTACGTACATATGTGGTGATTTCTATATATAATGTAAGTTATAACCCAAGTCTTCCAAAGTTTTATAGAATATTAATGGCAAAAATGGTGAGGATGTAACCAATACACAACTTTTACATGTATACTCATATAATGAAAAGTAATGTTAGATATAGTTATAAAGTATGCAAGCCTCTGTTAGCTTATTTTAGAAAAAAAAATACTTTAGTCACAAAGGGATTACATAAAAGTAAATCTACGAATTGATGTGACTTAATATGATACATTAGATTATAAAATTACTTTTATTATAAAGTAGATTTAACAGATTTTATAAAGTCACATCAATATGTGAGTTTATTTTATATAATTTTTTTGTGTCTGTAATAATTCTGTTTTGAAAAATAATGAAACTTATTATTAAAATGTAAGCTTTTTCACATAGATTTTAAATTTATCTATATTTTAAAAAAATTACACAAAATTTACGCACCCTTGACATTGACATCTTCCCTCTTGAAAAATAGCTGTACAGCCCACAAGTTTCATAAGTTTGCGCGTGCATGTTGAATGATACGAGTGTTTTTGTGTGCATCAATCTTCTTATGTGAATCTTTTACAAACAAGAGAAGAATGCTTCAATCTTTCAAGTATCATAGGTTAAGCTTCAAGCCTATTCTCTCTCGTACTAAATATTAAATTAAAATAATAATATTATTATATCTTTTCATTTTATCTTCTCATTTTAACCGCTTGTACATTTATTTATTTATTTTTACTTATTAATTAAGAAAGTGATTACTATTATATTAATATATTTTTATATTTTTTAAAAATATTAAAAAAATATGAATAAAAAAATTTAAAAAAAACATAAATTTTGCCTAGGACCACACCTAACTGTCACTGCTAGGCAAGACCCTAAGAGTATTCCTTAGAAAATGATAAAGCAAACTCTTATTTTTACAACATATATTAAAATATTATTTTTTATTTGACATGAGGTAAAAAAATTAATTTTATAATTATATTTTTATGAAATAATAGAGTCTTGCTACATCCCGCCAAATATTTTTTATTTGGTGGGATGTAGTTCGAATACATAGCAAATAAGATAAAATAAATTTTTTATTTTTTTAAATTCTTAAATATTTTTTTAAAAATAAAAAAATTCACAACATTATTAAAAAAATATCTTTTCAATTATTTAATAAAAAATAAAAAATTATTAGAGACACAAATTCGACTCTTAAAGCATTTTCTTTGTATCATTTCTAGTAAATATGTTGGACTGCCATTCAAAACAAAGTCAATGGAAATATCATTGCCTGAAATTCACATTTTAAATTGGTACGGACCAGTCTGCAAACTGTGAGGGAAAACAGAGAAAGGTACAACTGTGTGGTCCAGGAATCAGGATAGTGGGCTTGGACAGTACAGTGTAGGCAAGCCCTAGGTTGATCCATTGATGTCCCGTACAGAATTTAAACTGAATTTAAATCAATTTAATTTAATTTAATTTTAAGATAAATTTAATATCTAAATATTTAAATATTTAATTTTTAAATTAATAAAATTATTTCAACTCAAAATGATTTTATACGTAGAATCTACAACTTTTATCAAGTCAATATATTTTTACACTCGAGTCCCATAATTTTTTTTAATTTTTTATAAATATATCTAAACTTATTTTAATATCTAAATACATCTTAAATCATCTTAAGTAAGCTCTATAAAACTCACTTAATCATCTCCGCTTATTACTATTAATAAAGAACTCAACTCAATTTAACGTCCAAACAGAGCATAAGATGTCTTGCCTAGCTATTTCTTCATGAAATTATAACACTAGTACGAATGAGTAGATATACAAGTTTTATGCATTTTTTTTTTTTTAAAAAGTCAAATTTATTATTAAAAATATTAAATTTTTTTATATAAATTTTATATTTATTCACTTTTTTAAAAAGGGATAAGCAACACTTAAAACTCTGACTATAAATATCATTTCTCTAAATGTAAGATTATTGTTTAATACATTATATACTTAACGTCTTTGATCCTCTCAACTCAAAGATTTTAAGGGCTTATCATTTTTGTAAAAATTTTAACAGTTTGCAACAACCACACACAAGAGATAATAGCATAATTCAATAGATAATTACTATATGATAATTTTTTTTCCTAAACAATATTTCATTCAATTAAAAATAGGAATATAATAGGAAGGGGTAGAGGGCTCCAACAAAATCTGACTGTAGAAAGTTTAGTGCAACAATACAAAATAAATAAATAGGTAATGGGTTCAATAAATTAGACATGGACCTATGTTCCTTGATCTGATCAAGGAGAGGACACTATAGAAATGATTTTATAGTCCAATTGATGGATTTATTTTAATGTGAGTAATGCTACATATAGTTGTAGAATACGTAAGCGCTGCACAATTGTTTTGAAAAAGAACGTGTGATCTATTATTAAAAAATTAATTTTTCTTCCCATAAGTTCCGTGTTTACTCATTTTTTAAAAAATTATACGATACTTGCGTATTTCATAACTACAAATACAATTTTTCTTTTTAAAATGATTGAAAATATCATGCATGGTTTGATTTGAAAATAGAAATTGATATGGACCAGTCCCATAAATATTATGGAAAACAAATTGAAAGGCAGTGGTCCAGTATGGTGGGCTTGGTGGGCACAGAGTAGGCAAAGCTGGGTTGATCCTTAAAGATGTCTTGTCTTGTTGTTTTTGATGGGCATGTAGGAGTAGGACCCTCTACTTCTAACAAAGGTTCGAAAATATTTTGTTTAGATATTTGTAGAAAAAGAAAATCTGCCTAGAAATTCGACAGGAATATTATGAGGAAGGTTAGAGGTACTAGGAATCCCACCTTGCTAAACAAATGATCCGGGGATTCCGGATTTCAAGATATGAGTTTTCATTGGGTTGGTGTTCAAATTTTTGTAAACCAAATTGCCCCTCGAGTTCTGCTTGACCATTGAGAATTCTTAGATAGGAATTTTGAGTTTTAAGATTAAATATTAAAATATTATATTTTAATACTATTATTGTATTGGGATTTGAAAAAATTAAGAAAAAATTAAATTTTTTATTATATTTTGTATAGAGATTTAAAAAAATTGTAATGATGAGATAGAATTTTATGTTTGAAATGAAAATTTTTCATGGCTAAACACAACCTTGACGAAAGTATTTTAGTATCAAGAGGCCCAATGATTTTGTTAGTGGGCTTTTTACTTTATTTTTTACTACCTTTTTGGGTACTGAAACTGAGCACTATAAAACTTACACGAACTTGGGTAGAATCTCGATTGAGGCACGAAAAGAAGAAAAAAAAAAAGGAAAGGAAAGAAAAAGTGCACCAAATTACAATCCCAAAGCAATCTTTGCCAATTTTTTGCCTTTTTTGATCGCTTTAGCCCCCCTCCCAAGGCCTTTGGCAACTCTTTGATCCCTTTTTCTGTGGCCTCTTTTCTTCTTTTCAGAATCAAACCGAAAAGTGAACATAAATAGATTCCACATGATGAAAACGTCAAACTCAATGCATGACATGATTGCCCAATATCCATTCCTCTCAGCTGGAATCCTCTGGATTTCTCTATTCTTTTGTAATTTTCTTACCCTCTCAAAATCTTTTATTCCCTAAAGCATCTTGCTGAAAAGTGATGAAAATGATGCTACTTTTTTCCAATGCTGAGCGCCTAATGATCAGTTTTTTACCAGCAAATGTTGGTTATTGGCAGACTATATATATTCCAACTCTGCTTTTAACATTGCAAAAAAATATTAGAGTGATTTATATAAAGAAAAGTACTGATCATGAATGGAATGAAAGTTTTGGTTGGTTTGTACCGTATTGTTCTTTTCACAAGTAGACCAGCTTCTACTGCAAGATGGGAAAAGCCATTAATGAACAGGGTGAAAGTGAATTTGGATGCAGCACTCCAAGTAGAGAACAGGAAGATCGGGGTTGGAATAATAATAAGAGATTCAGCAGGGGAAGTTTTAGCTGCAATGTGTGTCCCTATCCAAAGTATTACTGATCCCACTGTTGCTGAAGTTGTGGCCCTTTGGAAGACTCTTAATTTCTGCAAGATCACAGGAAGCTAAAATGTGGTACTAGAGGGGGGACCCCCTAAAGGTTGTGGAAGCTGTCCAAAGAATGAGAATCATGGACCACCTATAGTCAAATTGTAGTAGAAATCAAGTTGGAGCTATGTCTTCTGGACTGGTCAATTCAACACGTGTGAAGAAAAGCTAATGAGCCTGCTCATGGATTGGCAAAAAAGGCTCTGGCTCTTGACTCAGAGCTCTTGGATGAAGTAGTGTCCAAGTGATATAAGTGATATTGTCTCTAATTTGAAAGATTGTAGTCTCTGATTTATGAATAAAAGTTTCTGGTTTATACTAAAAAAAATCAGGTTTATACCCTTTACATATTGAAGGTTTTATAATCAGTTAAATATATAAATTCTTGTTTGAGCCAACCTGTAGGATAAGAAAAAAAGTTGTAAGATGGATTAGCATATTACTAAGGTTTAAATATGTCAAAGTTCATCCTCTTTTTGTCTTGGAGAAAAAAATGGAAACCCCAAATTTGTGGACCTTGTGCTCTTAACCTGAGCTAAAATTCAATTCTTAAACTGTACATAGCCTTTTTTCTGAAATGATGGGAGCCTACAAAAATTAGAAGCTAATTAAACATCTCAGACACCAAACTCCACTTCTGGTTGATGATCAGCCTTTTCTGAATACAATCTCTTCTTGCCACTGAGAGGGACCCCAAAGAGCTTGACAGCAGCGGTGCTATGATCTCTTTCCTCTGTTGAATTAGTCACCAAAGACTTACCCATGCTGCCATTTTTAAAACCTTGAAAACCCACAAAACTCTGAACCTGACATGAAGAATCCAAATCTATGAGCATTGGAACAGAAGAATCACTGCTTTTTTGATCATAGGGTACTGGTTTTACATGGTTTTGAATGAAGTAGATGATGTCATTGTAGAGATTCTTCATGTGGGCAAGTTCAGATAAGAGCATGAAGTTTTTTTTCCTCAGTCTTTGATTATCTTCGGTAAGAGCTGTGAGGATATCGGTATTCGGTTTTGGAGATGGCAATGGATCAGATTCAAACCAATTACCAATCTGATCACCTGAAGGTTGGAAAAATTGGTGTGCTTGATGGTCGTGGTAGTAGTGTTGGTGATGGAGCTGAGGGTTTTTTCTCCTGTGGATCTCTGATAGTAAGTGCTTCGCACCTTTTCTAAAGTACTCATTTGCAAATTCCCATCGATCTGTAGCTATCTTTTTGAAGCCCTGCAGTCATAACCATTAGGAAGAATAGAGTCTTTCAAGATTTGTATTGGAAGTATATGGACACTCATTGAACTACCGTGATGAATGTTAATGAGAAGAGATTCTGTTTTATGTTGTGGAGTAATTAGCGGATTTAGATCTCCATTTTGGATATCAAGATGCTCTACAATTTTATGAGCCTACCACATCTTACAATTAAGAGGGACAAATCAGTAGAGTCCACATGCTGTGTTTATATTTTTTTCAAATTGTAGAAATATTTGAATAAAAAAACTGTAAGGAATCTTCAATTGTCATGTCTTTTAGTGTATGTATGTATAATTATATTCGTATATTTTCAATAGCCAGAGAACATTGCAAGGGCTTTGTTCTTAAAATTATATAAATAAACCAAACAGTAAACGAAATTCATATGAGACTTTGTTTCTAAGAAGTAAGATCTAGTGAAAAAAAAAATACTTTAATCAATAAGTTGTGTCGTGTACGTGTTGGTTTGAGGGCTCTCATAACATGTGAACTTGAAAAAGGAAAAAGTAACATCCAGCCGTCTACATCTCTCAGCTTAATATCATTAGAACAGACACATTGACAGACTAGTTTTCATCAAAGAATTCCCAGAATTTGGAAACAAAACATCCTTGAAAATCCTGGTGGCATAGATACCTTTGAACTAGCAGCTAGCTCGTTAATTTGCTCTAAACTCCCTAGAAACTATTTCAAACCATGCTTAGCTCATAACAGTAAAGACAAACCAGATGAACAACAGGGTCCTGTATTCATGATTTGAGTGTGTGCGTGCTTTTCAGAGAGAGAGAGAGAGAGAGAGAGAGAGAGAGAGAGAGAAGATGGGGTTGGGATTCTCACATAGGTATTAAGTTGGCGAACAAAACTGGAGAAATTGTTGTGCTTGAAGTAGTTAGGGAGGAGATCTCTAGCAAACTCTGGAGGCCTCCACACAACAAAAGTGGTTTCATCTTCACCCCAAGACACAATGTGATCAGTGCGAGTGTCATCCACCAGCTGGTATGTCTTTATCAGGAATGGTGCTGGCACTGACTTCTGAGACTCTACCGAGAACACCATCTCTTCACTGCTCTGATCCATTGTGAAAGCCATTTCCAAAGAATGAAATGATGCTCTTCTCACCCGTTTTCACTCTCTTCTCTTACTCCAATCCCCCAAGATGTTTAAATCTCTCTCTCTCTCTCTCTACAAAAACATACATGAGCATGTCATCACTAAAATAAAAGCTGCTCTTTGTGCTCTCATTCTCTCTCACAGGTTCCCTACCTTCGAAAAGCAGGTGACCATGTCAGTATACTACAGATTTTTTTTTCCTAGCTAGTGGTTCTATAATAAGAACAACTGAGCTATTATTTTTATTTCTAAGCAGAACCAATCACCTATTAATTAGCTATTGATTGTTACTTTCATTTTTTTTTTTTTTTTTTTTATGAAGATGATTACTCTTAAACTGAAAATATACATACAGAAAGAGGGAACGGGGTGCCCCAATAAAACACTACTTTATAAGCAATACAACTCATAATTAAAAGCAAACAAGTGGCAATGGAGCTAAAATATTGGTCCGTCCAGGCTCATTTTCCTCCCACAAATCAAGGAAATGAATGCTAAAAGGTGGTTTTTAATGCAAGATCACAAAGGATTTGCAATACTACGATTGAGATCTGCACTAGATAAGGGTGTGCTATGATTGATTGTTTCAAAGCATCTGACAAAGCTTTCCATACTCTCATCTTTCAGGTTTCTGAGATGGGAAGTATGCACCAATATTTACTTCTGGAAAAAGAGTAAAGTAAACGGATAATTATTTCTTCTCGGACTAGAAAACCAAAATCTGTCGCTTGATTTGGTGGCCCATATATAGGTCCCACAGTCACGCACCCTTGGTTTCATTTCACTGTAGAGGTGGGTGGATGGATGCCTGTTAAGAATCTAAGATTATAGAACAACGACTTCCCCCTCCTTTCAAAAAATATGAGAACCCAACTCATTAGAAACTCAGTTTTTGCTAAAAAAGAAGAAGAAGAAGATGATATTTTACAAACCCATATGCTTGTATCTAGCATCAACCTTATTTTTAAGATTTTCTTTTTCTTTTTTATCTTTTAATGGATTTAATCCAATTAAGGTGTGTTTTTCCAATTCTTCGATAGAAAGCTTATATATTAGTTTTCTATTGAAGGATGTGAAGAACCTTAATTACACTAAGTTTTAGTTTTGAATGAAAATAAATTCTATTACATATTCTACTACTAAACTTCTCTCTAATTAGATTGAGTAGTCAACATTTCTCCTTCAACAAATATCAATGGAAGGCCATCATATGCAATGCCAAAGGCATCATGACCTCGGCAATTCATGGTGATTGCTCTTATTTAGCATTTAATGCTGCTTAAAATATCAACATGGATAGCAATAAATTTTGTAGAACTCACTTCGTCTGTATATCTCTTTCCCACTTTGCTATAGGAAAAAGACATTAACCCAATTTTTATTGGGAAAAAAACCTTCACTTGTGGAGGAATTTTGTGGCAACAAAATTTCAAACACCTACAGGTTATATATCTCACTGAAGCCCCGTGCAAAAAAACAAACAAGCAATCCAACAAGACTCAATATCTTCACATGGTGAGGACAGAAACAAAACAAAATACGGATACTTAAACCCTGTCATTTGATACCTATATGTGGTAGGCCTGTTTTATCTATAGCCACGAAGTCTCTGATATCACGCAGTATCTCTATCCCACTTGAGACCTTCAAGTTTTCTTGTTCAAACAAAAGTTTTAGGAAATCGTTTCATACAATAAAATCCTAATTTGCAAGTGATCAGTTAATACACCACAGCCAATCGCATCCCCTAGTCAAGTTATATAACGATAAAACAATTTTTTATGTAGGGGAGTAGAAACATTCCTGCCCTTTGCTGAATTCTAAACTCCCATCTATTTCATTATATTGTACATTCCAATGTATACCCGTGACTTAGAAGCTGTAGGAAAGTAGTTCCTCGCAGTGACAGACAAGAAGGAATAGTATATTTATCCTCTGATGAAAAAAAACTACTTTTAAACTGAAAAATCATTTTCTAGTTCCCATTTCTGTCGCTTGGATAAAGGAGGGGCGTATTTCAATTCTTAAAGCTGCATCCCCATATGAGAGAAAGAAAAAAGAATGGCCTCATGCACAAGTTCTTTAGATTCCCTTTGCATGTTCTGGCGTAAACACATGCACTTCTATATAACAAAACAAAATAATGAAGGGGAGGTAGCAAATGAAGCCTTCCATGTCAATCTTTATATGCAGCTTCTTTTCTGGTTGATTTTTCTCTTGATGTTCATTGAATCGTTGATGTTTCATTGAAGATCTAAAATTTCCCTGCTTACATATGTGTGATGTGATTATGTGCCTCTTCTTCTAGTGGGGAAGAGGCTTATTGGATGGTCTAATTATGGAGAGAGAGAGAGAGAGAGAGAGAGAGAGAGAGAGAGAGAGAGAGAGAGATATGAAATGTGCCTTCTTGTATTTATTACTGCTCGTTTAGAGTTTCCGAACAGTGTGGACCCCACACGAACATTTACCATGAACTCTCAAATTCAAACTATAGGAGTTGTAGTAAATTATGAAGGTGTTAAAATGGAAAATGATTAGATATAGGAAGATGAAGTGATTTTTTGCTTTATTACCATGGTTGATCAAAACACAGAGGTTGTCTGGCTCCCCCTATGAAGACCTCTGAAATACCAGCTTGATACTCCAAAGGTCCAACAAGAAATCCAATAACGAGGAAGATTCTATTCCAAATTAATATGAACGTTTTACTGAAAGGCTCAGAAATTTGCAGTGGAAGAAGTGTTATGGATTACATCATGCATCACATGACCTTATCCATCCCCATGTGACCCCCTAGCAGTAAGTAGTACTGCTTTCACTTTTATACCGACAAAAGAGTCTGAGAAACTCAGAGAGAGAGCTTTGTCTTACATTAGCACAAATCTAAATGTAGTGCATGTGGGCATAAGCAATCATCCAAAAAAACATGAATATCATATGTTAAATCCAGTGGCTTTTCAGGTTATTACAGAAGGATCAAAAGGAGCTAGAAATTGTCTTGAGCTGTATTATTAAAATGATTTATTACTGTAGCTAACCACGTGAGAGTTTCCTGCTTTCTGATTTGGAAAAGTCAATAGAAGTTGCTGCCTGCCTGCCTGAGGGGTAAGGTAGGTCTCTATCCCATGATGCCACGTAATAATGTAAGCCAGCTCATAGTTAAAAAATTATTTTTTTTAATAACAAACTCCTTTTTTTTTTCAATAAAATACGCAAAGCGTGCACACCATTACTATATCTACCATTGCTAGTAGATTTAGAATGCAGGGAGAGTCTTGAGTTTTTCAGGTTTTCCATTTGATCTGCTTTTCAGTGACCACTTGGCCAAAAGTAGTGCAGGGAATAAGTATAGGACAAATGGTAATCTTAGAGAGATCCAGAAGAACATGAGTAGAGAAGACACCACCTCATCTCACCCAAATCATTAAAATTCACATGCAATGGATCTCAGCTTAACTTTTTGCTCATAATGAATATATGTTTATGGTCTTTTGAAGAAATAGATTTGCATAGTGGATATTTTGCATCATTACCTCTCATGCATTTGTCTCTGCACAGTGCTCTAAAGAAGCTTCATACTATAATAAAGATTGAAGTTCTAATGATAAACCCATACCCTGTGTCCCACTGTGTGCTGAAGCAGGTACCACCCAAATTGTCTGTATATTCAGGTGAATCTACCTATGAGGTTTTTCCAGTTTTTGCACTTTTGTGAAATTGGGCGTTGATATGCCTCTGGTTAAAACTTTGGGAGCAGAAGGTGCAGCGAAATTCGGGCCGGCAAGCAGGCCCGGTGGGCTGTATGACCCGATGGGCCTCCCTTTCTCCCTTCAATTCGGATATAAAATTGACGAGGAATTTGATGAAAACTTTAAAAAGCATGCATGTTATAATCGATGATCATAAAGCTTTTTTCAAATTTTATTTTAAAAACATAATGGTCGGTGATTTGAAAGGAAAAAAATATGGTCTAGAGAGGAACATCATGTTCTTTTCTATAAAAGACATCCATATGGGTCAAACTCTGCAGAGCATTAGAAAATTTATTGATTGCTGTGCACTTAAAAGAAGATGGAAAGAGTAATTTCATATGGTTTTGCTCCCTCTCTCTCTCCCTCTCTCATGTGTACAAAAGTTTGAACATCGTAGGATAAAAAGATAATGGGATGTCCTGTCGTATTTGTTGAGTGTTTGAAAGCGAATCTCTCTACTTTTAGTAATTAGTTTGTCAGAATATTCTGAAGCCGCGAAGTACGCTTTCTTATGGTATTATAAATTTATAGTGTTTTTCTTTTAATAGGATATAGTGTGTGCTGCAATGGTTTGTGGTCTGGGGGTTCCCTCCCCCCCCCCCCCCCCAACCACCGGGGGCGCATGGAAGGCTCTACCGGGGGCGGGTAGTGGACTAACCCCAGTGGTCCCCACCCATCCGCACCCCTCTTCTATTTAATATAAAAAAAAAATTATATTTTTAATATTTCTATAAATAATTTATATATATATATATATACAATTTGTTAAAAACTTAAAAGTTGAATTCAAGTTAAGAATTGTCTTGGCCAATCTTTATATAGGAGGTCAAAGTAATACAATAACTGTGATATTTAATTTTTATGTATATTTTCACTGAATGAGTATTTTAATTTAATTAATATATTGGTTCTTTTATTTTAAATTATTGTATTTTAATTAGTTTTATTTTAGTTTGATGTGGTGTTTAATTTATTTTAATCGTTTTATAATTTTTATATTTGTCTTCATCGGATCAGTTTTTGAACTCCGAAAGTGAGGATTAGACCTTATTTCTTTTCCTCATCTTTTCTTTTTCTTTTCTCTTTTTCTTTTTCTTTTTTTCTTTTCTCTTTCCTTTCCTTCTTTTCTTTTTTTTTTCTTCTTTTCTTTCTTCTTTCTTCTTTCTCTCCCGCGCGCATGACCTCTCTCTCTCTCTCTCTCTCTCTCTCTCTCTCTCTCTCTCTCTCTCTCTCTCTCTCTCTCTCTCTCTCTCTCTCTCTCTCTCTCTCTCCTCTGTTGCCGTCCAGCTCCTCAGCCCAGAACCGCCACTCGTCGGCGACGTGGCCGGCACCACCCACCCCAGAAACCTCCCCCTCCGGCCGGTGCACCTCCCCACCAAATCTCACATCTATCCGAACTGTTGTTTGCCGCCGAGAGCTCATCTAAGCCGCATGGTTTTTTGCCATTTTCGCCGCCGTCGCTCCACCTCCAGCCACCATCTTTTCACCACTTCATCACCTATCTCTTGCCGTCCTAACCCACCCTTTTTCAGACCCAATCCGTTACAGAAGCAGCTCCCACGAGATCAACTCTGATTTGCCCTTTTTTCGCTTCCACCGCCATTTCCACTGCCACCCACGGCCAAAACTCGCTTCCATTAGCTTCATAAACATCTCTAGGTCATTCCCTATCAATTTCAAGTCTTGGTTTGTCCCCGTTCGAAAGTGGGTATTTTACAACCAACGGCCACCGTGTATTTTACACTGTTACGTTGTTTTTTCTCCATCGTTTGCAACGTCGTGATCCTTCAAAAAATATCTTATAGTGCTGTAAGTATTTTTCAAACTCTATTTTAGATTTAAATATATTGTTGCTCTTACAATTAATTATTTGACTAGTGGGTTAATTCTGGACTGAGTCCGAGGAGTTGGGGGTCGGATGGATTGATGACGGAGTTGCTTTATTTTGTTGATTATGTGATTGGTTGGATGATTTGTATTCTTGAGGTGTGCATTGCATGATGCATTCATGTGCATTTATTTAATTGAGAAAAATTGAGTTTTTTTGTGTAAATGAATTTTCGGGTACGTGTGTATCACGACCCCAAGCCGAGATGGGGTATTATCTCGGTGGAGCTCCTCTGGTCACTCGGGAGTGGATAATACTGAGTGACATCCCCTGGGTTGTCGCTGGGCAATGATCGGATCGCACGATACGGTAATGTTGTCGTGTCGACTCCGTGGTTCCTAGGCTGGTGGGGACTAGAGGATGGTCTGGTCCAGGTACGCGCTGGGCGAGAGAACTGGGCATCGTTCATTTAGGTGTCACACGTGTAGTCGTTACCTGCGGTGTGGCATAAGAGCCAGAGTGTGCGGACGATCCCTATAGGAGATCATGGTGCATGTAATAAATTGGATCGGATTTTTGGATATTGGATACGGGCCATTTTCTGGAAAAAATGGCGAGATTATGTTTGAGGTTTTGTGATCCATTTTCTGGAAAAATTGTGGTTTCTTGATTTGGACCATTATCTGTGATAATGGCAAGGACTGGTTTTAAATGATATGTTTTGGGCAAAAATGGATTTTTTTGGCGTGCGTGAGAATAAAAATGTGGTTTTATAAATAATGTGCATTTAGCATTCTTTCATGCATATTGTTTAAGTTTAATATTTTTTTGTCTTGTGGCGTTTGGATCTTTACTTACTTACAGCACCATTTTGATATCGTAGATTTTGATGCAAGGGTCGAGGAGGAGGAGGAGGCTGAGCTCGAGGAGGCGGCTCCGCCAGAGCATTGATTTGGAGTTTATACCTTGCAGTTTGGTTTGAAACGATATTTGTGCCTTATAATATTTTATTATGTACGTTTTAATCGGGTTTGTATTAAACAAAGAAAAATTTTGGTACTTAGTTATAAGACTTTTGTTATCTGCTGCGTGTTCTTATTTGTACACTTGTTGCATGTACACACACTTGGCATTTGGCAATAGGGTGGTGACCCATGTTGTCATCATCCCGACGTCTCAATTTCTACATGTCCGTAGGTGAGATTTGGGGGCGTCACAGGTAGTATCAGAGCGGTTTGGCTCTAGGTTTAACCATATGTCCCGTAGGTGTAGTACCAGAAAGTTTTTAAAGTTGTGATTTAAAATTTATTTTAATTAAAGTTTGCTATTTGATTTGTTTTATTTGATTTGAATTTATTTGAGTTAACTTGTTCGTATTTATTTATTTAGTTATGTTATTGCATGCTAGTATATTTTATTTTCTTGTTATGTGGTTTTGGTTTTGGTTTTGGTTTTATGTTGTTGGTTTTATTCGTTTCTTAAAGGGGGTCAAAGGTTGTGTTATGGCAGGAAGATGGTAAGGCCAAGAAAGTCTACTCAAGAGCCTCGGGTCGATACGCCGAGAGATGATGCCATAGCCCAAGCGCTAAGGCAAATGACTGAGTTCATGCAGCAAAATTTTAAACCACAACAAGAAAGGCCTTGGCCACAACAAGGATGGCCTAGTGGAGTGGTGCAAGCTGGATGTACCTATGAGCGCTTTCTAGCGCATAGAACTCCACCCTTCACGGGAGAAGATGATCCACTTAGGGCTGGAAAGTGGGTCAGAGATTTAGAAAGAACTTTTGAAGTCTATGGTTGCACTGAGGCGCAACAAATACTTTATGCCAGTTATCTATTGCAAGGCACTGCTTCGGAATGGTGGGATACAAAAAGAGTAATGTTGGAATCAGAGTAGCTCTGCCAAATGGTGAAGTGGTGTGGTGTTCCAAAGTTGCATTGGGTTGCCCTTTGAATTTTGGTGGAAGGTTTCTGGATGCAGATTTGGTTGTATTTAAGCTGCTGGGATTCGACATTATCCTTGGGATGGATTGGCTATATTGATATTTTGCGAGTATTAATTGTAGAAGTCGAGTAATTAGCTTTCAGCTCCCAGATGGTGATTATTTGGAATTTGCGGGAAGTAAGTTAAAAGAAAAGCCGGGAGTTATATCGGCAATTCAAGAGAGAAGAGAGATTGTTTGTGGAGCGGATGCATTTTTAGTCCAAATGGTGTCTACGCCGTCTGAGAGGAAGTCATTGGTAGATATCCTAGTTGTGGAAGAGTTTCCTGACGTGTTTATAGATGACTTGCCTGAACTACCCCCTGTTCTTGAATTGGAGTTTGTTATTGACTTAGAAACTGGAGCGGCCCCTGTACATAAAGCTCTTTACCGTATGACACCAGCTGAATTAAAAGAGTTGAAGGTTCAGTTGCAAGAGTTGGTGGATAAGGAGTTTATTCAACCAAGTATTTCGCCATGGGGTGCGCCAGTGCTGTTTGTCAAAAAGAAAGATGGTACCCTCAAAATGTGCATTAATTATCGGGAACTAAATAAGGTAACCATCAAGAATAAGTATCATCTCTCACGGATCGACGATTTGTTTGATCAGCTTCAAGGAGCAACTGTGTTCTCAAAGATTGATTTGAGATTAGGATACTACCAGTTGAGAATAAGAGACAAGGATGTACCCAAAACTGCTTTCAGATCGAGATATAAGCATTATGAATTTAAGGTGATGCCTTTTGGGTTAGCCAATGCCCCTGCAGCTTTTATGGATTTAATGAATCGGGTATTTCGATCTTATTTGGATTCCTTTGTGGTAGTTTTCATTGATGATATTTTAATTTATTCTCAAGATTTTGAAGAGCAGGTTTACCATCTTCGTTTAGTTCTTGGGAAATTAAGAGAACACCTATTGTATGCCAAGCTCAGCAAATGTGAATTTTGATTGGAGGAAGTCAGATTTTTTAGACATGTGATTTCCCAAGACGGGGTGGTTGTTGATCCTAGTAAGGTGGAAGCCATTTTATCATGGCAGCGTCCGACGACCGTGCATGAGATTCGGAGTTTCTTGGGACTTGCCGGATATTATCGAAGATTTTGTGGAGAGATTTTCTCACTTATCCAGACCTCTCACTGCTTTGACTAGAAAGAATGTAGAATTTATTTGGTCAGACAAATGTGAGAGAAGTTTCCAAGAATTGAAAAACAGATTGACAACTGCACTAGTGTTGGCACTTCCAAAACCGCACAAGCTATTTGTAGTTTTCAGCGATGCGTCTACATTTGGATTAGGATGTGTCCTTATGCAAGATGGACGGGTTGTTGTTTATGCATCTCGTCAGTTAAATGATCATGAGAAGAATTATCCGACGCACGATTTAGAACTGACTACGATTGTGTTTGCTCTTAAGATTTGGCGGCACTTTTTGTATGGGGAAATTTGCGAAGTATACACCGATCATAAGAGTTTGAAGCACTTGTTTTCCCAGAAGAATCCGAACATGAGGCAGAGGCGATGGCTAGAGTTAATCAGTGATTACCAGTGTGAGATCAAGTATCATTCGGGGAAGACAAATATAGTTGTTGATACTTTGAGTCGAAAGTCGCACTTGGAAGATAAAGCTGAATCGTCAGGATTGGATTCTTTACTTTGCGGGATGAGAAGACTTCTTATTGAAAGTTCACAGCAAGAGGAAATATTATTTTCAATTCTTGATATTTGAGTAGCTGATTTTGAGGAATTGAAGACTCTTCAAAGGAAGGACCCAAAGCTTTTGGATATCAGAAAAAGAGTCAGAAAATCTAGAGGGTCATTGCATTATAGTATGGATAAAGATGAAATTTTTCGGTTCTGAGATAGTAGAGTGGTCCCCAAAGATTCAGAATTCAAGGAGCGAATTATGGCAGAAGCTCATGCGGCCTCTTATTCAGTTCATCCTAGCAGTACGAAGATGTATCGAGACTTGAAGAAAAATTATTGGTGGGAAGGGATGAAGAAGGATATTGTCTTGTATATCGAGAGATGCCACACATCCATCAAGTCAAGGCCGAGCATCAAAGACCAGTTGGTATGCTCCAACCCCTCCCTATTCCTGAGTGGAAGTGGGGCGACATCACGATGGATTTTGTAGTGGGCTTACCGAGGAATCCTAGTGGGAAGAACTCGATTTGGGTGATTGTTGACCGGTTAACTAAGAGTACTCATTTCTTGCCTGTTAATAATACTGATTCCTTGGGTAAGTTGACTTGCTTGTATGTAAAGGAGATAGTGCGGTTGCACGGTATACCGAAGAGTATTGTATCAGATCGGGACCCAAGGTTCATATCTCAGTTTTGGAAAAGTTTGCAGGCAGCATTGGGTACTAAGTTGAAGTTTAGTACTACAAATCACCCTCAGACGGACGGCCAATCAGAGCGCACTATTCAGACCCTTGAAGATATGTTGCGAGCATGTGTTATGGAATTTCAAGGGAGTTGGAAAAATCACTTGCCACTCATAGAATTTGCTTATAATAATAGCTTCCATGCGTCCATCCAGATGGCTCCTTATGAAGCTCTTTATGGGAGGAAGTGCAGATCGCCATTGTGTTGGGATGAAGTCGGGGAGAATAAAATAGTTGGGCTAGAAATAATTCAAGAGATGCAAAGTTAAGTCCGGATCATAAGGGATAAAATGGCGGCAGCTCAGAGTCGTCAGAAAAGCTACGCAGATACAAGGGGGGAGAATTATCTTTTGAAGAAGGTGATTGGGTTTATCTCAAAGTCTCTCCCATGAAAGGAGTTAAGTGTTTTGATAAAAGTAGGAAGCTGGATCCAAGATATGTTGGCCCTTTTCTGATTTTGGAAAAGGTAGGGTCCATCGCTTATAGAATTGCTTTGCCAGAATATTTTGAAGAAATTCACAATGTCTTCCATGTATCATCCTTGAAGAAGAGTTTTGGACAACAAGAGCCACGCTTTATCGACCCAAAGCGTATTCAGTTGCAACCGGACCTTACTTATGAGGTTGTTCCTTCACAAATTATGGATTGGAAAGAGCAACAGTTGAGATCCAAGACGATACCTCTGGTAAAGGTGGCATAGGGAGATCCGTTAGCTCAAGATTTCTCTTGGGAGAGAGAAGCGAACATGAGGGAGCAGTATCTCTATTTGTTTAAGTAAATGATGGTACGTTTCTTAAACTTGGTCTCAGTAGAATCATGTGGCTTGCTTCAAGTTAGTGTTTGATCTTGCAAATTTCGAGGATGAAATTTGTTTTTAAGGGGGAGGATGTGATACCCCGTTTTTACGTATATTTTCACTGAAGGAGTATTTTAATTTAATTAATATATTGATTCTTTTATTTTAAATTATTGTATTTTAATTTGTTTTATTTTAGTTTGATGTGGTGTTTAATTTATTTTAGTCATTTTATACTTTTTATATTTGTTTTCGTCGGATCAGTTTTTGGACTCCATAGGTGAGGATTGGACCTCATTTCTTTTCCTCATCTTTTCTTTTTCTCTTTTTCTTTTCTTTTTCCTTTCTTTCTTCTTTCTTCTTTCTCTCCCGCGCGCACGACCTCTCTCTCTCTCTCTCCTCTGTCGCCGTCCAGCTCCTCAGCCCAGAACTACCGCTAGCCGGCGACGTGGCCGGCACCACCCACCCAGAAACCTCCCCCTCCGGCTGGTGCACCTCCCCACCAAATCTCACCTCCATCTGAGCCGCCGTTTGCCGCCAAGAGCCCATCTAAGCCACACAGTTTTTGATCATCTCCACCGCCGTCGCTCCACCTCCAGCCACCATCTTTTCACCACTTTATCACCTACCTCTTGTCATCCTAATCCACCCTTTTCCAGCCCTGATCCGTTGCTGGAGCAGCTCCCACAAGCTCAACTCCGATTTGCCCTTTTTTCGCATCCACCGCCAGTTCCACCGCCACCCACGGCTAAAACTCACTTCCATTAGTTTCATAAACATCTCTAGGTCATTCCCTATCAATTTCAAGTCTTGGTTTGTCCCCGTTCGAAAGTGGGTATTTTGCAACCCACGACCACAGTGTATTTTACACTGTTACATTGCTTTTTCTTTGCCATTTGCAACGTCGTGATCTTTCGAAAAATATCTTATAGCGCTGTAAGTATTTTCCAAACTCTATTTTAGATTTAAATATATTTTTGCTCTTACAATTAATTATTTGACTGGTTGGTTAATTCCGAACTGAATCTAAGGAGTTGGGAGTCGAATGGATTGAGGACGGAGTTGCTTGATTTTGTTGATTTTGTGATTGGTTGGATGATTTTTATTCTTGAGGTGTGCATTGCATGATGCATTCATGTGCATTTATTTAATTGAGAAAAATTGAGTTTTTTTGTGTAAATGAATTTTCGGGTGCATGTGTATCATGACCCCAAGCCGGGATGGGGTATTATCTCGGTGGAGCTCATCTGGTCACTCGGGAGTGGATAATACTGAGTGACATCCCCTGGGTTGTCGTTGGACGACAACCGGATCGCATGATATGGTAACGCTGTCATGTCGACTCCGTGGTTCCTAGGCTGGCGGGGACTAGAGGATGGCCTGGTCTAGGTACGTGCTGGGCGCGAAAACTGGGCATCGCTCGTTTAGGTGTCACAAGCATAGTCGTTACCTGCGGTGTGGCACAGGAGCCAGAGTGTGCGGATGATCCCTAGAAGAGATCATGGTGCATGCAATAAATTGGATCGGGTTTTTGGATATTGGATACAGGCCATTTTCTGGAAAAAATTGCGAGGTTATGTTTGAGGCTTTGTGATCTATTTTCTGGAAAAATGGTGGTTTCTTGATTTGGGCCATTATCTATGATAATAACAAAGACTGGTTTTAAAGGATATGTTTTGGGTCAAAATGGATTTTTTTTTTGCGTGCGTGGGAATAAAAATGTGGTTTTATAAATAATGTGAATTTAGCATTCCTTCATGCATATTGTTTGATTTTAATATGTTTTTATCTTGTGGCGTTTGGATCTTTACTTACCTGCGGCACCATTTTGGTACCGTAAATTTTGATGCAGAGGTCGAGGAGGAGGAGGAGGCTGAACCCGAGGAGGCGGCTCCGCTGGAGTATTGATTTGGAGTTTATGGCTTGTAATTTGGTTTGAAACGATATTTGTGGCTTGTAATATTTTATTATATACGTTTTAATCGGGTTTGTATTAAACAAGGAAAAATTCTGATACTTAGTTATGAGACTTTTGTTATCCACTGCGTATTCTTATTTGCACATTTATTGCATGTACACACACTTGGCACTTGGTGATAGGGTGGTGACCCGTGTTGTCATCATCCGGACGTCTCGATTTTCACGTGTCCGTACGTAGAACTTGGGGGCTTCACAATAGCCATACAATAGATACTTAATAGTCATGCTTAAATATGACTATTGTATTGCCTCCTATATAAAGGTTAGCTAATGAGACCAAGGTAATCTAAAATAAATTCTAATGAGTTTATATTTTTTTTAATGTATAAATTAAAATTATATTATAATTTGGGTTTAAAAAAAAAAAAACTGTAGACCCAAAAATAATTTATAAACCCAATGGGTCATTGAGTTAAGCGAGAGAGAGGTCAGGCTAGACAGGTGTTATAATTTTCGGGTGCGGTTTCAACCCCAACCCCATATCGAAGCGGGGGGCCCCGTCTCGGCCACCCAGGGTTGGAAACACTCCCCCCAACATGGTGCGAGGTGGGGTGTGGGAGTGGGTCCACCCTGTCCAACACCATGCCGGTAGTACTCTTAATTTGTACAAATATTATAGATTGAGTAATGTTAGGTGTAAATCTCAAATAAATAATTCTCATGCAAGATCATTAAAAAAAAAGAGAGGTCAGGCTAAACAGGTGTTAAAAGGGAATTTACACCCTTTAATAAATTTGTGACCGTTATGAATTTTAACAAGTGAAAAATATAGTGTAGGTTATCAATTCCCGGAACCTCCTCTTTGGTGCTCTCTTTCTCCCCCTTCCTCTCTCTCTCTCTCTCTCTCTCTCTCTCTCAAGCTCTCACTTTCTCTCACCCCTATAAGCGCTCAGGAAATTCTCTTCTTTTGCAAATCTGCCCTTTCTAGGTCAATCCCTTTCATCGCAAACAATTCAAGTGGAGAAGGCAGGTAATCCACAGCAACATCAAGCAGTGGTTGAACTCCCTTATTTTTAAAAGTTGAGTTGCATAATACAGGGACAAATCTACTTGAGATGGTTCCCTTCTTAATTAATTTCTTAATAATTTCCTCTCAAGGTTCAACTCCTAGGTAGCTTTCCATAGCTTGATCATCTAACTCAACTATGGGTTCTATCAAATGTGACCTATACTCTCGTGCCAGTTCCTGAAGATCTGCTAGTATATCCTCGTACATAAACTTAGCACCCAACTCTTCACTTGACCAAATTATAGCTTTCATTTTCACAAAATCAATAATTCCCTTAAAATTATCTTCTAAACCAATTGGTATTTGAATCACTAGTGGTTTAGCAGCCAAATTTGTCACAATCATGGGTTTTTTTTAAATCAAATTGGTTACCATGAGATATAGCAAATGAGAATCATAACATCATAATCACAACAACGAAATCACAACATCAGATTTATAACATGAAAATCATAACAACCTAAGGGATGAGAGAAAGTAACACCCTGAGGAGACCGGCGCGGGGGGGGGGGGGGGGTGGGAGACAAAAATCACGCGGCTTGAGAAAAGAGAGAACTTCAGTTGGCTTAATAAAAGAGGAGAAAGAGAGAGATGGCGATTACCTGCAATAGGTTCTATTTTTCTCTTAATAGAAAGTGTATGTGTCACAATATCATTGAATGGTGTAAACCTCCACTTAACACCCATGTTTGAAATTTTTCTCTTACAAAAAAGTGAATTCCACTAAAAAAAATAATTTTTTTAATAATTTTCCAAGATGGAGGCTTTTTTTTTTTTTTTTTTTTTTGCAGAAACCTGCACGAGATTTGTCTATTTGAAGCATGTATAATTTCATTTCTCTTATGGGTTTAAGAAGTTTTGTATGTTATCAAATAGTTGGACAATCCTCGAGCCATTTGTGGTATTGGTTTCGGTTTGGCTGCGGGCTTTGCATTGGATTGGCTCAAAGATCTGCCCGTTGGGTGTGGTAGACAAGCATCTTGGATCTAAGGTTTTCTTTGAATTTTTATTTAGAGATATAGATACAAGAAGTGAGTTACATATTATTTTCTATTTACTTCTTTAATAATGTTCAAAATATATATATGTGCAGCAATAATTATATTGTAAGATCTAATAGATATATCTTTTTCTCTCCCACTTGAAACCTTCAAATTTGGACAATAATCTAAGTAAATCTTTTTCCGATGAGAATATATTCCCATCGATTCAACTAATTTCCTCCAAATAACATGCTTTAAGGAGGCCTACCACATATACATCATATTTTCTCAATCATGTGACCACACAACAAAGGAAGAAAAAAAAAAGTTCAATTCACGCCTCTGTGTGTGTGTGTGTGTGTGTGTGTGTGTGTGTGTGTGTGTTAGAAACCTAGCTAGGGAAGGGAAGGAGAAATCCCTAGATCTCGAAAATGGACATGTTATGTTCTTAAGTGCTGAACTGGAAACGGTGCGTTGAGGAGGAAGTCTAATGATGCTTTCAAGGGAGCTGACGTAAGAGTACTACGGTGTGTTGGCAATTAAGTTAAATGGGGCTTTGGAAGGACTGAAGAATAAGAGCTAAGAACCACTTAACCAACACAGAGTCTCATGCGTTTTGTTCTGTCACCATCAGATGCATTTTGTTGTCCATTTATCTTTTCCTTATTTCTGTTATGCATTTTTGTTATGGGTCAGACTGTATAAGAGGGAGGAATGCGAAGTATGGGGGGGTTTGGAATCTAGTATTTCGTTGGACAGTTTGGGGGTAGATTGCCATGAACAATCCATGTCTTTATCCTTATTTTTAATGAAGCTTTTGATGTTCATCTTCATTCACTGAGTATTCATCTTTTCCACTGTATTGTTTCTGGAATTTGTGCTTTGAGCTTATTATGGTTCTAACAAGGGGTATTTGGAGCCATCGATTCTCAAGGCTGAGTTGAGTAATATAGAACTACAAATTATTTTTAGAATTATCATCGTGCACTCTATGATGAAACATTTAGAGAGCCTGGAGAAAGAGTTCACACAGCAAAGTCTAGCGATGGTAAAAATTTTAAAATCTTGGTGGAATCCTCCTACACCATTTACTGCGTGAAGCCGAATATTGAATATTCTTACGGTAGAGAGATCTATCCACTAGAGTAACAAAAATTGAGGTACGGTGACTTACTCTTGGAAGATGATGTTACGCTGAGAGAGATAAGGATATTTGAAGATGGGTATCTCTTTATTGATATGAACATGAGTGAAGATTTGAAATGTGACAGATTACATTGTAGATGTTATCTATAAACGTGCCAAACTTGGTTATAACTATGAAACTATTCTTATTCCTGAAGGACTAATTGATTTTATTCCCAAAGTGCAGCACCTTATTGTAGAATTGAATGAGATTTTGGACCACGATATTGGGGATGCAGGTGGGATGTGGAAACAAAAACTAACAAATTAATCTCTACAGCTTTTTGATCTTTTACCTCAAGCAATCCAGGTGCAATTGATGCTTGAAAGACATCCTCATGGAAATGTCTAGGTTGCCAAAATTGAAACCGAGAAAATGCCTATTCAAAAGAGTGATTGGAGAAAAGGAAATAAGAATGTGCATATAAAGGACAACTCAAACGACAATCCCACTTTTTCAAGTACGAAGGGAGATATGGTTTGCCAACTAACTTTGATTCTAGTTACGACTATGTCTTGGGTTACGCTACTGGAGCTCTCCTTCAAGATGGGAAAACTTAGTTGATATCATCAGTTGGGAATTTGGCCGCTCCAGTTGAAGAATGGACCGTTTGGGAGACTGCATTGACTCATTGATGGAAAATTGTGAAGAGCCGAATTTCGATTACCATGTTGTCAAGAGTGTTGTGTTTTTTTTTTTTTTAGAACCTTTCACTAAATAAATTCCATGGAAGTGTTGAAGCATTACAGAACCTTGTAGACAAGATGCTTTAAGAGGGGGGTTTGCTAGGAACCCAGCTAGGGAAGGGAAGGAGAAATCGCTGGATCTCGAGGATGGACGTGAAACTAAAGTGGGTTATGTTCTTAAGTGCTGAACTAGAAACGATGTGTTGAGGAGGAAGTCTAACAGTGTGTTTCAAGGGAGTTGATGCAAGAGTAATACGATGCATTGGCAATTAAGTTAAACGGGGCATTGGCAGGATTGAAGAATACAAGCTAAGAACCACTTAACAAACACAGTATCTCATGCCAAAGGAAACACCGTGTTTTGTTATGTCACCATCAGATGCATTTTGCTGTCATTTTATCTTTTCCTTATTTTTGTTATGCATTTTTGTTATGGGTCAGACTGTAAAAGATGGGGGAATGCGAAGTATTGGGGGGGGGGGGGGCCTAGAATCTAGTATTTTTTTAGACAGTTTGGAGGGGGATGTTGGAGGTGGATTACCTCTAACAATCCATGTCTTTATCTTTATTTTTAATGAATCTTTTGATGTTCATCTTCATTCACTGAGTATTCATCTTCTCCACTGTATTGTTTCTGGAATTTGTGATTTGAACTTATTAGGGTTCTAACAACTGGTATCTAGAGCCATCGATTCTTATAGCTGAGTTGAGTAATGCAGAACTACAAATTTATTTTTAGAATTATCATCGTACATTCTATGATGAAACATTTGGAGAGCCTGGAGAAAGGATTCTCACAGCAAAGTCTAACGATGGTAAAAATTTAAAGATCTTGGTAGAATCCTTCTACACCATTTATTGCATGAAGCTAAATATTAAATATGCTTACGATAGAGAGATCTATCCATTGAAGCAACAAAAATTGAGGTACGGGGATTTACTCTTGGAATATGATGTTACACAGAGAGATAAGGATATTTGAATATGGGTATCTCTTTATTGATATGAACATGAGTAAAGATTTGAAATGTGACAGACTACATTGTAGATGTTATCTATAAACGTGCCAAACTTGGTTATAACTATGAAGTTATTCTTATTCCTGAAGGACTCATTGATTTTATTCCCAAAGTGCAGCACCTTATTGTAGAACTGAATGAGATTTTGGTCCAAGATATTGGGGATGAAGGTGGGATGTGGAAACAAAAACTAACAAATTAATCTCTACAGCTTTTTGATCTTTTACCTCAAGCAATCCATGCGCAATTGATGCTTGAAAGAGATCCTCATGGAAATGTCCAGGCTGCCAAAATTGACACCAAGAAAATGCCTATTAAAATGGATGAGACTGATTGTTGAAGAGGAAACAAGAAGGTGCATATAAAGTAAGGGTGAAAGTTTAAGCAAAAAAATAGGAAAGTGTCTCCACGTGCTACTCACGTGCATAGCCTTCACTGCAAAGACAAAAGTGCCCCTGATTACATCTAAATTATTAGTTTTGGGGGTACATTATGAATTGCATGAGAGTTCGAGGGGGTAAAGTGAAATTAACCATTTTTTTTTCTGGGGTTTATAATGTGTTTTTAACTGGTTTTTGGCTTCAACACCATTTTTGTGGCTTTCACAAAAGCTTGATTTTGGGTAAACAATGTGTAAATATTATTTAAAGGATAAATTAATTTTAAGGATTGTAAAGATTGTTGGTAACTTAAAAGGTCAAAGGGTTGCATGGTCTAGAGCTGGTTTGGTGTGCCGGTATCATATGGCCAATGGTACTGGGGTGGGTGCAAATGTTTGGTTTGTCAAAATGGGTCTCTCTTTTCAGAATTTCAGAAGAACATACATGGGTCCAAGACTCCAAACTTATTTTACTTTTGTTATCCTGTGATATGGTGCATGAGTCTTTTATGAGGAGTGCTGATGCGTTAGCTATTTATTGGATGTCATTAAATGCACAAGATAGGAGTTATCATTCCAAAAAGTAACTGTTATTAATAAAATACTAGCAAACACTCAAAGAGTAGAGAGCGATGTAGCTCGAGAACTCATCAAGAAAAGCAAAAAAAGTTTTTTTTTTCATTCATTTTTTTATATTTTTAAATATTTTTTAAAAAATAAAAAAATTCACAATATCACTAAAAAAATACTTCTTTAATCATTAAGTAAAAAACAAAAAAAAGTGATTTGGACACAAATTCAGGATCTAGATAGGTCCCAAAGCATGTTTGCACTCTCAAATATTGTTGTAATACCACCAAAAAAAAAAAACTAGAAAAACTTTTCGGATGCTAAATTACCAAAAGAGGTGGACCATTATGCAGAAAAAATTACCAAAGAAAGCATGACTTTGTTCAGCATAAAATAAGGCTATATATAGTTTTAGAGTGTGCAAGTCTCGCGTATTCTCTTTAAAAAAAAAGTGAGATTCATTATTACAAAAATAATTTTTTTGAGTAGGTCTCAAATTTACCCACTTTTTTCA
The DNA here is from genome assembly GCF_018687715.1 of Carya illinoinensis. NCBI lineage: Eukaryota > Viridiplantae > Streptophyta > Magnoliopsida > Fagales > Juglandaceae > Carya > Carya illinoinensis. Next base: position 28,739,389 of record NC_056765.1, read on the forward strand.
AAGGGAGTGCACGAGAATTGCAAACCTTAAAACTGTAAATATTATTTCTCTTCTGCAAATCCCAGTATTTTTAACTAACTAGCTGCATATTTTAGATCGATGATGCTTGAAGCTTATACTCTTGTTCAGAAAATATTAAGCCACTTACAAAAGAAGGAAACACGCCATCCTCAATCAAAGATTAATATATCTAAGAGAAATAATATTTGCAGCTTTTGGATGTGCAGATTCCATGCACTCCCTTTGAATAAAGTGGATAAATCTATAACTCACATGAAAAAAAATTATTGTTGTAATAATGAATCTCACTTTTTTTTTTAAATCAGTGCACGAGACTTGCACATTCTAGAACTGTATATGGTATTATTCTATATCCAAATATGCAATATGAGAATAAATCAAGAAGAGAACCCATATGGAGTCTATTAGAGTAATTACTATTTCTTTTCCAATATGATTATCAAACTATCAAAGTGATCACTTTATTACTCTCAAATTACCACTCATATTGTGAATTTACCCATCATTTGGAATCCAACCATTAAAATTGTTTCCTATTGCCTATTTTTCATCTAATAACGGTACTATTAAACTTGTGTATCAAATTGGAAGAAAACGAAATCTTTGATAGTTTGATCATAATACAGAAAGAACGATAGTTTAAGAAAGTAAAGGGTGATTTTTTCAAACATATAAGATGCATTCCCAATAACTTGCCTCTCACGCTATGGCCTCCATTTCCACAGCGTAAAGGACCCACCACTGCAGTACTTTAGGAAAACTTCTTTGTAACAAAAAGTCTACTTGCAACTGCTCGCGTAACCCCCGTGTCCTACGTGGCAAATAAATGAAAACGGCGTCGTTTTCATTTTGAGAGAAAAACAACCCCCAAGCCCAACCCCGTACTCGATTTGAATTCATTCATTTCATTTTCCCTTTTCGTTTCACTTTCTCCCTCTCTCGAAGACCCTCCTCACCGCGACCCTCCATTTCCATCGTCGTCCAGATCCTGCCTTCCATCCAAACCGAGACCTATTGTTCTATCGTTTTGTTTGTTCTTTGATCGGTATGTTTGTTCTCTGTCTTCATCCTCTCCGAAGACCCAACAACTGGTTCACTTTTCATTTCACTTTCTCCCTCTCCCGAAGACCCTCCTCACCGCGACCCTCCACTTCCACCGTCGTCCAGATCCTGCCTTCCATCCAAACCGAGACCTATTGTTCGTTCGGTTTGTTTGTTCTTTGATCGGTATGTCTGTTCTCTGTCTTCATCCTCTCCGAGGACCCAACAACAGGTAAACTTGCAACCGATCGTACCGAATACCGACGAAACACAGATCCCCGGCGACCTCCACCAGATCTGGAATGTGAAGACCACATAGCACCGAAACCCTAACCCTAACCCTAAACCTAACCCTAACCCTAACCCTAAACCTAACCCTAACCCTAACCCTAAATCAGGTTATTTTTCCCCCTTTTAATGTGTTTTGGTGTACCGATTTCTGATTAGGCTTTTTTGTTATATATTTATGCTCTGATAAATAGGCTGATTGTCTAATTTTTTTTTGAAATCATGTTATTTTTCCCCCTTTTAATGTGTTTTGGTGTATCAATTTCTGATTGGGCTTTTTTGTGATATATTTATGACAATGATAAATAGGCTGATTGTTTATTTATTTTTTGATATGTATGTGAGCTCTGATTAAGAAGCTGATTGTTTATATTTTTATTGGTAAGTTCTTGAGCTCTGATTAAGTCCATGATTGTTTATTTTATTTTGTTATGTATTTAGAATCTGATAAAGAAGCTGGTTGTTTATATTTTTAAGTGGTAATAATTGGGTACTTATTAAGTCCATGATTCTTTATTTTATTTTGTTATGTATTTAAGCTCTGATTAAGTCCATGATTGTTTATTTTATTTTGTTATGTATTTAGAATCTGATAAAGAAGCTGGTTGTTTATATTTTGGATCTGGTAATAATTGGGTACTTATTAAGTCCATGATTCTTTATTTTATTTTGTTATGTATTTAAGCTCTGATTAAGTCCATGATTGTTTATTTTATTTTGTTATGTATTTAGAATCTGATAAAGAAGCTGGTTGTTTATATTTTTAAGTGGTAATAATTGGGTACTTATTAAGTCCATGATTCTTTATTTTATTTTGTTATGTATTTAGAATCTGATATCATTAGCTGGTTTTTTATATTTTTATTGTTATGCTTTTGAGCTTTGATTAAGTCCATGATTCTTTATTTTATTTTGTTATGTATTTAGAATTTGATATCATTAGCTGGTTGTTTATATTTTTATTGTTATGCTTTTGAGCATAACATTTAGTCCATGATTCTTTATTTTATTTTGTTATGTATTTAGAATCTGATATCATTAAGTCCATGATTGTTTGTTTTTTTTTCTGTTATGTATTTGAGATCTGATTAAGAAGCTCTGATTACCATTATGATTCTTTATATTTTTCTTCCTATATTAGTTTGAGCTCTGATTAAGAACCTAACATATCGTTTATATTTTTCTTCCTATATTTTTGAGCTTTGATACTCTGGTGTACATTGTGAATCATCATAAAGAAAAATTACAGTCCAAATCAGAGGTGAAAATCACTCTGAATCCCCCTATTTGACCTGATGTTTTTTGTTTTCTGAATTTCTATTTGATGAGCCGTAAAGTCTGAGGTATGTGTATTGGCTGATTGTTTTACACTCGTTTGTTTCTTTAATGTACATTGGTGCAATTGGATTGAGGATGACTACCATTGGTGCAATTGGACCTTGGAGCAAGGGGAATATCAACTAACTCCTTCTAATGTTGGTAAAAAAGTTATACATCAAGGCGTTATTTCTTTGTAAAGTATTTAGATGTGTCGCACACAGATCAGTTATTATGATTATTGACTAATTACGTTAAGTGGAACTCATGTTTTTCAAAGTTGATTGGATAATTGGGTACTTAATTGTTCTAATAATCATTGCAGGTTTATACATATTAGTGCAAGGAACATATTCTCATTTGCACACCTTGCTGTCATCTTCCCCAAGTATATTATTTAGCATATTCTTTACCGTTTCAATATTAATTCTTCTCTTTTTTGGTTTATAAGTAAAGCTTTAATGGTATGCCACTTGTGATGTTGTGATCTTCCTATATGTGAAACATAATTCTCGTTTACTTTGTTGGGACTGCTACATTTAGCTGTTACTGAATTGTTGGAATTGATATGATTTTCTTCACACATTGGATATTATGGACTGAATTTCTTGGTACTGCCTCTCTTCTATTTGAGCTGATGTTATTTTGGTTCATGGTAGAAATGTCATCATCATCATCATCAACATCAATGTCTTCCTCTTTTGCTAAACATACCTCAAGTCAAGCTCTGTGCTTCTGTGAGGTCAAACCCACATTGAAGTACTCAACTACGGCAAAAAATCCTGGACGAGCCTTCTTAGGGTGTCCAAACTATAACACAGAGGTAATGGATAGCTCATTCTTGTACGTACATTAAGGTTTTCTTATCTGCATTCATTAATATTCTTGGCCTTGTATGCTCAGGGATTACCATTCTGCAAGTATTTCAAATGGGCAGATAGTAATCAAGTAATTGAGCTCCAAATCCGAGAAAGAATTGATGAGCTGCTACGGAAGGAGAAAGATCTCGAGAAGATAGTCGAGCTGCTAGAAAAGAGGGAAATTGACCTTCGCAAGATAGTGGATCAGCTCGAGATGGAGTTGGTGCGTCATGCACAACGTTCTCAAAGGAAGTGTTTAGTGTCACGGTTCTTGGGGATGTATTGGGCTGCTGCATTAGTACTCTGTTTTCTTTTTGGACGTTGGCTTCTGTTTTGAGCCTTCCTGTTAACTTTAAGTATTTTGAGTGAATGGGATTACCCGTTGTTGGCTTATGCAATATTTTGGAAGTCAGAATGTTTGTAGGCTTTTGTACTCTAGACTTGGAATTGGGATTAGAGTAACCCACATTGTAATTACACATTGAAGTTGTTTGGTGAAGTTGGAACTCATGTTTGTAATTGGTCTTGTAATGTTAAGATCCCTTCTCAGCTCTGTAAATATTCTCTAATTGGTAGCTGGGCACATAAGAACTTCTCTAGATTTTATAACAGGACTAGTAGAACATGTATTTTTCATGCAAGTTTGTTCTCTAGCCTGTCCTGTGAATCCACCTGCCAAATGATGCTATAAGTGCAACAAAAACAAACTTACCCAAATTCAAAACTCTTCCCGTATCCGTGTTGTTCTCTTCTGCCATTAAACCAATCATGCTCTCGACCTGCATGCAACTTATTGCCAGCGCATAGACCCAGGATTAAAGTAGTTGAATTACCTCCAATTGAACGTAGTTCATCAATTGGACTACGATTTATGTTTACACAACAATAACTCTTATTTGAACACAGCTGGGCAGTGCCCAGACATCATTCCATACAAGCTTGAATATGGAAACCATCTTCCTCATTACACTTCTAATGTCATTACAAGACCAATTAAATATCATTCCAATAGCATTAAATCTACCCAAAATACCATGACACGCATAAATCTGGAATCTTTACACTTTCTTTACAATTTATCAACATAACCACCAAAATCTGAAAATTCTATGCCATAATAAATTGCAGTAGACTTCCATCCAAAGTCCTATACATACCCATAAAATCTATAAATAGATACATATTAAAAAAGTCATCAACTTCCCTTCTCCCACTTTTACGTGACTTCTGAAATAGCTCTACCTCAAAACTGCTCCCAACATACTACCAACTATGCAGCAGGTTCCATTGGTCCTATGAATTCAATGCCAATGAGATTGTCGTTAGAAAGTTCCTGCATATTAATCATAAATTTCTACCAAACCATACACACCAAACTAGCCGACTTTCTTTACAATTGTAATTGACACAAATGTTGAAGTAAAAGTAGATGAAGAAGATGAATACTTCGCAATATGGAAAAATTACACACTAGTTGTCATTGCTGTGGTTGTGATCCATCAAACTCAACGTGCAGCGGTTGTGATCCGTCCAACCCAAATTCCATATGTAATTAATAACAACTAGTGTATTAGCAACTAGTGTAGACGACAAATGTCATTAAAATAGCATTAAACTACGGGGATCCACTTACACTTTGTTGAGTTTGAATCACTGGATCTGTTGATTGGGTTTCCCTAATGTCATATGCTAGCGACCTGTCTGGAATAGCCTGATGTGGCAAAATTTCGTAAAAAGTACAGCAATAGACTTAAAAATAGTACAATAAAATAAATAACAAACTTATTTATTTTACCTGCACGTGTCCAATATTGGAGACGTCCAAATCGGAGGGGCCAAATAAGCTCCTGCAAGTGTCCACACCATGGGTATCGTCTCCATCCCGCTAATAAAATATGGAAGTAATTAATAACAAATCTGGATGCGGGATTAAATGCAAGAATGTAATTTTACTTCAATGCACCTGTTTGCGTTTTCCCTTTCCCTGCGCTTTCTTCGTTTTCTCTTTAACTTTTCTCAGCTCTTTCTCCATCCTAGATGCTCTCCTTATAGATGGGGGCCTGCCTTTCCCTCGAACTATCTTTGGACTGAGTACTTGAGTTGAACTTCCAGTGGTAGCTGCACTTTCCTTTGTCATGCCACCAACATTTAAACAATTTTCAGCCAGCGATGGGGGTTCTTGGGTCTCAAAGTACAGGTCAATCATTGCATGCAACTTAGTTGTTGCATCCTCAGTATGCTTTTTCGAACCCGCAGCACAAGTAATCATTTTATAACAAATATTCAACAGACTTGAATATCTATTAGCATCTTCCCGCACCTCGCCTGCGTCATAGCTGCTGTTAATTAACGTGTATCTTCTTTTAATGTCATTCCTCCATCGATCCAAAATGTACTGTTGTGGCATTGTCTTAATCCCGTTACATTTGAACACAGCGAAGATGTGCCGGCACACTATCCCCCTCATTTCAAATAAACCACAAGAACATTTCGCGACACCATCTTCCTCATTAAAATCTACTAAGCGTGTCACTTGCTTCGTAAAATCTTCAACACGAACTTCATCCTCTACCAAATAGGTCTTCACAGTACCCTCTCTTCTATGTAAAACTGGGTCCAAGTAGATAATGCCGGTAAGCTGGATCTGAACTTCCCTGAATTTAACATTTGTATACAAATCTTGATATCTCTTTTCAATAGGCGATCTAGAGATGCAAGGAATTGTGAGATTAAATGAGTGGAAGTCAGCGACATTTTCGTTCTCAATTTTCTTTTTCAGGGCATTATCGTACTGATCTAACAGTCTCATCCTCTCCCCTCTCACTTCTTTTAGTCATCACCCCAAACCCGCTTTTCTTACCATATTCTTTATAATAACTGATTAAATCTTCTAGGGAATTAAACTCCATCCCCGACATTGGCTCATCAATGTCATCCATTTGTGTCTTCTTAGATGTTCCTGCACTGCCAGACTCGGTTTCTTGTTCATCTGGAATATCAAAATTAACTTCTTCGACTCTAGAAGATGTACATGGCGAATCAGTCTCCTCCCCAACTACATATCTATTATCCTCTGTACCCTGCAATCTGCTTGTAGCGGAGCTTGTATTGATGTCCGACAACTGCCCTTCCATGCCATGTTGAATTGGATAACTAGCATTCTGGCAAAAAGGAAAAACAAACACAATTAAACTCTTGACACAAACCAACTTAGTAAAATATAACAGAAAACATGACACCACCACCTGTAGGTTGCTTGGATATTGGTTGGCATCGAGAAAGGCCGGTGACCACACAGGCACTGGTCCATAGTAATCATGAATTGATATGTTTGGAGAAGTTGATGGTATGTCCTAAAATGAAATACTTTCAAATAGTTGATGTATTTTGAAAATAAAAGTCAACTAATATCTACTCTACCATGGATTGATATATTAAATGAAATTACATACCGCGGATTCAGGATTTGAGCTAGAGGGTCTTAGCGTGCTAGGATGTTCTTTTCCTTTTTCCATGCTGAGTGGAAGATAATGCAGCTTCTCAATAGCAATGGATTGTATAACATAACATCCAACCACATTAAAATCTACAAACTAGTATGTCAGACATTTTGGACCACCAATCACCAATCCATTAGCACCAACTTCTAGGGGTATAGAATTTGGTTATTTACCACAAAAAAATAAAAGACATGCTCGATACTTGGGATTCAATCCCAACCCAGGTATAAGTTTAATTAAACCCCATAAATGGGAACAAACTGTCAGAATACTAAATTGCCTATATTTCTTTCCTTAGGATCGAAAATATTCGGTTGGATGATCATAAAAGCATTGAAGAAATGAGTGATACCGTGGGGTCGTGATTTTCAATTAAGATCCATGTGCATTTTCATTTTATTACTTATCACCAACTGTATAACTCACAACATAAAAGATATCGATAGCATACTCATCAGAAGACCCAAAATCAGAAACAATTTAAACAAACACATTACATAAGTCTCAAAGAGTAAAACTGACATCACAAACAACTGGACAAAGCAATAAACATAAATAGCATAATGCCTACGGATACGGAAAGAAAACAATAACTACTATTTTACCTCAATTCAGGTTACTAGAAATATTTTAAAAACAAGTCTTTTATTCTATTTTCAAAACTATAAATTCAGGTTACTATATTTTCAATGGGACAAAAAAAGTAGACTGATATAAAAGAAATTGAGCAAAAGAAAAAACAAACACTTACATTGGAATTTGAGTTCTGAAGGGTGAATGTTTATAAGATCCCCAGAACCTACGTACTTGAATCCAAAAAGGAACTATATTTACTTATCCCAGACAGAATCTTGAGACTAAAAAGATTTTGTAAGAACGAGATATGGAGGTAAATAACAACGAGAGAGAGAGTTTCAGAGCTCGGTCGGAGAGAGAGAGTTTCAGCTCAGCTCGGTCGGAGATAGAGAGTTTCAGAGCTCGGTCGGAGATCCAGGGAGTTTCCGAACGCCTAAATGCACCGCATACACAGACGGAATCGGAGAGAGACACGGTTTCAGAGCTCGGTCGAAGAGAGAGAGTTTCAGCTCGGTCGAAGAGAGAGAGTTTCAGCTCGGTCAGCTCCGAGCTCGGTCGGAGAGAGTGCTCGGTCGGAGAGAGAGGGAGTTTCAGAACTTTGTGGTTCTGGGTCTGCACTTTCCCTCCCATTTTCCCGCATATTTCAATCGGCCTCTTTTTTTTTTTTTTTTTTTTAATTATTTTTTTAAATGACGTGGCACTGCCACGTCAGACGGTTCCGCGCCGGTTACGCAACGGCGGTTGCAAATAGAAGAACTGTCTTTGTAATTGGTCTTAAATTGGTATATAAAAAAAATTGGGCATCTCAATTTATTTATAAATATTGGGAAGTATATCCCGTTAATGGGTCGAAGGGGTTTCACTTTCACCTCGCCTCCCTCATTTTTTCCCTTCTTTACCAAACTACAAGCCCTCAAAACAAACGTACTGCTAACTTTTGGTCATAATTTTCGGCTATCTGGACGCATAGTCCGCAACAAATTTAGATATTGGAAGTTCCTAATGCAATTGTAGTACACAAAAATAGTACTGATATTTCAATTCTTTTTTTCTTGGCAAAGTCTCAAACGGCACAGTAGAGATTGCATGCATGTATGGAGTACAAAGCTGTACGAACTTAAAACAAGTATTGCATGCCTCTTGCAATTACTTGAGGTGTAGTACATTTTAGGGGCAAAAGTACTGGAATTCAAGTGTTCTCTGGACTACTCTATGTAAGTTTGTAACATGGAATATCTCCATGGCATCACCAAATTGTTTGGAAACAAGGGCAAGACATCCCTACAAAGGTGGACTCGTCCAACAGAGACGACCTGAGATCACAATTGGGTATTCTCATGTTTGTTAAAATATGTTCTCAGGTCGCCCCTGCAGGACCTTCCTCCACCTTCTAGATCGGTTGTCTGATCGACATGCTGCCACAGCAAGTGATCATAGCTTAATAGTAAGGTGAAGGTCAGCAAGGTACTAAAAAGACATCCATGTTAATTAATTTGTTCATTTTTGTTCATTTTAAAAAAAGAGTTATATTACCAAATATACCCTTCACTATGGGAGATAAAATATTCAAAACACTCTTTTATATGTGTTGATGCAGCATGCTGTCAATGGTGTGTTTGATATGTCAATAAAAAAAAGTCTGCAAATATAATTTTCTTTCAAAAATATAATTGCTTTTAGGCAAATGTATTACTACTAAAGCTCAATACTTTTGTGTCCATAAATGACTGCTCATATAAATTCAAATGTGATTTAAACCAAAATTCTTACATCAGACTCCATGACAAGTAGCTCATCTTCCCCAACGGGAATCCAAATTCCACCCATCATCAGATGGCCTTTCACACCTTCCATTGATGGAATTGCATCCGACACGCATGCCTCCATTGTCTCCTTCCTCTTCTTAATGCTTGACTTGTCTATTTGCTGAATGTCACAACTGGCTTCTCTCTTGCCACTGCAACGGTTCAAGTCCCGCTTCCCTTTCCTTTCTGATGACTCTGGAACCTTACCATGGACATCACAATGCTCAAGAACAGGAAGACAGCCGGAGGAACCAAGGGTATGTGGCAACATACCAATTGGACAGGGGTTCCATGACCTTGACACAACCCATTTGTTCATATTTTCCACATCGCCGGATTTTGTCTCAGCAACTTTGCTCTTCATCCGGTTAAGTTTGACCAACTCCAGCTTCTTAGCTGCTTGACTGATGGATTCCTCTTGCTGGGTGAGTAGGTTCGTCATAGAAGGGATTTCTTCTTCAGTAACATATAGATTTGATGAACCTAAAGGGGGAAGTTTTTTGAGTTTCTCGATCAGAAAGCTTTGTCCCATCAGCTGGGCAAGATGGAGGGCTGAATCCATAAGCTGCTTGTTGCCTGAAGCTGCTGCCAGAAGACATTTATGCAGAAGCTCTAAAAGAACGGTTTTTGACACATTTGTTTCTGTTGGATAAGCTTCAATTTCGGCTGCTGAAAACTTTTGGCAAGGAGGCTTTAGTCCCTTGAGACTCTCAACAAGCCATGCAAACATATAAGAAAGGTGCTCAATTTGGGAGATATCCTGCATATAGTCTGACCATGTCTGATGTTGTCTTCCTGCACAGATTTACACAGATCAAATCATGAAAGTGATCTGATTAATATTTATCGAACCTTTGCAGAAGATGTGATCAAATCATAACATGCAAAGCTAGAAGACATGCTATGTGCAGCTTAACCATTTCTCAAGCCAGCTCTTATGACTTTTCATGGAAAACTTTACGTATAGTTAATGATTGAACATGTCCTTGAGATAGAGACTTGAATGAAGAATTAAAATGTCAATTGTGTATCAAAGCATGGATATGTCTAACACGTTTCAAAAGGAAATAAAAATATATCTCAGTTGACCAAGTACATATGATATGAATCCAAAGTCTTAAGTAGCTCACGGAAGTATAATTTTGGATAACTCAACTCATCTAAGCTTCATCCCAATCAAATTGGAATCAGTTCTATAAATCCTAGTCGATTCACCAGTGCTGGCCACATGTTTCCTTTTCCACAAGTCTATTCCATCCAAAATCATACGGGTATCCCTATTTAGCGTATCCTTTTTCACCGAAACTAACCATGCTTTTAGAGGCCTTCCTCAAACTATTTCTTTCTTTTTTTATAAGTAATAAGAATTTTATTATCACAAATAGGCATAGCCCAAGTACACAGGAGGTACACAAAGGAAATACCTACTACACTCAAGACAACAAGAAAACAGGAAAACTAAAAAAGAAACAGATCTATAACATTCTCATCATTTCTCAACAACTTATCAAATAAAAAAAAAAAAAAAGTCTCTCTCCACAATGCATTAATCAGTTTCCATATTATCAGATAATGTCAAGTGACTCATCTTTTCCTCGAAAGGAAAGGCTCCTTACCTTTAAATGAATGACTAAAATCCTTATCTTATCTTTTGAGTATTCCTACAGTTACATCTTCACAATTTCATTCATTTAGACTCATTTTATCAACAAATTTCTTCTTTGACAATCTAAAATTGCCATATCATAGAACATGAAGGGACTTAATGCAGTCTAATCAGAATCTTCCCTTCAACTTGATAGATATCATGCAATCACATAGTGCTAACGCCCTTCACTAGAACTACTCCATTTTTCTTCTATAGCTACATCATCTATCTCCCCATGCGAAGATTGTCAGTTAAACAATCAAACAGTGACTTCCATTGGAAAGAACATATAAACAAGGGAGAAAAAAGAGTCAGTGAAGGTGCAATATATCAACTCCCTATACCAAATCATAATAAGCCATAAGAATGTTGGAAAGAACCAACTTTTGAATTCATGTTGACCTCATTTGTAAGCTTATGCACAGGCTTCCTGTGGCCAAAGGAAAATGCTAGGAAGAAGCTCAGCTTACCTACAAGCCAACAAATTTCTTTATTCCTGCTCTCCTAGATATGCATGGGTGGTAGAAAATATAATTCCCAGTGTCAACAACAGGAAAAAAAATCACAGCAGTCAAATAATTTATTACAAACTTGCTTGGTCCATTGTGATCATGATTGCACTCTAATTAGTGTGACTTGAATCCAATATAAAACCTCCTGATTGGAAGCATTTACAAGTAGCAATTTCAAGTAACATAAAAGTGAGAATCTGAACAAGGCCCAAAAGAATATATAAAAGGATGTCACACAAAGGTTAAGTTGGTATTACCTGTCTCATATTTCATGGCTTCCTGAGTTTCAATCATATCAAGAACTGCTTTAAGAAGGGTCAGCAGTAACTCTGGCTTCTTATTTGAGAGTTTTGTTATAACAAGTTTCCAATTATCCAAGGAAGTACACGTAATTGAACCAACTTGGAAATCTTCTGGAAGCTCAACCAAATCTGAGGAATTTATGGCTTTCGACAAGAAATCCAGCAATATAGAAACAACTTCTGATGGGAAAGATGAATATAACTGAACAAGAATTTTCAAGTTCTTGGTAATCTGTTTCTTAGAAACTGAAAAAAGAAAATATCCATCAGCCAACATATATATGAAAACAGGCGCGCTCGCACATTCTGTAAGAAGAAATTAAGTAAAACTTTATTTTCAATTACAAATAAAAAAAGATTTAATATTTAGAATAAAAATAAAAGCTTCAATCTATAGTTTTAAGTTGGATATTATGCTTTTTAATGAAGTTTTTATAAATTATTAAAAAAGAAAATGATTCATATCTGCAAATTTTGATAGCCGTATACTTTCATCTTTTGCACGTATCAACAACTGTACCTCTACATATATATAAACACAATGCACTTTAACAATTTAAAATAGCTTCCTCGTTGCTATCATTTAATCTACACTCACTTATTAAAAAGAAATCATTTAATCTACACTCTTGTATCACTTGGTGTCTAAGTTTGATTGTGTTTGATGAAGTAAATGCCTAATTGTTTTTCCTACTAAATTTCCTTTGACTTTCATGTTTTAACAAAAATCTTCTTTAATATCAAACATCTTTTACTTCTCTGATATAGACAACAATACAACCCTCTTACTATACTTGAGGCAAGGCAGTATGGTACATTTACAGATGCACATTCATAATCTACCAGGTCAAAACAATCACCAGTACAATGATCTTACCCCCAGATTTTGATAATTGATGTTTGCGACCTACAAGCGAGAAAAATTTATTACGCCCCCAAAGTAATTCGCAATGTCTGCTACCTATGAAAGTGAAAAAAAATCAATAGAATTATGATATCCTAGAGAACTAGTAAGTATCGTATGTACATAACAAAAATGTTATCAATCAATAACAAGCATATGATATCAAATGCAAAATGTATGCATGAAGAATGGTAAATAACCAATAGCTTAGCAGCACACAAGTGGAACTTTAGTAAAAGTGAAAAGCACTTAATTGTCCTTGCTTTCTGCAATTTCCCATGCAGTTTTGAAAGACTCGCCTACCCATATATATTACTCACTAGTTTCACTAAACTTTCAATCATGTCTTATGTTTCAATCTTTCTGAACAAGCAAAGATTGACAATTCTAAACTTTCAACTTGTGTAACAGCCAAATACCTTATTTTTTCCCGATATCCAACACAATCCTACTGTAACCATTTATATGCAGAAAAAATCATTCTAAAAGGAAAAAAAGATCAAGCTAAATGCTCCACAACCACATGAATCAGCACCTGCACCCACATTTAACTTTCCAGTCCCATAACCGACAAACATATATGAAATAAAATGACTATTGGGCAGGTCAGTGTTGGGGAGGGGTGTAACGCCCCAATGAAAGAAAATCATAATTATGAGGCCACGTCTTCTAAGATTATCAATGGTCAGAATCTTCTCTAGTGCTACTGTCCATGCAAAGAATGCGGCCTTGGTGGGTGCTTTACTTCTCCAATTGTTCTTCCACGGAAAATCAAGCCTTTGTTGCATGGTAATAACTTCATAAAAAGAGCATACCGAGAATTTTCCAATCATGTGCATCCCTGGTAAGGCTAAAACTGTGTACACTTATCCCCCTCCCGAAGCCACAAAGCCCTTGACTTTTGCCTCCACGATATCTCATCCATTAAAGTCAATCTTTCTAATTCAGAAACTACTTGATCTTTATGATTGTTCTCCTCCCCTCCACCCTCCAAACTTTGTAAATCTTGAAACAAGCTCTTTTTCTGTAAGATTACACCACCAAATACTTGTTCATTCCATATCTTCAAATCCTTCTTCAAAACTTTCAGCTTTCCATGCTCGGGTTGCCCTCAAAAGAGTATGAATTCCACCATTGCCTAATCAAGTCCACAAACCCCTCCATTTTTAACCACATATTCTCAAACTTGAACGGCGTTCTACCCTCTTGAATGCCACCACCATCTAACATTATAGGAAAGTGATCCAAACATAACCTCGAGTGTCTTTTCTAGCTTAAGTCTGGGCATTGTAGCTCCCACGAGGGAGAAATGAGAAATCTATCCAATCTTGACCACACATGATTATTGGACCAAGTAAACTCCCCTCCCATTAACAATATGTCCATAAGACGCATCTCGAATATGAAATCTGAGAATTCCACCATGGCTTGATTTTGTCGCCCCCCCCCCCCCCCCCCCGGGGGGCCGGCCCCAAGGGGGCCCACGGGCGAGCAGATCTTTTAATGGGAAATCTTGTCACATTAAAGTCCCCTCCAATGCACCATGGAGCCTCCCACCAGAAACATAGACCGGGTAGCTCCTCCCAAAGCAACCGCCTCTCACTATCCAAATTAGGACCATATACCCCCGCAAAGGCCAAAAGGAAACCGTCATCTGAATTTTTAAAGAGACACCCCACTGAGTATTCCCCCACAAACTCATCTATGTTCTCCACCACTCTCTTATCCCACATAACCAAAATTCCACCCAAATCCGCTTTCGAAGTTAAGTAGGTCCATCCTACATATAGACAACTCCATATACTCCGAATAATTCTTCTATCAATCTGCTTCAACTTTGTTTCCTGCAAAAAAATGATGTCCACCTTCTATTGCCTTAATAAAGCTCTTACTCGGAGGAGTTTATTAATCTCGTTTAGCCCCCTAACATTCCAACTTAGGATTTTGGGCCTCATTTATCAACTTTTCCAGCCCTCCCCTTATTCTTCCACGACTTGCACTCCCCTCCTTTCCTTCATAGTTAATGGACCATTTCAATCTCTTCAGCTCCATTTCTCTTTTAAACCATACACCATGTTGTCCTGCCTCTATAGCTATAATCAATGCCTTAACTGCATAAACCACACACGAAATCCCCATACAACTCTGAAGTTCCTCAACCTTTTTCGGTAGCCAATCAAAGGATACACTAGGAGGGACCATACGAAATGCCCCTCTGTTGAGCTTTCGCACGGATCAAACAACATCAAACTACCAACCCCCTCTGACTTCCCCTATTCTGTCGACCCTATGGAGTATCACAAATTCACAATCTCCCCCCTCCTTTAAATTCCCAACTCCTCGTCGGGACTGTCTGTTGTAGTTGGGATAGACTCTAATACCATTTATAACGCCCCAATAGAATGCCCAAGCCACATGTTCTACACTCCAAAAGGACTAGTTAATGATACAATTGGAGCCACATTGGAACCTTATAAAGAGCAAAAACTTCTCATTCCCAAGAAATGTGGGATCACCACCCGCCCTTATCCTTATCATATGGGGTATCACTAGGGGGGAAAGTTTAAAATAAGGGAGTACAGCTTTTGAAAGAGGAATCTCAGCTTGAATTAGAACCCAAGAACAAAGATAAGAACCCTATAATATGATATATAAATCAAGATTAGGTGAAGATCTCCCGAAAATAAAGAACAAGCAATGGTTGGTGGGAAAATTGTTTTTATTTCTTCTCCTTTTTCTTTTCTTTCTTCTTCTTTTTTTTTTTTTGGTGGGCAGACCCCCTGGGCGGGGAGGGGGGGGGGGGGGAAATACCTATCCAGCCCACGTATCGTTCACAGGACAGACAAAAAAGATAAATTCCTATGAATATTGATTGCACGTGAATGCAAAGCTCATGTTTATTAGATAGATATCACACAATGCTCAATGCAGAATCCTTTTCAATAGCATCAACCCATTTACCACATATATTAAAAACTTAGCGATGTGTATTATTATCACAGCATCACTTGTCAAAAACACTAATAGAAAAGAAGAAAAGAAAGTTTCGTACGTACGTTTTCCCTTTGGTGAAGAAGCATACGAAGGACTCTGCTTGAATTTCAGAGAGAGAGCCAATTCACTGAGTTTAAATTTAATTTCTTCTCTGATGCTCGTGGTTCCAGCACCTTGATATGGAATTGCCTTCTTTTGAGGCTCCCAATAATATGATTTCAACCAATCAAGTGCCTGCTTCATCAAACAAACATGATATTTTCAAATGTCCCAAGCTTTAGAATGAGTAATTGCAACAGAATGGACGCATGAGCTCAGATTCTAGGGTAAAAAATATCCAAACTAGACAGGTATGTCTTCCAGAACATTACAGTGTGGACCCTTCTATTATTCTTTCCCCCTTTTTAACTTTTCCATGAATTTTTAAGACACGGAATTAATATTGTTTCGCACTGGGGGAAAATTCTTTTGCCTTGGGATCCAAAAAGCAAAAATTATCTCCCTCAATGAAAATCAATAACAAGGCGGCCCAAATAATCATCCTAATGTGACTTTACTTATTTGAGATTGCCATTGACCAGAGCCCAACGGATCTTGAGCCAAATTACATATTTAAAACAATAAAATGAAATTAAGAATATTAGATTTGATACCAGTATTAGACTAATTTCTTTTTTCTATATAAGTGAGAGTATTTAAGAAAGTAGATAACTCCAAAATCAACTTAATCATATAGTTAAATTAAAGTTATTACTACACAAAACAAATAGTTCTGTGAATTGCATAACAACCCATAATCCAACACAAAAAAATTTGCCCTAAAGAAAACAGTCTCAAATATGTGGCGACTGAAGCAAACCATGTGATACCCCATATGATAAGACTAATGGTTGGTGGTGTATGGGATCCCACATTGCTTGGGAAGAAGAAGTTCTTACTCTTTATAATATTCAAATGGGGCTCCAATTGTATCATTGACTAGTCCTTACAGAATCTATACCACGTGATTTGGGCCTTCCATTGGGATGTTACAAATGGCAGCAGAGCCTATCCCAACTAGAAATGTGGGACTTGAACCGTGCCACCGACAACAGATAAGCCCGACAAGGACGTCGGGAATTTAAGGAGAGTAGATTGTGATACCCCCTATGATAAGAATAATGGTAGGTAGTGTATGGGATCCCACATTGCTTGAGAATGAGAAGTTCTTATTCTTTATAATGTTCCAATGGGGCTCCAATTATATCATTGACTAGTCCTTTTAGAGTATAAGTCATGTGGTTTGGGTCTTCCATTGAGGCATTACAAACCATGAGAGCTTGACTCGAAGACTAAACATCAAGCCAACTCAACGATGCATTACTATCTTGCCTTTTGAAATTCAAGTTCTAAAAGCTTATTTTTTCACCTTACCAAATGTCAGATCAAACCCATAAAAATAATATTCTATCAAAAGGAATGTGAGTTATCCATTTTCTGCTCTCGATCCTTCTTCCATAACTTTATTCCTTTAGGTAGCTTCTATAGGTTTTAAAAAGCTGAGCTTCCATGATTCTCTTGTTTCATTTCCTATTCTTAATTTGGTGTTTCTCTTATACACTCAAGTGTATCTAGGCTATGGCTTTTTGCGTTTTTTAATAACACCTTCAATTATGTAAGGCTTTGGTATAGTTGAACTAATTACTTGTTTGGTCATGCAAGCCTCTGTGGCTACATTAAGGGGCTGTTTGAATAATGAGATGAGATGAGATGGTTTTATATGAAAGTTGAATAAAATATTATTAGAATATTATTTTTTAATATTATTATTGTTTTAAGATTTGAAAAAATTGAATGAGGATTTGAAAAAGTTGAATTGTTTATTATATTTTATAGGAATTTGGAAAAGTTGTAATGATGAAATTAGATGAGATGGTTTCTCAATCCAAACGGCTCCTAAATATCTTTGCAGAACTTTTCAATGGAAATTGGGAAAATTTCACACTTCAAATTTTATTCTCGGAACATGAAACTTCATCCACTTAAAAGCAATTAATAAGATGTGATTTATGGTCTAACCAGTGGCCCAGATCAGACCAAACTTGGCACAAAAGCAAATGAACACCTAATCAGAACTTAAAAATGTCCTCCAAAATTGTAAACATGAAGAACTACCTACTCTTTTCTTTTTTTTCTTTTTTTCTTTTTAAGTATAAGAACTAACTACTCATGTTTCCCCAACAGTTGTTTTATTGGGTAACAAAGGAGAAAATATATATTGTTTTTTATGAATAACAAAGGAGAAAATGCATTAATTTTAATGACGTAGTATTTCATAAAATTAATATTGTATTTTTTATAAGAAGATATTTTATTGATATAGAAATATGCATAGCCCAAGTACACATGAAGTATACATGTGAAAAAATTAATATTGTTAGAACTAATATGTTAGAGAAATTTGCAGAAAATAAATTGGATTACGCTCTACCTCAATCCTATTGTCACTAAATTGCAAATATTATTGAGCCACATTTGCCACAATTATTTTTCCCCCTAACGTTAAGTCCTTAGTCTTCTCAAAAACCGAACGAAGCCTTGGGAAATAATTTTGGTCCAGTCATCTAATACCATGGTAATAATGTCTAAGGGCAGGTTTGGCAAGTGGGATGAGACACAAAATTCTCATCTCATCTCATCATTACAACTTTTTCAAATTCCCACACAAAATATAATAAACAATTCAACTTTTTCAACTCCCAAAACAATAATAATATTTTAAACTTACATCTAAAACCAAAAATTATCATCTCACTTTCCAAACCTACCCTAATTGAGACAGTAATTCTAGACACCTACAAATGCTAATCACAATTGTATCTTGCAGAATGAGAAGGAAGAATCAGAAATTGTCCAAACTAAAGATTAGAATAGCAAGAATGAAACATTATATTTTTCATAGCGAGAATGAAACATACCTTCACTGAGGCACTACGAACCATCTTAAGTGCAGGAAGTTCACGGTGAGATCCCTCTAGAATCATAGCAATTAAAAGTGCAAGAAACAAAATTACTTCTCTATTTGACTCAATCCAGGACATATCAAGAACAAAATTGGATTTGAAAATAATGAGAAGCACCATAGGCTTCACAGTCAAGCAGCATCACATTAGATGGGGTGCTTAAAATAATTAAACTCACTCCTATATTAGTGGGGGATGGGTGGGTGCAAAGACCAGGAACCATACTAAAAGATTAATCATAACCAAAAATGAAAAATAAAATTGGTACACATGTAATAATATCTCCAAGTTAAAAAAAAAAAAAAATTATAAAGTATTTCCACGTTATAATTAAATAGTTGAAGTTGCTTACCATGACGAATATCAATCAGCATTCGTGGAATACCAATTGCATCAGCCGCCACTGCAATTGAAACCTCTGTTTTCTTACGTGCCTTCTCGATAACACCATTCACAAGCCTTCAAAAATAAGTTTCATATGTGAACATAGTTTCCATAACATGCATGCACACCAACAGGCAACTTGATCAACTCTAAGAATAAGTATGACTGCCATGCAAGTTTGGGTGGCCAACATGTCAAATCCCAATCCGCATTGGGAATATGTATAATCTAGATAGAATGGGTAGGTCATAAAGCTAGTCATAAGTAGCCGATGCAGAACTTAACATCATGACTACTTTTATAACCTACTCACTACATGAGAGTTATTTCATATTCCCAATGTGGGATTAGCGTGCTGCACAATGTGAATAAAAGTTGGTAATAGTTAGCAGTTAAATCTCCGCTTTCTTTGCAGGATTGCTGGTAATTGGAGTGAGCTTCATTAAGTTTTCTTTCATCCCAGAATAGCTCAGTGACATGGTTCTAAACCTGTTCAATAAATAGATGTGTTTATACCTGTGAGTGTGCAAAGTGGAGGCCATGTAAAGTCCGTAAAAAAACATTGTATCCCTTTCAAACTTGGATTATAATATGCTTCATATCATTGGGTCTACAAAGTTGTGATTTTCAACCATTGAAATCCAGCAATTAGGGGTGTAATTCTGACTGATCGGTTTGAAACACACCCCTCCGACTTCCAACCCAAAGGAAGGCTGTAGAAAGAAAATGCTTCCAAACGAGATGACATAGCCAAGTCGAATTTGGTTTTCAGCTCAAAAGTCAGAAGATCTAACCCGCATTTCTTTTTTTTTTTTTATAAGTAAACAAAAGATCTAGGATCATTCTAAACAGCATACCAATTGACAACCCATTTTTAATGGATCAAAAAAAATTATTTAAAATTAGGGATTCAGTGAAAATGGGTTCTCAATTGACAATTGGTATGCCAACTAGCATTTCTCAAAGATTTAACTCCCACTTCACTGCCAACATCCCCGTACAGAGCTCAGATCCATTGACAGCCAAGATCTTGCGAGTTTTGACAGAACCTCACCCCATCCACCAAACAAGCTAACAGTCTCTACCCATCTCCAGTCTTCTCTCCCAACATTTAGCCAAAGACCCCTCTCTTCCACTGCATGCACAAAAGACACAGAATCATAGGAGCTAAAAAGGGAATTTGTTTTGGGTGGACTATCATTACAGGAAGCAATGCCTTCAAACCACTCTTAGGGCTAATTTGTGGCCCTGCAATGGCACAAAAGATTCTCCATTCTTGGCAACAGCTTAGAAAAGAGAGAGTTCAAGGCATAGCACAGCTAGCACAAGCAAAGCAATGTGCTTTGGAATTGAATACGCATGGTCAACAATTTTCATTCAAGTTGTTGGCAATATATTTGATTGTACAAAAAACAAAAGGCAAAACAAAAAAGGGGTGTTTGAAAAATTCTCTCTCTAAATAAATGGTTGACAGATTGCACATATACACATTAAAGGCTTTGACTTGAGAATATTTAATGCACTTTTCATTCAGATGGTTCACAGCCAATGAGTGGCGTGATTTTCTTCACATGCACTAAGAATAATGGCAATGACTTTGAATGGGAAACTTGTCAGGGTGCAGCACCAGTAAGTTTATATATTCATACATTAAATATCAATATATATCTCAGGTTAAATCAAAAGGGATATTGGTCAAAAGAATTAAAAGCATTCCTCTAGTTGAACCAAAATGAACTTCCAACCTGTGGAGGGTGGATTCATCTCAGGGAAAAAATACACACATCAGGTCAGGAATCATTTTTCATCGAGCAGCCCTACCAGAAACAGTTCATGAGAAGGTAGTCCTCCTTTTATATACATATGGTAGTGTCAAAACCATACTGCTAAATCATCAATGGCCCAGAAGCATGAGCTGGTAGGAAATCGTAGATTTAATCATTTGATGAATATTCTAACACAGTCTGGTGCAGGACCAGACAACACATGGACCTCATCTATGGACTTTTTAATTGGGAGGTAATGATCTGTTTGAACTAAAGACCTCTACTCTAATACTCGATAAAATCAACAATCCCTATATCTTAAGCTGATAGGAAAATATAGATTCAATCATTTTTTGAATAGTTTGATACATACTAAATAAAGATCAATACACAACATCATCTGCTTTATGGTAAATCAGGTGACCGGCGTACAGTCTAAATAATCTCTACCACTTATTGAAAAGGACCCTATTTGACTATTTTATGTTCTTTCCATGGCATGTTATGGTAAAATGTCATGAGATGATCTACAGTGAGAGTGTGCTTCAGTCTTCAATAAGGCTGATTGGGGAAAAAATTATCCTTGAGCTAAATCAGCAACAGAACCTTTCGTGGTAAACAGAAAGTTAAAATTTATTATTGCAACAACCACACAGTAGTGCTAATTTGTGTCTCTGGATCCTAGAGAAAAAAAGCTAGCTAGATGTAATTGAGTAACCCAATAAGATTCTTGATCCTCTAATTGGCAGCGATCTAGAGAATGGTTCCTATATGTATGTATTGGTGCATTTGGCGGGAGAGAAATGATAGAAGCTCTGCTGCACCAACCACACCCACACACTCATGCTGAAAACAGCCAGCTAATCGAAAAACCTGTCCTTTATTTGAATTTGACTAGAAGCTTCAGTGCTCACCTACCGCCCTTGCTCTCACACACACCAATGCTGCTAATGCTTATAGTCCTGCTCCTAGTTCCGCTAGTCCTGCTAGTCCCGTTTCGTCTGCTAGTCCTATTTAAAAGTCCAATGTCCCGTGAGAGAACAATGGATGAGCTTAAAGTTTTCTTTTTCAAAACTTTGTTCCTATGGGCGAGGGCTATTGTTTGTAATGGGCTAAATATGTTCATGATCTTCTACTTTCGATTGTAAACTCTAACTAGGTTATTCTCATGTATAATCATTACTCCGTGTACTTGGGCTCTGCCTAGTTCTATGAATAAAATTTCTTGATTACCTATCAAAAAGATTCTTGATCCTCTAATATAATCAAAGCGACTATAAATTTTCCACTCCACAGGTTCAACTAGTACTGTTGTTCATGCCAATCCACCACTATATTTAGATCGCTCACTTAGAGCTTTAGAACATGACTAAAAATTCATTATTATTGTTTTTTTGGTTCTGTCAAATATGTAGCAACACTATCTTCTGTCATTCTAGCCATCACAAGTTTTCTTATGTCATAGTCATCTCAACCAGAGAAAAAGGAAGAGGATTCATTTTATTGTCAATGAAATTCACTGCACAAATCACACGCTTCTAATCCTCCTTTCGAGAAAAGAATGAATAAATGATAAATAAATAAAATAAAAATAAAAAGATGAAGTAAATAAAGGAACCTCACCTAATAATTGCCATGCAGTACAACATTGCCAAAATTTCCTCAGAAAGTGAACCATTGTTGGTTTGGTCCTCTCTGTAATCAAATGTAGCACCATGTGATTGGTCCTTTCTACGATCAACCAAAAAAGCACAAGAAAATGGTTAGACAATTAGTTAATTCATAGCATATTGCATATATG
Organism: Carya illinoinensis; assembly: GCF_018687715.1. Lineage (NCBI taxonomy): Eukaryota > Viridiplantae > Streptophyta > Magnoliopsida > Fagales > Juglandaceae > Carya > Carya illinoinensis. Next base: position 28,762,110 of record NC_056765.1, read on the forward strand.
AAAAACATAGCTTACACCATACAACTTGCAGGTGAAGACTTCAGAAAGAAGAAAAAAAAAAAAAAAAAAAGCAAAATCCTAGAGTTCGATAAAACCGAATATACATTTTAATTCCATAGTAACTTCATTTCTTCATCCATAACTTTTGCAAACATGCAGTAACTGCAATTTCTGGCATTTCAGTTTTCCTTGACCAATAAAAATGCACGTACTTACAAATTGAAGAACAAGAAATATGAAATGAACTCAAGCAGAGCTCAATTTGTGAAACTATGCATAGAAGTTACCTAAAATGAGGATCTTTTTGCTGAATTTCAATAATCGAAGCTGTTACCTCGATGGCCACAGGCAGACATCCTCTACTTTGCCATGCCAAAATCTGAAACCCCAAAAGAGAATTCAAAACCTTGAAATATCGAGCCTCTGTTTGGTTTCTGTGAAAAAATTTTATTTTTAATTAAAAAAAAAGTGATTATACCACTTGAATTGATTAAAAATACATTAGCCGTTGTTCACAAGCAACAGCAACACACGCATGGGATTCAACTCCTCTTTCTAATTAACCGCTACTAATTCCCCCCTACAGTTCTTCCTCAAATTCTATTATTTTATCGGGAGTTTTTTCTTTTATGTCCAGGAAAGGTAAAAAAAAAATGTCCTGTGATAGCTAATTTCAACCGACACTGTCAAATAAATTAAATCTTGAGTATCCCCTCATTCTTATCCTGCCAAGCGCGTTATCCTCAGCGTATTTTTCCACATGTATCGCTGGAAATCGATAATTATCTGGAAAAAGGTTTTCCGTGGAAACAAGCAGAAATGAGAAAACAGAGTATTGGAGGTTCAGAGTGACGTTTACCCTTCTAAGAGCCAAAGCTACGGTGTCTGGGCAGTCTGAGAACAGAGAGTGCTCGACGAAGAGCCACTCATCCCAGTTCAACCAGGGCACCAATTTACGACTGTGCGATAATAATGATCTCTCCAGCTGCTGCACATTATCCCTAAGTTCCTCTTCTTCACCTTCTTTTTCTTCCTTTAACCGCGACTCCATTGAAACTTTCTTGTGCCGAAAGAGTAAAAACCCTAGTCCTAATTCCTAATCCCTACTCCTTATTCGTAATCCTACTCCGTTTTAAATTAACAACGAGGGTTTTGTATTTCTCTTGGGGCGGGGATTTTTTTTTTTTTTTCTTTTCTTTTTCAATGAGCCAAATAAATTCGAAAATTGAGTAATGCTAAGCATATATTTTTATTAAAAAAATTCATAATTAAATAATAATTTTTAAATTTATTTTCTTAAAAGAAAAATTTTATTCATCATTCATTTTCTCACCATCTCATGATGTAATATTAGATCATTAGTTCACGAGTAAAATATAATAAATAGTCTACAATCATCTAATGTCATATCACGAGATATTTTACTCGTAAACCAATCATTCAATGCCATATCATAAGATAATGAGAGGATGATGAGTAGTATTACTCTTTTTTAAATATAGTGCATGAGATTTATCATCTCTAAAACTATAAAAATCATTTCTTTTCAAAAATCTTCCCTTTCTTTGCTTTAGAAATCAGAATCTTTTTATCTTTTTTATTTATGCATCTTGTTGATTTCGTTTAATTGATATTTTTTACATGACTAAATTAAATAATCATTCTAGTTTTATTAAACTGTAATAATGTAAATAATTTTAAATTAGTGAGATGAATGTTAAAATTTTTAAACAAAGCAAAGGCATTTTGAATTAATTAAAGACTATTCTAAAACAAATTACGATTTTAATTTAAAAATTTAAGGTGAAAATAAATAAATAAATGAAGTAATTTTAAAATATTTATTATTTGCCTTATGAGCTTCTTAAATAATATAAAGTATTTATTAATTTTAAAATATTTATTGTTGTCCTTATGAGTTTCTTAAATAATATCAAGTATTAATAAATATTATAAAAATTCATCTTAAATTAAAATATAGAATTTTTCCATCATTTCACTTAATAAGTTAATAAAAATACCTCATTTCTTTTTATATTAGGTGGATACTATCCTTAAAATGGATTGGATTTGGAGATTGTTTTTGGAAGTTACAAAAAAGGTTTGAATGCTGACTAAACAAGTCATGAAGATTGAAGAATACAGACAGGTCTAGTAAATAAGTAATACTGGAATAGGAAAGAGCACAATGATGAACACAGGAGAACATAAGCTACAAAGGAAAACACTCTGATCACTGATTTTTGTCATTCCAATTTCCTATTCAAGAACATATATTCAGGAATTATTTTAGATGATTAAACCCCATGTCCCAGCATGGTTAAAGCATATTCTCATAGTCATTCTCGTACAACTGCATTTCTATGCTTTTTTTTTTCTTTTAAATCAACTATAGAAGTTAAGAGCTGTCTTTCCACATGAGGCTTCCTAAGGCTTAATCAACTTTACAAGTCAAGGTAGATTGACTCTTCTCTTCTTTCTGTTTCTTTTTGTTTTCATTTTTCCCGGCGACCTTCTTCAGTTCTCTGTCTTTCCTTCTGTCAAGAGGTGGCCCATTTGAAATATGAACATCGGGCACCTCTAGCAGCAGTCCAATTACCGCACCCAAAGAAGAAGCTCCCATGCTTTGGTCCGGGTTTCTGAGCCACTTGTTTGCTACTTTTCACCCCACAAAAGCAGAACATTCCTTGATCTTTAGATTCTTTACTGGGATCAACCTGGACAGGGCGGAAGCAGATAAAAGGCAGTGATGGGTGCTTAATCCTGACGGAATGCTGGGGATCCAGGAACTGCTGTGTTGCCAAGGTGCAATCTGCGGACTGCCACATCAGTGAGTCAGTAATAGTGAACCTAAATCCACGGTGCATTATCTGGGCAAGCAGACGGGCAGTGTTCTTAGCATCGTCTAGGCCACAGTGAGCACGACCTTCCCAAGCCAGGCCAGCCCGCTGGACAGCTTCTTTTAGGTTGCATCTGGCTGCACCAAACATCTCATGAAATGGGACCTTCAGGTTGATCCATCTACCAAAATTCAAACAAGGAAATATTAATTCATCAGCTATCAAGGTGGAATGCTACTATACCTAAGAACTCATTGCAGAATGTCATAATTTTGTGAATTTCAGAAAATTTTATTTCCCAAAAAGAAACGAGTCAATGGGATTCTAAAAATATTCGAATCAGATGTATTTTCTGTAATGTTTAAGAAAGACTCAATATATCAAAAATGAAACCATTTATACCACTAAGTTAGGATTAGAGATTCTGTCTTGGCACCAATTTTTTTAAATAATGCACTATACACATGCAGAACGAGTAATTCTCATGAGAAAACTAAACGAACCAATGAAAAAAGGATGTGAATTTTATTCAGTTTCAAAAATTTAATCTTACAAAACTTTTAAAACTTGCTACCTGTTAAAGTACGGTGGTTTCCTGATCTTTTTAAATTGGCATTCAGATTCCAACATTACTCGACAATCCCAATTTGTCCATGTCACCACAGCAAAGTTGGTATGTTTAATCCCTTTCTCTTCAAGCCATTTATCATGCATAAGCAGAGCTTCACTCAGAACAACACCTTTGTCCACCTGCAGCCAGTTCAGAGTGACAATTGCCAATGGTTAGATCTATAGTGCACTATCCTTTGACTGAGATGAAAGAAAAAAAGAATTGCAAGCAAGCTCATGCACTCAAATATAAGCATGCCTGGGTTTGCTGGATGCCAGTAAGCTCCTTGCAGAAGTCACTTAGATGTTGATTGTATGTAGGCCTCACATAAATTTGAAAACAATCTTCTAGTTGGCCAGTCATACTGTTTACTAATACAGATGGGAATTCAATAATCTCTTGAGGGAAAGGCTTCTTCTCCTTGTCGCATGTTGCCTCAAAGTCTATGACAACGAAATATTGGAATTCTTGGAGCCGAAAATCCGGTAGGTAACATTGTGATGACATAGGATAAAAACAGCTTTCGAATGCATAAAACTGGTTCTGTCGTGCCTTCTGGACATTGGGATGAAAAGCAGACCAAACATGGAAGTCTTGTTGAAGCATTGGTCTAAAATGACCTTCATGAACAGGCGCAAAACATGGGCTATTGAGTGAGCTGTCAGGTTTAATGAAACCAGCTCCCGAGCGGTTACTTTTTTCATCTTTAGAATCAAAGAACCCTCCAGAGAGATTCCGCGGATTTTGTTGATTGTAAGGTAACTCCTTCCTCTTGTGGCATCCCATGTGTGCCCCAGAGAAATTTTGCGTTGTTTCTGCCATAGAAGTTACAACAAATCAAAAAAGACATCAATGAGACAGAGTATAACTGAAATAAGAGTGTCAAGAATTTCCATATTAAGACAATCCATGAATTGTTCATAACCAAAACTCCAAGTCTGATATACTTCAACGTGAGTAATGAAGAATATTGTAAAACAATAAATGGTGTGAAAGGGAGATTTATAAAACGTCAAGCATTGGTATGTGAACGAGAGAAATATATGGTAGTGGCATGCCCCTAATCAGAAAAGTTCTTGTTTAAGGTTGATGCCAATTAATTAATATCAAATACAATTGAACCTTAAATCCCTTGTAATCAGAGCATACGCCTTTCCTCGCATAAATCATGACTCCAAACGCTAATATTTCCATTTTACACTTAGCTTCAGTTCCCCCAAACCAATAAAGGGGACTCGACTAAATTTCTGTCAACCTCCCAAACATCTCCTGAAACACGAAAAGAAACAGGATAACTAACTTCATTACCACGACAAACTTCAGCTTCTTTCGATCGCTGGGCTTTCCGTTTATGTGGTGCTAGATCATCACATATCATCTTCGAAATCAAATTCTTCAAAATTTCTTCTCGAAAGCTCCACGTTTTAATCTTTTCAGCGTCGTAACATAAAATTAATACAACCACAAATGTTTAAACTGCACAAACACGAAAAAACTCCACTTGGGTCCACAATGCCCGATCCGAAAGTACTGAGAATTTAAGAAAAAGATTGAGAAAAAGAAGAACATTGTGACAAAAAACCCACTTTCCATACCCCACCACAAAATCTAAATAGCCAAAATAGTATGAAATTCGCAACTTTTAGATTCAAATAACAATGCACCAGAGTATGCCCCCCGGAGAGAGACAGAGACGAAGAAGGGAGAGAGAGAGAGAGAGAGAGAGAAGGAAGAAGAAATAAGAACAAAAATTACTGAACAAGAACATACCTTTGTGTTCAAGGGCCATCGGGATCATGTAGCGTTAACAATAGTCAGGAAAATCAGATCCCACCCCCAAAACTTTCCACCTAAATTTAACCAACCCATCAGAGGCGTAAACAAGGGAAACAAAGAAAGAAGCAAACCCACAATGAAAGGGAAAGGGCGTTTTATAAAGTTTTGTGTGTGCCTGTGTGCTTGTGTTGTTGCTTACATGCAGAGAAGAAGAAGGAGAAGGAGAGAGAGATTCGGCGAAAGAAACAGTTGTGAGATAGTTTTCATGAGAAGAGACCGAATTCAGGGGAAGGCATATTAATATTTATAATGCATTTATTAAGGGAAGAGTAGAGCCCAAGGCAGTGGCAAAACTCTAGGCTCGTGCACCGAGTACTCGCTCTCTCTCTCTCCCCCCTCTCTCCTCTCGCGCGCGCGCGCGCGCTCTCTCTGTCTGTGTCCGTCTCTCTCTGTGTGTTCGGTCACATAGTTTCAAGAAAGTGCACACGCGGCCGATTGCGAAGATTGCGCGTCTAAAATCATGCATTGTTAATTGATGATAAGATTTGTTGAGATACGCTGGATTCGTCTCCCTTTGTTATTTATTATTCTTCTAATCAATTAATTACTGTGAGATTCTGATTTTCTCAACCCACAAACCTGGTTCTGTTGCTTGTCTTCGTTTCTTTCTTTCTTTTTCTCAGAAAAAAAATTTGTGTGAAATTATTTTATATATTCTTTTATATATTTTATTAATATGATTAATTATATTATTTTTTAATATAAAATAATTATTTTAACTAATCACATCAATGGATTGCATCACTCTTTTTAATTGATTTTTTTTAGTTCAATCTTAATTTTTTTTATTTTTTATAAATTATTTTCGTACTTAAATTTAGGATAATAAGTGGGTTTTTAATTGATTAGTTTCTTGAAATTAAATTAAATTATGTAAGGTATTGCTCATTAAAATACTAGATAAGCTTTTTGAAGAGAGATTAGTGTAGAGGACTAGAGGTTAGGTTTGCTATAAATGTGCTCTAGTTCTTTTCAAGAATTTAGACGTTTTTCCAAAACTTAATAGGTACGAAAGATTCATGTCATATTTAATAATGATAGTCTAAAATCTAAGGAAAATGCACACATTAGAAAAAATACAATACAAGTTTTGAAGAAATATAAATACTATAGAAAGCAAATATAGCATATGTTTAAAATGTAACTAGGGGTGCCGATGTAGGTTATCTCATCTTCTTCAACCACTTACAAAAGATTGTAACGTCTGGGTTGTATCTCGAGATTGAAGTGACACTTTAAGCTACGTTATGAGACTTAAAGGCTAGCCTTTAGAGCCAACTCGAGTAACGGACTAGCAAGATTCTCACAATCAGTTTGATATAAAAAACACGCCAAAAGCATTGAAACTCGCACTTTCTCTCTCCCAAATTGATCCTCTTTGTGAAAAGTAACTAGGTTTTGGAATTTTCGAGTAGTGCTCTAGAAATAAAAAGCAAATATGACCATGTTTAAAATGTAATCTAAAGGAGCGCACCCGTATAAGCAATCCTCTCTTCAACCAATTACAAAAGGTTGTAACGCCTAGCTATAAAGGCATGCGTTACTCTTTGAGATTGAATGGAGGTTTAGGACAATTTCTGAAACTTAAAATGCTAGCCTTTAAGGCCAAGCTTAGTAACATAATGGAGAAAATCTCTCAGTCAGTTTGATATAAGAAATGCACCAAAAGTATTGAAACACACACACACACTTTCTCTCATTGGTCCTCTTTTTGAAGTAATTAGGTTATGAAATGTTTGATTGTTGCTCTAATTTTAGCTTTGTGGTATACTCAATCACCCAGTAAAAAGAAAAAGTCTAGGACAAACCCGAGTAGAATGAGACTTGAAAAACTAGTTACACTCCTAGAACAACGGCTGAGACTAAGCTTGAGGCATATGCTTAAATATTTTTCTTCCAATGTGTACATTATTATTTTATGAGCTCAAAAATTAGAAGTACTAAATAAGATTAAAAAAGTAATTAAATTCCAACGAGTAAAGAAGATGGAAGAAAAGTATTAGGTAGGAGTAGTAATTTCCTTTTACCATTCAAGAACTCGAGAGAAATTTACGAAAAGTTGAAGGTCTAACTCTTTTAATTAAGAATAATGCTAAAGTTACTGATAGATTATTCCATGGAGTTTATTGATTTTTTTTTAATTTGTACTTAGTGATTAAGTAAGTATTTTTAAATAATATTGTATTTTTTTAATATTTAAAGAGATTAAAAAATACATGAAAAAAATAAGAGAAAGGACATTATCCGTGGATAATGTTGGGACCCACTCTGCCCTTTAATTAAGTGGATTGAATTGCAATTGATTCAAGAGCAGTGCTAGCATAAGATGAGTCCTGATAAGAGTAAAAAAAATTTATTTTTTATTTTTACTTTTTCATTCATTTTTTATACCCTTAAATATTTTTTTTAAAATCATAATATTATTAAAAATATTTTATTAATTATTAAATAAAAAATTGTTAAGTTTCAATTGAGATCCAACTCTCGATGAGAGTAGTATTTTTATTTTTATTTTTTTTTGTTGACTCAAATATGATCCAATTCCAACTAAATACTAGACATTAATAGTTAATCATTATGATCATAACTGGCAAACCCAACACCAACTTAATTAATAGTTGAGATAATTAACCTATTTAATGAAATAAATGGAATAAGGATTGATTTATATATAACTTAAATCCAATATGGCAACACAAATTACTAGGTTATAACACCTTATGGAGTATGAGTTAATTAAAGAAAAAACAACACTTTAGATTCTTTATCCTATAACATTAATAAATAAATAAAAACACAACAAATTCCTAAAATTAAACCCGTTGGATTTAATTTTTTAAAATCAAATTAAAGAAATACAAAAATAAAATATAATTTTTAATATTTAAAAGAATCGTTAACGGTCAATTCGTAATTAATTACACCATGAGTGGTGAAGTAGGTAGGTAGGGTAGCAAGAAGTAGGCCAACCCGCGCGTCAATCAAGCTTTAGCTAGTAGCTTACTAGCTACCCTAGTGCCCAGATTGGCAATCTGCGGAGTTGCTACGTCTTCAGTTAAATTAAACTTCAACTACTGCTAACGGTAAAAAAAAAAAAACTGATCTGACCAATCAGAAATTAGCCACGTTTTCAAATAATAAAATCCAACAGAATCAGAAAACATCGGACCAAACAAAGAGAAAGAAACCATACAAAGAGCATGCCTTTCGAATTATTTTATTTCATTATTATTTTTAAAAATTTTTTATATAAAATATAATAGATAATTTAATTTTTTTAATTTTTAAAATAATAATAATATTTAAAAATAATATTTTAATAATATTTTATTTAACTTTCATATCAACTCGTATCATTTTAATTCATTATCCAAATCACACTTAAAAGAATAGTGTTTAGGTGTACTACTCTATCATAACATTATTAAAAGTTATATTATTAATCAGTAAGTAAAAAAAACCATGTCCAGACCTAACTCTCAATAGCTCTATTAATTTTCTAAGTAAAATGGTGAATTAAAAAATAAGGAGATGTATAGGAAATGAGATCGGATAAGAATTTTATTAAAAGTAGCAAGATGGTTTCTGAATAACAATGAGATATTTTGAGTTAAGTATTTTTAAGATTTAAAAAAAAAATAGAAAAAATTGAATAAAAAATATTATAAATTAAAATATTATTAAAATCTAAATTTTTAATATTATATTTATTTTAAGATTTGAAAAGTTGAAATGTTTGTTGTTTAAAAGTTTAAAAAAGCTGTAATAATTAATTTAAAAGTATTTATATTTAATTATGTTTATGAATTAGATGAAAATAATTTTCAAATATTCCTTAAATTATATAGTATATCAGAAAGCTCTCCTCCCTTACATTTTCAAAAAAAAAAGAAAAAAAGAAAATAGAACAAACAAAATTGATGGGACGTATTAAAATCCACAAATTAAATCAAAACAACTTCATTTAGGAGAGGTTTGGATTTAAGTGAGTTTGGATAGTGAATCGAGAATAGATGAGACGAAAGTTAAAAGTTGAATAAATTATTATTAAAATATTATTTTTTAATATTATTTTTGTTTTAATATTTAAATAAGTTGAATTATTTATTATATTTTGTTTATGAATTTAAAAAGGCTATAATAATTAGATGAAATTGAATGAAATGAGTTGAGATAATTTCTGAATTCAATAAGTCCTATTAATCCACATTTAAATAGAGTGATGGGAGAGTTTTTATCAATGTTTTAAATTTCGTTAAAGTTATAATTTCAATTTAAGTATTAGAATAGAATATTTTGATATAAATTCTGGTGTACCGTTTCAAAATTAATTATATATATTTATATTTCTATATGTATATATAAACTGATAACTAATCAAATAAATACATGTACATGTAATGCCAAAGGTCTGTAGTTTGATTGGCATAACTCCCAACTAGGGGTATAAAAATAAACCAGTAAACCAGACCGAACCAGATCAAACATGTGGGATCGATCAGGTCCTAAGTTTGGTTCCGTCCGGTACCAACTTTATTTTTCTTAAAACCGGTCAATATCGGTTTGGTTTTTATTTTTCTTTTTTTAAAACCGGACCAGACCGAACCGGACCGGTTCATGTATATATATTTTAATTTTTTCTATTGTATATAATTTTTATATATAATATAGAATTATATATAAAGTAGTTTTGTATTATATGATAAATTACTAATTAATATAATATTAAATTTTAAAATCTTATATCATTTTGTTTATTGTATTAATAGTTATACTAATACTATATCGCTATATATTATAATATACTATAATACATCAATATATTATATATTATAATATATTATATAATATATAATATACTACATTAAATTGAAAAATCGAACCGAATCGAAGCGAAAACCAGTAAAACTAGAGTACCGGTTTAGAAGGCTAATCGGTTTTGAAAATTACAAAACCGGTACATACCAATTTGGTCCTAAATTTTATCTAAAATCGGACCGGTTATACCCCTATCCCCAGCCTCCAAAATGGAGATCTGGAGTTCAAAACACTCCTCCCAAAATGTATCAGCAAATAAAAAATACATATATATGTAAGTGTGCATCATGTATGTGTGTTTATATATAAAAGAATTGACTATATATAAAATGAATATACTTTGAGAAACTTAGAAAAAAAATAGGGATATTAGTGTCAAAAGATAATATTAAAAAGATCACAAACTTGAGTTGAGACAAAAAATAAATAAATATATATATTTTTTATATTTAAAAAAAAAAGAATGAGATGACATATTTAAAATTAAAAAATTAAATTATATAAATACTTTTTAGATTTTAGGATTAATTAAATATCATCTAACTTTAAAATTTACAAAAATGTCATTCAAACTCAAAAAAATTATAAAATTGCCATTAAAATAATCTCAAACAGAATAGGACACAGAATGCTAATTTTGACCAGAATGGTCTAAATTTGATAGAATAGGCTAGAATTTAGGACGAGCCAGAATGAAGAGATATAGTGTATCAAATACTATACCAATACAGAAAATTCTAACTGAATAGTTGGAATGAAACAAAATTAAAAACCATGATCCCGATGATATGGAAATAGAAAGGTTTGAATAGAAAATAATATAACAAAGAATGAGCTATGTTGCGTTTGCAATAAAAAGAAAATAATTTTTTTTAATAAAGTTATGTGATATTGTAGGGATTTTTATTAAAAAATATTTATATTTATTATATTTTCATTTATTCCTCTAAATCTTATAAAAATTTAAATGAAGATTTTGAGAAAAATAAAGGATTGAGTACTACCCCATGTAAAATCTTGAACTGAGTAATAAATCTGAATATGTAGGGTTGGAAACCAACCCCTTCAATGTAGTTTTTGGACAAAACCGAAATCGAAACTGACGTGTTTTCAATAAGAGATGCCGACTAAAACCGTTGATGAAGGGAGATAAAACCGATTACCATTGGTTCATCGGTTCACATCGGTTCATTGACACAATTTCGGTTTTCAACTCTCACATAAGATATTCACAACAAAATTGACAAATATCACATTATCCCAAAATTAAGCCATAATAACAAACGTGAAAATTAATCAGTACCTTAAACGAATTGGAAATGAAGCTTTCAATGATGCAAATGGATGAAAAGGTGCAAATCAGAGAGAGTTTGTTTTCGGATGGATAGATCCATGTTTGCTATAGACAAAGATGTGGAGGGTGGAGGTCACAGACTCACAATGGAACAATGGAGGTGGAGGTGGAGGTTGTGAAGTAAAGTTGAGAAGAATAAGAGGGATGTAGTGCACATGGGTGTTTAAAACCTATGATGAAACGACCTTTTAATAATAATAAATAAAAAAAACTACATACCTTAAACGACGCCGTTTCAACCTTTTTTTAGATAGGTATATATATATATATAATATGTACAATTGACATGGAGTGTTTTAGTGGTTTAGCATAGGTTTGAACTGCAGCCAAACCGAATGACATCGGTTTTGAAGAAATTGTACTACTAGCCAACCGGTTCTATGCGGCGGCAGCCGGTTGGGTTAGTTTTTGTATAGCCCTACCAATAGGCAATCAATAGCCTATAACCACTTGTTGTTTTTTAAAAAAATGTAAAAATATATTTTACTATTCATTAATCATCTCAAAATTTTTAATGAGTAATGATACAATAATGGATTATGTAAATGAAAATTCTATACACCTTACCACCGTTTCACTTTTATCCTATTATACATGATATGTCATATTTATCATCATTAAATGATTATTTATTAGATAATTATTTATTATTTAATAGTGATTAATATGTCACATCTTATATAATAAAATAAAATTGAGATATTGATATAGTGTATAGCATTACTCGTCTGTGAATATTGAATACTCATTTTGATTCACTATTAAAAAATTAAGATTTTCATATAAATTTTTTATTTTTATATTTTTTATTTTTAAATGTACATGCTCATTGGAGGGTCTAATATTGGCTCATCCCAAAACATGAGTGATAATAGTGAACATGGCCCAAGTCACAGGCTAAAGGCCCATGAGGACTTTATATTCTTCTCGTTGGTGGATAAGCGATAGTATGGCGAATAGATAACTCCTATTTAGAGGGAAAAATTTAGTTGTGCAAGTATAATTGTGTACTAATATGTGTACCAATCTAATGTGATTGGTCAAAAAGTAAATTTAATTGAAAACAATGCTAATTTAAATTTTAAATATAAAAAGATCAGTATTAGTACGCAGATTAATACGTGACTTTGCCTGTATAAAATAATCAATATTTTACCCGTGAAGATAATCAAGTCATAGTAATGATCTTATACGTCTCTACACCTATATATGGATATTGGATAACTCTAACAACACTTATAATCATATACTTGAGTTATTATATATAATTTTTTACTAACTTAGACATCAAAATGGTTGCAAGCATCCAATACCATCATCATTTGACTTGCATTGGACTCATTAAATTCATCTTTAAAATTTGATAAAAAGTATATATTTTTCATAAATCCAAAACTTTCATATATATAATTTTACATTGGATTAGTCATTAGATTCATCAAAATAATAATATAATATTATTATTAAAAAAATAATATTTTTAATTTTTTTTTCATATTTTTTAATTATACTAACCATATGGACATTAATAGTTTAATTTATTACTTAAATAATTGATTTCCAAATAATTTAGAATAAAATAAAATAAAACCATTGTCTATTAAAATTAGAATAAAATATTAGTTTGAATATAAAATAGTAGATCTTCAAATTTGAAGGAAGAGCAATAATTACTATAACTCAAAACTTTTTAAATACCTCTTTGATAAATTTTATTTTAAAAAAATTTATCAAAATTTGAAAATGTATTAATTTTTGATGAAGTCAATGCTAGTGTAATTATACTCGTAAATTTCAAATATCATTTTTCATTTTTTTAAAAGAATAAAAAACATGCGACAAAATTTGAAAAAGTAGCGAATATTTGGCAGCTCACCTGGCGGCTGGCGTCTCTGTTCCTGTTTAACAGGGACTCGCTTTGTACTTCAGTCAGTCTCATACTCATCGGTCATGGAGTCGAACTCCAAGAGCCATATATTCGTCCATCTCTTCTCTCTCGCGCTTCTTCTCTCTACCTTCTCTTCCGTCTCTGAGTTAAACGAGGTACCCATCTCTTCAACTATTGACTACCCGGTTGAAAACTTGTTTTTCTATAAATGATCAGGTCAGATGAAACGAATGTGTTTTCCCCCAATGTTTTATTTTTTTCAGTTTTGTGATTCTGGGATTGGGCTTGGTGAATCCAAATGTGGAATCTCGTTGTCAACCTCTTCTTCGAAGATATTGATAAAGGGGGGGACTGTTGTGAATGCTCATCGAGAAGAGGTTGCTGATGTTTATGTGGAGGATGGGATCATAATTGCTGTGAAGCCCAATATCAAGGTTTTCTTGTCTTTTTATTTTTTATTTTTTATTTTTTTTTCTAATCTAGGGAATCCAGTTGATGATTTGTTTCTGGATTGGTAGAATATGGTAATGGTTTGTCATATCTGTAAATTAGACTAATGATGTAAATGGTGGAACTGGGTCATATCATAGTGTTAAAGGACAGCTGAGTATTGAACGTAATATAAATTATATCTTATATTTAGGTCGTTCCAGAATGTTACGTGGAAAATTTGAAGTAAACTAAATTTTATTGATCATAAGAATAGGCAAGAGCCCAAGTATAGCAGTTTGGACATTTACTTGGGATTTTCTTAATGTCACAAATTTCCTATATTTAGTAGCACAAATGAAGCGAATATTTTTTTGTTTCTCCACCCTCCCGTTATGTATTACTTTATTTATTTTATCGTTTCCAATTTCATTTTTTATAATTAGATTTTATTAGTTGAAAGGCTCAATCTAAGTGCAGAGGAAATATACTAGAAATCCACTTAACTAGAGGAAATACATCTATGTAGAAGGGAAAAAGAAACAAGGAAATCATGAAAGTTAAGCCCATTAAGGTCTATCGCAGCTGTCCAAAGGAAGAGGGTGTTGAGGAAGAGGGTTTTGAATTCCTCTATCTCATTGGGGGCTAGTGTAGGATATTCATAGCAAATTAGTTTTGAAAAAGGTGGCTGATAATTGCATGAAAAGTCCTAGAAGCTAGCCAAGCCTAGATATTTGACAATCAATACCGCACTTTGGTATACTAAAATAAATAATTTATCCTTCATAGGGTGCTGAACATGTTCTGTCAAAATTAATCATTCCCGTCTCCTTGTATCTCTAGGCTTATAGCAGATTAAGGCCTCAAGCTACCATGCATCATGCAACTCATCGCTCTTACATTCACAAGCCCACTGGTAATATGGGATTTTGTACTCTCTGTCTCTTGTGTGTTCCTTTGAATTGTTCAAAAATTGATGAACGTTTTCAAAAAGGAAAGCATTTATTCATTTAGCTTCCCGTATTGCCCTTACACATGAATCTGCCTTTCTTGGCATATCTAAGGGCATTTAGGAAGCTTCTTTGTTTCATTTAATGCATATCATTTGTAAACATGATCTATTATGGACGGAGGGACTATATTTCTCAAAACAAATACTTTTCACATTGAGTTCCATGATGCTTTTTGTTACAGACATATAGGACTTGTTTGTTCTGATTTTCATTGGCCCCTTCCATATTTTGGCCTGTTGTCTACTCTTCGTATTTCCTTTTCAATTTTTTTATTCCATGCTTGCTATTTTTTGTTTTTCTTTTGACTTGTTTGATTGCCTTTGGCAGGTTCCTGATCATGTTACTGTGCTTGATGCCACTGGAAAGTTTGTCATGCCAGGTTAGTTTTCATATTACGACTACTGAAGAGATCTCCAATTTCACTATATTTGCTTTGGAAGTGAACAACACTAGGACTATGGCATCAACATTTGGAACAGAGACTTGCATATTTCTTCTTTCTTAGTTCCATTCACGGTTGTAACATTTGGAACAAGAAGACTTTACCTATTACTTCTTTCTTAGCTAGACGTCCGAGACAGACCATTCTTCTTCATTGCATTTATATGACAACCGATGAAAACAAAGTAGGAAAACTGGTACCAAAAAGGCTTCTACAAGCCTACAATCCCTTCTATCATACCTTAGGAAGTTGGAAGGATAGAATCTAGTATTGCGTGGTTCTTGCAGGGCTTTATCCTGTGCTGGGTTCAGTCATATTGAGTTCCAGCCTTTCTTGACATATTACACCTAAGAAGTGTCAGGACTGGCCCCGATTTTTATCCCTCAGTCACTCATCATCTCAAGCTCAATATATATATATATATTTTATCTGAGCATCTCAAAGTTTTACTGCTTTGCCCATTTGTGTTTCCAACACTTATTGGTAATTGGGTATAATCCAGTCCTTAAATGTTCTACAACCACATTTTTGTTACCCCAACAGGTGGAATTGATCCTCATGCACACCTAGCTATGAACGGATTGGGTATGGAGACAGTTGATGACTTCTTCAGTGGTCAGGCTGCAGCATTAGCTGGTGGAACAACAATGCACATTGATTTTGTTATACCAGTTAATGGGAGTTTAACAGCAGGTTTTGAGACCTATATAAAAAAAGCAATGAAGTCTTGCATGGACTATGGTTTCCATGTGGCAGTTACAAAATGGGATGAAGTTGTTTCAAAAGAAATGGAAATCATGGTTAAGGAAAAAGGTTGGTTTTCTATACTTGTAATTTGTACTGCACAAAATTTGTCTTCCATTGGATTTTGGTGAGCACTACTTTAATTTCCTCTTTGTTTCATATGAAGCGTGTTTATGATTTTATTGTATATTCCAATATATAGGTATCAACTCCTTCAAGTTCTTCCTGGCCTACAAGGGAGTATTTATGGTTAATGATGAGCTTCTATTGGAAGGGTTTAAGAAGTGCAAGTCCCTTGGTGCTTTAGCTATGGTCCATGCAGAAAATGGAGATGCTGTATATGAAGGACAGAAGAGAATGATAGAACTTGGTATTACTGGTCCAGAGGGACATGCTCTTTCAAGACCCCCATCGGTAATCTTATATGGAATTGCTGTTCTGGACTATGCTATTTAGTAGTATCAATCTGAAAATAAATATGATCGAATGGAATTCCTCTTTCGGACCATGTTATTCTATTTTATCTTTCTTATTTTAACCATTTGCAACTTTTTTTTTTTTTTTATTGTTATGATGATGGGCTAAAATTACTGATTGGGTGCCTCTCCTTTCAAATAGAGTATACATTGCATTGCATTACAGGGATTTAACTGTTTCGCCACTCACACTATAGGTAATGAACTCCTGTACTTTTCCTACCCTTTTGTTTCGTGTCTATCATCACATCATGACCATTTCTCTGGCTTTTTTTTTTGGGGGGGGGGGGGGGTTGGTGGAGGATATTCTTATGCAATGCCACATGAGGTTGATGACACTCAAAATGTGATAAAAGATATACCTCTTCGGATCGCACCCTCATTTATCCGTTGAAAAAGAAAGAAAGAAAAAAAACTAGGTATAAGAAAAAACTAACAACAACATCCAATTTCATTTCAAAGATAAATTAGAAGTATCGTGCTAAGCCCTCTTCTTAAAGAGACTCTTTGTGTTAATCAATAGTGGGAACTACTGTTCTTCTACAAAGGCATGATGAGGGCCATCAGCTATAAAAAATATTTCTGTGCAGGACAGGGAAATTTGAGTCCCATGTTCTCTGTAATCCCTAAAGGTCACCCATCTAGTTAATTGAGGAACTATGTGGCATCCTTCCTAAAATAGAGATGATTGTAGAAAATGTGAAATATTTGATAGAATCTGATTCGAAAACATGGAGTGTAAGAGAAATTCAAATGTCATGGGCCTGTCATGTCTATCTCCTCACCACCGACTGGTGCTACGCTACTTCATCTCAGCCCTCTCTTCTATCTTTTCATCTATCTACCAGTTATTTCCTTGCTCATCTGAGGAATAATTACTCAGACACAACTAAGTGAGGCTTACGTAGGAGTCTTTATGCGAGCTGTATGCAGTGAGAGTCTCACACATGACGTTCTGTCTATACATGTAGTGTACCTGATCTGTAACACGTAAAAGCAGCCATAGTCCGGTTGTGGACATACGATAGCCATGTCTCTCAAGAAAAAAGAAAATGTATACATACCCAAGTTAAAAATAGAGGAGAACCCAAGACACTCCCATAGGATTGCTTCTGCTGTTGATAAGAAACCCAGTTGAGGATTGTACGGCAAGACAACCTTGGTTTTAAATTATTTGCAGAAAAGATCTAATTGATTGCCTCCAAAGTCCTAGGCAGTTGAAATATATAAGAGGTGCTCATTGTCATTTCTTTGTTCTAGTTATGAAATAAAATTTATATTATTGGTTCAATTCATGGTATCTCTTTCTTTTGATCCCTCTTTTTTATTTCATTATTTTCTTCCTTTATTTTTTTTTTTTTGTAATTCCTTTTCTGATTGGTAACAACTCTGTAGAAGACTTACAGAGTAAGGACGTGAGGTCCTTAAAATGACCCCAGTATTTGTCATGTGTGACATCATCACCATCATTATTGTCGTTATTATTGTTGTTGTTGTTTTTATTAATATTATTTTAGTTTTGAGAATGGAAGCATCATCCTAAATGTTTCACTCTTGTCTAAAACATGACACTTACATTCATAATTTATCACTCTTGTCCAAAACATGACATTTACATTCGTCATTTACTTATAAAAAAAACTTACATTTGTCATCTCTCAAGGCTGCTGCATGAACTGTTATTTCAACTCATGGCCAAGGCTTCATTTGTTTCCTTCAACAAATTAGCACATATTCATTATTAAAGATATGACCCATAAAAAAAAAAATTATTAAAGATACATTTTATTTCCTTGTCTTCTGGCTCAAAAATACTAGAAGCTCTAAAATTTTGGCATGGTAAATAATTTTTCTTTAGGGATAAGCTGCTCTTTCTTTGATAATCTGTGATAAAGTTATATGCTTCTTAATGGAATAGTCAATATCTTTAGTTTCATGGCTATACTAAAAGCATGGTAACTGCTTGTAGTTACCTCATTTTTCAGTAAGTGATGATACATCACTATGTTGTTTGGTTGGGCTAATGACTAAAGAAGTATATCTGTTCTTTCACTTGTAGTTGACTCCCTAAAAATTTATTCCAGATGTCTCTGAAGAAATTCACCATATGATTTGACTTTGATGTCTATACAGCTGGAAGGAGAGGCAACTGCTCGAACAATTCGTTTGGCAAGTTTTGTGAATACTCCTCTCTATGTAGTTCATGTAATGAGTATTGATGCTGTGGAAGAAATAGCTAGGGCTCGAAAGACAGGTCTTATTCTCCCTACACTTTTAGATTTTTGTTTGATTTGATAAAATTATTTTGACTGCATCATCAGTCTACTTTTATGGAGTATCATGTTATTGGACTGTAAAAACTGCACCTTTACATTTGAAATTGGGCATTTTCCTTTTTGGTGGCATATAATGTCAATTTTTTTTGGTTGCTTATATCCAGATATGAATGCATATGTACTTTTTCTCACTCTTAGAAATATGATAAAACTAATAGGAGAGAAGCTTAGATGCTTATAGCAGTTATACTGGAACCAGATAATGGCCATCTTTTAAGCATATCAGAATGTTGAAATTGCGACAAACAGACAATGGGATTATGATCTATTCCACTTTTTTACCTTTCCTATGGGCATTGCTATCCTAAAATAGCATTATGCAGTTATATATCTTGTGAGTTCTTCCTGTGTACTTGGGCTATGCCTCTTTATTTGTCTTGATAAAATTTTCTTATTCATCAAAAAAATATATTTTGTGAGTTCGGAAAAAAGACAAGTACATGATATTTTTTATTGGCACCGGGTGTCTAAGAACAGTATCCCTACTAATCCTGGGGTGCATAGGCTCTCGACAAGGAGTTTTCCACAAGTGCAAATCGAGTAACACAAGGGGAAAATCCTCTAGTCTGATGGCCCCTAGAGATTGTTTGCACCCAAAGGGATTTGAACCTTAGACCTGGGGAGCATACCCTCAATCCCAAGGCCTTTACCACTTGAGAGTAAATGATATTAGATTTGGTCAGTCTTAAGTATTGCCCTCGTCATGAAATTATCTGTTAAGGTTTTGGCGGGTGGGATCATATATTTGGTGTTTACTTCCTAGGGTGGGTCCAAAGCTCTCTTCAATGAAAGAAAAGTTTGCTATATGATATGAATGCAATTTCCAAAAATTGAATGATTTAATATTAATGAGTGCTATATTCCATCTCTTAACTGCCGACTTAGTGGGCTCGTGTTTTTTTTTTTCCAATTGCAAAAAGTGGCTGACGTGATGTCAGCATGTGGATGCTTCTACTAGCATACTTCCAAATATTTCAAATTAGAGCATATTGATCATAAGCAGGACCAGCACATAATAGTTGTTTCTTGCTAGGTTCACTTGTCATTCTTACCCTCAAAACTCTTGAGATTAATTTTTTCGTTCTGTTAAGGTGGCCATGGATTATCTTTCTTAATTAATCACCAAGGTTATCTTTTGAATGCAATGAAATCTTTGGGATAAAACAATGCATTTAGGACTTAGTGAAGGGATGCCAATTCAAATCCTGTACTTTCAAATTAAGAGGATGCTTGTACTAGTCCACATCTAGATGCTGATAAGATCTCATGATATCATCATAACAACTAATAAGTGTATATTATGTTAGGAGTTACTCTAGGATTTGGCTAGAAGGAGAAGATAAGAAAGGAGGAAATAGATTGTCTTGTACAGCTTCTTGACCAAAAGATCCATTCTTTTACTCAATCACAAGGCTTTGATGGATGAACTATATTGCTTGGATGGTGTTAAATTATTGAGATAATTTCCAACGAACCTAAATACTTACCTAAGCGTTTTTCCAACTAATTGGGCCTAGAATTGTCTGACGACATATCTCTCTCTTAAATCTTTGATAAGAATGCCTTTACTGACTCTTATTAGTTTCTCTTTTGCCTTGCCTCTGGCCATTTCCACAACCTTTAGGTTACATAATATTGCAAATTTTCAAATTTTCTTCCCGCTATGTCATAGCTTTTCTGCACAGGCTGAACCATCTGAAATGATTTCCCTTCATCTTATCCTTAACTGGTGCCATCTCCACCCTTTTAAAAGTTTCTTCATCTTTCTCCTGTCTTTCATTTTGTTATCGTGCATCCTCATCTCAAATACACATTTTTTGGACCAGGTGTTTCAGTTGGCCACTTTTGGTTCCATAGTTCACTGTCAGCCATATAGCAGTCCAACAAAAAACTTTTCCTTTCAACTATCTAAACAAATACAATAATCAAAATGTTCTCATCAATTTTCCCTTAACAATTTTTTTTGACAATTGCTTCCCTTAACAAAAAATTGATCCAAGATGCTAAAATTGATTTTATTAGGGCGTGAAAGGAACTTTAATGTCAGCTGTCAACATACCAGAACCATCCTTCTCAATGTATCTTTAAAATGTATTGTCCTAAAAGGCTAAAGTTGGAAGAAATGGCTCTCACGTTGATATAGACATGCATACACCATACAAGCATGCGGAGAAATTTGATGAGTGGGCTATTAAGATCCTTTGACACGTATTCTTTCCCATCCTAGCTGGTTGATTTAGTTTGCCGTGATCTTCAAATTGGCATTTTTCATTACTAAGAGTCATAATACCCTTTTAACTGGGTATTATAGATTTATCAAAAAAAATACCCTTTTGACTGGGTAAGAGACATGCTGGGTTTGCTTGATCTCTTGGTTTCCTTATCATAAAAGGTCGCAATTTATACTGATCTCCTGGTGCAAATTTTTTTCTTCTTTCTTTATGATTTATTGATTAGAGAAGACAACCACTTGTTTTCTCAATTCAGGGCAGAGGGTTATTGGAGAGCCAACTGCTGCTGGGTTAGCCCTTGATGGTTCTGGGGTTTGGGACCCTGACTTTATCACTGCAGCAAAGCAAGAACCTTCGCCCCTTTTATTTGCGGTTTATTTTATTATTTTGTTTTTTGATTTTTATACTTTCTGTGGGTTTTGACTATTCAACATTACATCCTTTCGTGTTTCAGATTTCTCATGAGCCCCCCTCTTAGGGCACCTGGACATGACAAGGCCCTTCAAGCTGCCCTTTCGACAGGAGTTTTGCAGGTTTCTATCTCCTCATTAGAGAAAGTAGTTTAATCACAACAGCTGGGATTTTTGACGTCCCAGTAGCTTATGATTTCATATGAGATTTTAGAAAGGCTTCCAAGAAGAAGATGGGTATTCTTATCCATTACATGGGTTTAAAAAACATTTTTCTATGAATTCAGTCTCCAAATTTATCTGATAACTATGTGCTAAAAGCCAACACTATACCCGCTAATTTGTCCGACTTTCTTTCAGTTGTCAGATTGCCTAAGACTTGACCTTATTGGTTTTATGGAGATTTGAATTTGTTTCTCAGGGGGCACTTTAAATTGTGCAGCTTGTAGGAACTGACCATTGCTCCTGGAATTCTACACAGAAAGCTCTAGGGATGAATGATTTTCGAAAAATTCCCAATGGTGTCAATGGTGAACACACATATTGGTCTCTTAAAATTCTTTAATCATTTATATGGGTCTGAATAAGTATTTGGGCCCAATGTATGTTATACTACTTTCTAATAGATGTGGCCTGGAAATCTTTAGGTATTGAGGAGAGAATGCATTTGGTATGGGATATAATGGTGGTAAGTTTCAAGAAATTTCTTGCCCATTCCCTCAAAATAAGAAGATCAATATAAAATCTGTTCTAGAAATTGCTCCTTTTTTTTCAGTTTCATGTATTTGTGCAGGAGTCTGGCCAAATTTCTGTCACCGATTATGTTCGGGTAACAAGCACGGAATGGTATTCTATTGCTCTGATTATCTCTGGTTGTTTGATATTTAATAAAAAAAAATTGAAAGCAAATATTATGTGTCTTGCTATCTAATCCTCGTTAAGATGCCTGAAGTATGACTAAATGATCTCACCGTCTGTGATTTTTTCAGTGCTAGGATCTTCAATATATATCCAAGAAAAGGAGCAATTCTTCCTGGATCTGATGCAGATATAATTATACTCAACCCAAACTCAAGCTTTGAAATAACTGCAAAGTCCCACCACTCCCGATCGGATACAAACGTTTTTGAGGGAACTAAAGGAAAGGTAGTCTTTGTATCTGCTATCATTTAGAGATTAAATACTTATAAAAAAATCATTTAGAGATTAAATGGTTTTTTTCTTATAGAGCTATAATTTGTAGACACACCAACTTCCAGATATCTAGACATGGATGCAGCCATAAATATGTTTCTGTGACTTAGTAATGCCATAAATATTTCTTAATTATATATATTGAAATATGTCTGGCATGCAAAAGAATAGTAAATGATGAATAGTCATACATTAATGTTGCTTGTGAAAAATACATAATATAGTTAGAGTTTCTGCAGAATCCTGAAACAAATGTGGCTCCTAAATTCTTTTTTTGAGTTTATAATGAGCGTGGGACATAGGTGGATATGATTGTCACGGCCTTAAATGTAATGGGATAAGTTTTTTTTTTTTTTTTTTTTCCAATCATGTAAGCATTCTACAAATTAAAGGTTTGTGCTTAAGAAGGCAAGGGGTGTGAGCTATGATCTATACGGACCTAATTGGTTCAAGAATTTTGATAGGTGGATACGGCTATTAGCCTGTTTGTATGTCTTGGCAACCATCTTAAATTTGTAGGTTAATCCATGTTTCAGTGTGTGCAAAAAATACTATGAGATAAAAAAATAAAATCAAGAAAATAAAATCTATTTATATCTTTCCTGAAAAGAAATGCATAACACCCTTTTATTCCTCATTTATCTACAACGAATGAAAGTTTTAGTTAAGCCAAGATGATGAATGTTGCTACCTTTATGTTTCGGTTTATTTGAAAAAATCACAGTGTCTGTGAGAAAGCAGAGTGTTATGTTCATTTTGAGTGAAATAGGGGTGCAGAGTGGTGCCGCATATCTTTTCCTAAATATGTTTTGAAGACACCTAAATTATGAGAATCTTATAAAATGGCTGTAATATAGTGAAATAGGGATGCAGAGTGTTGCCACATCTTTTCCTAAATATGTTTTGAAGACATCTAAATTATGAGAATCTTATAAAATGGCTATAATATAACAAATAGAACTGATTGTGTGCCATAGAGAATCTTTTATAGATTTCATGTTATTAAATGCGTTAATCAGTGAAAGTGACCACCTGCTTTTGTAGTCAAGTGGTTGTTTCCCCCCCTTATAAGTGGCATATAATGGTTGGAGATTATGGGGTTTAGTGATTATTCTGTTCTGGCCAAAAAAGAAAAGAAAAAAAAGGAACCCACAGCTGGAAATAGAGAACAATGTCACCGCATCTAAAATTCCCCATCACCATGTAATAGCACCACCATTTTCTTGTCAGTTACCTCATTGGTTAAACCTTATGTTTTATGTATTTCTTTATCTTCATTGATATTGGTGTAATCTTTGCTTTTATTTTTTTTTTATTTTTTAACATCTTCTATCTTTTGTTCTTTTGGAAAAATACCCTTTGCAATTCCAAACTGTCACCCCATCTGCAACATGATACCCAAAGACCAAATTTGACACATTGCATCCTCAAAATAATAGTTTGAGTGTCACGTTGCAAAAAGGGTGACAATTTAGAGTTACAAAGTATATTTCCCCCTCCCCCCTTCCTTTTTTCCCTTCATGATACAAAAACACGAGAGCAAAGCCATTCCAGTTGATTTTTTTGAATGTCTGATACTATAAATGTAAAAATGTCCATGCAAATTGCATAGACAAATAATGGAAATGATAATTGATTTAAACTCAATGTGATATTTAGTACTAATAATACTCGATTCCAACCATCTTTTCCCCCCACATAATTTGTATATATGTTGCTCTCCTTACGAACCTCCCTTTGGTCACTGTTGAATTCTTTGTACATGCTTGTATTTGATAAATCTTCAAAGTCCTCTCTCACTCTGAGATCATGCACATTGATATATCCCATTTAAATTTGTCTTACTTAGGTTTTAAAAGTTGACTTAATGTTCTTAGGGAAAAGTTGAAGTGACAATTGCTGGAGGAAGAATTGTTTGGGAAAATGATGAACTGAAGGTTGTTCCTGGTTCTGGAAAGTATGTAGAAATGCCACCATTCAGTTATCTGTTTGATGGAATTGACAAGTTAGATGCCAAGTATTTGTCTTCCCTCAAAGCTCCAGTAAAGCGATTTAAATCCACAGCTTAAACTCATGTTGTATTACCTCAACAATATTTAGTTTTTCATGGAGGAACAAGAATACACGATGCTCAAGTATGCATGGTCTTGAGCGAGTTTGTATGAAATAGAGATGAAGGAGGTCATGCTCCTGCCACCATCTCACTGTGTAATAATTTAATGGAATTATTTTATACTGGTTTCTAATTATGTTATTATTATTATTTTTTCCTTGAGTCTGAAGAGCTAAAAGCTGTGGAAACTCAAAAAGAGGTAGTAAATGGCATATGCAGCACACTTTAAAGGTTACAGAATATTTAGGCCAAAGTAAAAGATAGGAAAGATTGCAGATTTTATTGCTTATGCTTTTACTGATGAACCTGTGCCAGCGTATTTACAGGACAGAACTCGTAATTTAGCCCAAGGGTGCAAGATATTGACAATGAGGGGGTTGGGTTCTTAGAAAATCAGGGCCTAATGCAGCAATTGATATAGGTCAAAATCTTCTGAGGATTGATTTACTATCATTCTTCATCTTTCTACAACAATCAGAAATTTATCTATCAATACTTGTTATGGCATGCAGTACCATGTAATGATCCACAGGCATTGACCAAGGGGATATGGACCAAAACAAGGTCTTAACATTTGCCAAAATGAGAAAAAACACATTCCCTCTAAACCAATCCTGGATTATTTAAATTGCCTTGTTTTGGCCGGGTGATCATGAATCTCTTTTCCACTTATATTTGGACAACTTAATTATAAGTTACCTCTTAGCACATCATGCTCAGGTGTTTTGTTTGTTCAGATGTTTTCTGGTGTTGACGAGAGAGAATATTTTAGAATTCGAGAGTTTGTTAGGATTAAGGGATGTTTGGAGAATGAACTGAGATGGGAAATCGGTAAATAATAGTGAGATGATTTATAAATAGCAGTGAACTAGTTTGAGTTAATATATTTTATTGGGTCTTGGAAAAATATTATAAAGTGAAAAGATTGTTAAAATATAATTTTTTAATATTATTTCTATTTTAAAATTTGAAAAAATTATATTATTTTTTATGTTTTGTTTGAAAGTTTGAAAAAATTGTAATGATTAGATGAAAAAATTGAAAATCTAAAATTGAAAAATGTTTGTTTGAGTGATGATTGAGAAGAAAATTATGAAAAATTTTGAGATGGTATGAGATGGTATGTGTTTCCAAACAAGTCTGTGAAAGTTATTCTCTATACTCAATACGTTAACTTAAGAAAAAATAATATTTTTTATTCTAAATCTTGTCATTACTAATTATTAGTGATTTGATATATCACTCATCTATTGCTTAGGAGTTTTGCACACCGAAATTAGTTGAAATGCTATTTTTAATGTGATACCTCATTTTTATGTGTATTTTTATTGAAAGAGTATTTTAATTTAATTAATATATTAGTTCTTCTATTTTAAATTATTGTATTTTAATTGGATTTATTTTAGGTTGATGAGGTGTTTAATTTATTTTAGTCTTTTTATAGTTTTTAAATTTGTTTTCGTCGGATTAGTTTTTGGATTCCAGAGGATCGGATCGGATCTCATTTCTTTTCTTCATCTTTTCTTTTTCTTTTTTCTTTTTCTTTTTCTCTTTTCCTTTTCTTTTTCCTTTCTTTCTTTTCTTTTTTTCTTCTTTTTCTTTCTTCCTTCTTCTTCCTCCCGCGCGCAGCACGCTCTCTCTCTCTCTCTCTCTCTCTCTCTCTCTCTCTCTCTCTCTCTCTCTCTCTCTCTCTCTCTCTCCAGTTTCATTCTCAGCCTAGACCACCACCGTCCGGCCACCGTGGCCTACACCACCCACCCAGAAACTTCCCCCTCTGGCCGGTGAACCACCCCACCAAGTTTCACCTCCATCCGAGCCGCCGTTTGCCGCCGAGAGCTCATCTAAGCCGCACGATTTTTGTGCATTTCAGCCGCCGTCGCTCTACCTCCGGCCACCATCTTTTCACTACTTCATCACCTACTTCTTGCCGTCCTACACTACTCATTTTCGGCCCCGATCCGTTGCCGGAGCAGCTCCCACGAGCTCAACTTCGATTTGCCCTTTTTTTACTTCCACCGCCATTTCCACTGCCACCCACGATCAAAACTCACTTACATTAGCTTCATAAATATCTCTAGGCCTTTCCCTATCAATTTCAAGTCTTGGTTCCCCCGTTCGAAAGTGGATATTTTACAACCCACGGCCACAGTGTATTTTACACTGTTACATTGCTTTTTCTCCTCCGTTTGCAACATCGTGATCCTTCGAAAATTATCAAATAGCGCTATAAGTATTTTCCAAACTCTATTTTAGATTTAAACATATTATTGCTTTTACAATAAATTCATTGACTGGTTGGTTAATTCTGGACTGAGTCCGAGGAGTCGGGGGTCGGATGGATTGAGGACGGAGTTGTTTGATTTTGTTGATATTGTGATTGGTTGGATGATTTGTATCTTGAGGTGTGCATTGCATGATGCATTCATGTGCATGTTTTAAATTGAGAAAAACTGGTTTTATTTGCGCAAATAGGTTTTCGGGTATGTGTGTATCGCGACCCTAAGCTGGGATGGGGTATTATCTCGGTGGAGCTCCTTTGGTCATTCGGATAATACCGAGTGACATCTCCTGGGTTGTCGCTGGACGACGACCGGATCGCACAATACGGTAACGTTGTCGTGCCGACTCCGTGGTTCCTAGGCTGACGGGGACTAGAGGATGACCTAGTTCAAGTACGCGCTGGGCGCGAGATTGGGCATCGCTCGTTTAGGTGTCACACGCGTAGTCGTTGCCTGTGGTGTGACACATGAGCTAGAGTGTGCGGATGATCCCTAGGGGAGATCACGGTGCATGCAATAAAATGGAACTAGTTTTGGATTTGGATACAGGCCATTTTCTGGAAAAAATGGCGAGGTTATGTTTGAGGTTTTGTGATCCATTTTCTGAAAAAATGGAGGTTTATTGATTTGGGCCATTATCTGGGAAAATGGCAAGGACTGGTTTTAAATGATATGTTTTGGGCCAAAATTGGATTTTGGCGTGCGTGGAAAATGTGGTTTTATGGGATATGTGCATTTGCATTCTTTCATGCATATTGTTTGAGCTTAATATGTTTTTATTTTGTGGCGTTTGAGATCTTTACTTACCTGCGGCACCATTTTGGTACCGTAGATTTTGATGTAGAGGTTGAGGTGGAGGAGGAGGCTGAGCCCGAGGAGGCGGCTCCGCCGGAGTATTGATTTGGAGTTTATGCCTTGTAGTTTGGTTTAAAACGATACTTGAGGCTTGTAATATTTTATTATGTATGTTTTAATCGGGTTTGTATTAAACAAAAATTCTGATACTTAGTTATAAGAATTTTATCATCCGCTGCGTGTTTTTATTGCACACTTGTTGCATGTATACACATTTGATACTTGGCGATAGGGTGGTGATCCGTGTTATCATCATCCCGACGTCTCGATCTCCACATGTCTATACGTGAGATTTGGGGGCGTCACATTCAAGCATTAAATATCAATAAAAACAAAATATATCAATTGTCTGAACAATAATACCCACACAATACATTTCACAATACATGTAGTAAAATATGAGTGTTTTGTAAAATAATATTACTTTTATAAGATAGTTTATAAAAATATCCCTCATTTTAAAATATTGCTATTAATGACGTGTTTCGTACACTTTTAGGCCGGGCTCTTAGCGGTCGCGATCTTATTCTTGTGGGGCCTGCAACAGAGAAAAGGAAATCAAGAAGAGTGGCCTTAGGATAGCCTGAGTAACTTTCGATGCTTAAGTCAGTGACAAATTACTAAAAAGTTAGTGAAGATGATGAATTAAGAGTTTTTAGCGGGAAGACTTGATTAGAGAGAAATCCGATCCTTTTACCTGAAGATTGAGGGACCTTATATGCCCAGCCCAGGGGGTTAGATGGCCATACCTTGCGGCTTGGGATGAAGGAAAATTCTCCTGGAGCTCCCTCCGCCATATTGTCTTTAATGCGGCGTGGTCATCTGGGATATGCCATTAATGCACGTGATTGTCTGGTAAACTTATTTAATGCGACGTGATCTTCTGGTACTGCTTTGAGTTAGGTCCATTCCTCTTGGCGTGTTTCTTTCTCCTTCTTCCGTCTTGGCTTCCCGTGCTTCTCTTGCAATGTCCCATCTTGGCCCAAATAGTTATACCCAATTTACATGGATTATGGGTTTTTCCCAAACCGTTGGGAGAAGATGAGATTTTGTGGGTTTGGGCTAGACTCTCTCAGGCTATCTGGAATATGGGAAACCTGCCTGATGTTGGGCTTAGGGCTGGTCCCCTTGGGCCTTAGGCTCTCAACGAAAATACCCCCCAACAATTGTTTTGTAAAATATTGTGAAAAGTGACGCGTGTTTATCATTTTCTATCTTATATATAACCACTATGTAGAGTAGATGTGATAAAAGATTGATAAATGACAATTGCAGTCTTAGAGCATCCACATTGGCTTCATTAAAGCCATCCTCAAATTTTGATGAAAAGTACAAGTTTTCCATAATTCTAAAATCTTCCTATCCATAATCCCACTTTAGATTAGCCATTAGATTCATCAAAATAATAATATAATATTATAAACTTAATAATAATAATTTTTTTTTTCATATTTTGCAATTAAACCTACTATATGTATATTAATAATTTAATTTGATATTTAAATTATTGATTTTCAATTAATTTTTTTTCTCAACCTAATTTCCAACAAACACATTTTGCTAATCCTTCTTCTACCTAACAATAAAATATATAATAATTTAAAGAACAACAAACACGTATATAATTTGTTCATTCAAGATAAAATATTATGTTTGAAACTAACCACAAACCACCATTTTTCTCTACCTAAACTTTACATCTACAATTCTATCCTTGGTCAAACACATTCATTCCACTGTACACAATACCCAACATTCATATCCATAATTCTTCAAACCAACTTGTAGATATAGCTAACCGTCCTTCCTTTGCCAAGTTTTTTAGATGTAGCTAATAGTCTTGGATTAAACCTTATAAATATATCCATTGTTGAACTACTTCTCACTCATCAAAAACCAATATTTCTTCTTCCAATTCTTTGCATTTTTTTCTCTTAGTTCCATATGGATCCCTATAGCAATACTCTTTATATGTTAGATGAAGATTATTTCAATCATGAGGATCTTATGATAGAAGCAATGGCCGTACATAGACAACGACATGCAACTCTTGGAGCATCTTCTTCACGTCGTCCTAATTCTCAACCTCGGATGTTCATCCGACGCAATCCATTGGAAGGTCATGAACGCCTTTGGAAGGATTACTTTGCTCAACTGCCAATATATCCGCCAAACGTTTTTAGGAGGCGATTTCGAATTAATCGTGATCTGTTTTTACGTATACATTCTGCAGTTGAGACTCATGATGATTATTTTGTCCAAAAGAGAGACGCCAGTGGTAGGCTTGGATTGTCTTCCCTTCAAAAGATGACCGCCGCAATTAGGATGCTCGCATATGGGGTAACAACAAATCTTATGGATGAGTATGTAAGAATTGGAGAAAGTACTGCACGGTTGAGTATGAAAAAATTTGTAAAGGCGATCGTGTCAATCTTTGGGGGTGAGTGCTTGAGGTTTCCAACCAGCAATGATATAGCAAGGTTACTAAAAGTTGGACAAAGGCGTGGATTTCCAGGAATGTTGGGTAGCATTGATTGCATGCACTGGAAATGGAAGAATTGTCCTAGTGCTTGGAAAGGTATGCACTCTGGTCACGTAAATGAACCAACTATTATTTTAGAAGTTGTTGCCTCTTATGATCTTTGGATATGACATGTTTTTTTTGGTTTACCTGGGTCTCATAACGACATCAATGTACTTGATCGATCTTCTGTATTTGCTGCGTTGGCCAAAGGTTGTGCTCCTCCATGCAACTATACTATCAATGGTCATGAGTATACAATGGGATATTATCTTGCTGATGGTATATATCCTTCGTGGGCAACATTAGTAAAAAAAATTCCTGCTCCACATGGGAAAAAGAAAAAACAGTTTGCTGCTTGCCAAAAGTTTGCAAGGAAAGATGTGGAACGTGCGCTCGGAGTACTCCAATCTAGATTTGCAATTGTGTGTGGACCTGCAAGGTATTTCCAACCTGAAGTTCTAAAAGATATTATGTACGCATGCATTATATAATAGCTAAACAAGACAGAACAATTTACAGAGAAATTGTATAACAAAAACAGAAAAATAGTATAAATAAATGACTGCAAAACAGATCCAAAAAAAAGAACAAAAATAGAAAAACAGCAGCACATACAACGTATTTTGCATTAAACAAGGTCCAGTAAGAAAGTTTATAGCAAAACAGTATAAAAAAATAGAAAAATAGTAGATCCACAAGCTCTATTTAAGGCCTATCAAATTCAACTAATATATGGAAACCAAGTTTTCCATAGACAGAAAAACAGTATAAAAATTCAGCTTACAATTTAATTGAATATGAGACTGTAATTTATTAGTGAGTATAAAACATCCAATATTGCTGTGTGAATAACCTACTGTTCTCCTTGCAAACAAGCAACATTCTTAGGTTTGCTTTGTTTCAGTAAGAGTTATGTAATCTAAAGATTGAAAAGAAAATTTTAAAATTTGAAATTTGAAATTCAAATTAAGAAAGAAAATTTTGAAAACCTTCTCTGTATTAGAAAGGAATGGAATCTAATTGAGGAATGGAATAACCTGCTCTATCATATGGGGGATTAACAAAAACCTCAAACAAGAACTTAAAAGATCAAATAGTGTAACTAAAAACAAAACAATTGGAAGACTCCATCAATCTTTGACTGCTGAATCAGTTGAGGAAGCACAACTTCTAAAAAAGGACATTGATGGCATACTTGAGAGAGCACAATTGAAATGGAACCACTTTGCAGAGATGACTTTGCTTCAGAAAGGGGATTGGAATACAAAGTACTACCATCTTTGTGTAAGTCAGTGAAAGGGAGAAATACAATCACAAGGATCATTGATGATGATGGGGTTATTATTTCTGATTCTAATGGAATAGGAAGTGCTTTCACACAATATTACAAAAGCTTATTAGGAACCTCTAAGCTGGAAAACATTGTTGCTTGTCCTTGCACCAAGAGTCACTCAAGAAATGAATGATGATCTTCTTAAAGCCTTTCACAATGGATAAGGTAGATTCTGCACTTTTCCAAATGGGTCCTTACAAGGTTCCTGGTCCTTACAATTTAATCGACCTCTTTGAACTAACATATTGAATGTATTATACTAATCATGCATCATAGCATTCTTTACATTACCAACCTCACCAAGTTTTAAAAATAGATGCTGCATGTCATTGTTCATGAGGAAAAACTCCAAACACAAACAAGAACAAACCAAATTCTTCTTTACAAACACAAACAAGAACACAAGCATGTCATTCTTTACATTATCAAATAACAGTGTCCAATTCAAATCAGTGAGGTAACTTTGATCTGCATGTTGGATGTAGTTTCCAATAGTAACAAACCAAAGATGATAGTCAAATCTACCCACTCACACACAAGAACAACAGACTGAAAAAATATTCATCAATGGGAAAAATAATAATTTATGAACAACATACTCAAAAGTATCACTTGCCATCATTCCGAAGCAAATATTTAGACAAACACATAACCATATTCATCAATTGCTAGGGAAGAACTCCATATAACCGAGTGCATACAAAACCAATTCACACACAGCCACACCAATCTTCCTATAGGCAACAATACATTACGGATCCAACAACTACAATACCAGAATGAGTGTGGTTGCTTGAGCTGAAGGGACTGAGTGCACCTTAGAAAATCTGCAAGAAATTCACAAAATAAATTCAACCAACATCAGTCGAATGCTCAAAGGTAACCATAAATTTTTCCTACCCAAACATCCGAAAGCAAAAGCCCCAATCGGGGCTGAAGGGAAATCAAAAACCGATCCAAGATTAGGGTTGCAGGAGAAAAGCAATCCAACGAACCTGAAATCGGATGCCTTCCGCACGAATCTGATCTGCTTGAAACCGGTAGAAGAAACTCCTGAATAATTCTGCACCAAGAATCCAAGGAAGAATAAAAAAAAGCTTGAAAACGAGAGAAAGAGAGAGCGGCAGAGAAAACATACCGGCTGTCTTTGGAGAAGAAGCTCATGTAGAGCCGAGTGTTCTGCTACGAAGAATCTAACTGCTACGAAGAATCGAAGTGTAGAGCTGAAAGGATTGGGAGAAATGAAAAAGAGAGAAATGAGGAGAGAAAACGCGGGGAGGAAATGGGGAAAGAGGGAAAAGAAAATTGATCGGTAGATGAAATAAAATAGAGTAAAATAATATAAAGATGAGTGTACATGAGCACTTCAAATATGAAAGATCGGACCCATTTACTGTAGGTCAAAGTTACCCATTTATGGGTTTGACTAATCCAATACAACCATTTTTTTACATATTCATCTATTTTTGCATTTGGCTTGAATTTTGATGAAGCCAATGCCAATGCTCTTAGAGTGTGTAAATACCATGTAATTTCTTTGAAAAAAGTGAGTAAATATGTGATCTACATGAAAAAATTAATTTTTTAATAATGAATTTTACTTTTTCAAAATGATTGCAAGTAAATGTGCAATCCATATAAAAAAAATAATTTTTTAGTAATCAATCAAACTCTTTTAGAATAATTATGTGATATTTGTACACTTCATGACTATATGTAGTATTATTATGAAATGTTATCAAATTTAGAATAAATAGAAAGACCATTTTCTGGGGTAATCTTGTAAATAGACTATCATGTAGAGGACAGGTTTGTCCGCTTTGGTAAATGAGTCGGTGATGGACGGATCATCGAGGATTCATGGATTAAAGAGTACAGAGAGGGTTATCGCGAAAAAGACTTTCCCATATTTTCTACCTGTCCAAACAAGCGAGCCACTTCAATTCAAGCATGGCCACTATCAGCCTGCGGAAGGCGAACACGCGGCTGCCGCCGGAGGTGAACCGCGTGCTGTACGTGCGGAACCTGCCTTTCAACATATCGAGCGAGGAGATGTATGACATCTTCGGGAAGTACGGGGCGATACGGCAGATAAGGGTGGGGACGAGTAAGGACACACGCGGCACGGCCTTCGTGGTCTACGAGGACATCTATGATGCCAAGACCGCCGTGGACCACCTCTCCGGCTTCAACGTCGCCAACCGGTACCTCATCGTGCTCTACTACCAGCAGGCCAAGATGAGCAAGAAGTTCGACCACAAGAAGAAGGAGGAAGAGATCACCAAGCTCCAGGAGAAGTACGGTCTCTCCAAAGATAAGTAGTAGGAATCGTAGATGGATGACGATGTTCCATTAATTAGGTTTAGAATATATTCCAAAGATGTCGTATTTCTTCGGTACTTTGAATCCACGAATTTTTTTATATTCGTGATGTTTGGGCGTTGTTGTTTTGTGAACTCAGATTTATGGCACTGATTTTTTAGATATTATTTAACTATTGAGTTTCTTTGCTTTTTGTGAAACCATTGGAACTGATTGGATGGAATAGCCTCAATAAGTTGTAGATTATGACTTCAAAGTTCTTCTTTTCGTATTTCTAAATCAATTTGGGATGTTGTATAGCGAAGTTTATATGGCGGGACTAACCGTGGGAATAACTAGAAGAGTTTTGTGAGGTCTGCATTATTAAATGGGGAAGATGTTGTGCGAAGAGTTTTCAACTAACGTATGGCTTTGAATTACTTCAATTTGAATGTTTATGGTTTGGAATTTCTTATATGATCTTGCACTAGCACGCGAATTGAATTGTTTGAGGCAATTTGTGCAATCAATTAGTAGGATTTATTCAAAATTTCAGTATTAGATTATTTAATTACAGTTTGGGAACCTTAAGTTATGTGGCGATCTGGGTTTAATGCTGTAGAAATCGCACTTAAAGTCCAATTGAAGCTGTGTCGGGCTTCTACTGTGTGCTAATCATACATGCATGGTGAAGAATATAGTAATTCTAGTTTGAATTATGTGCAGGGGCTGGACTTATCCTCAAATCAGTCTACACTTGAAGTTTATAGTGGTATCGTAGTTTGCTTTTTGACTTCTAATATTATATGTTTAGTATTGAAATCAATTTGTACATTAGAAGGCATGAATCATTCCCTTCTGCTTACCTATATTATTAATGTCTGGTTAAAAGAATTGAAATTGCAAAGAGATGCTCTAAAAAACCAAGGTAGCTTGATGAGTTGCTAAGTAGACATTGTATATCTACGGTTCGTTACTTGGTTTTGGTGAACGGAGTACTAGAAGGATTCTTTAACAGCACTAGGGGACTACGGCAAGGAGATCCTCTCTCCCCTCTGCTATTTGTTGTTGTTATGGAAGCACTAAGTTGAATGTTGCGAGCGGCAATGAATGGAGGTTTGCTTGCTGGATTTTCAGTGGGTGGGGTTACTATATCTCACCTTCTCCTTTGCTGATGACACACTTTTGTTTTGCGAGCCGCACAGTGATCATTTGCAGTACTTGAGGGCTGTATTACTTTGCTTTGAAGCAGTTTTAGGCTTGAAGGTATATATCTCAAAGTCTGAAATGGTTTCCCGTGTGTGGTGTACATAATATCCAAGACTTGGCGAATATCTTGGGTTGCAAGGTTGCTTTGCTGCCTTTGAAATTTCTTGGCCTTCCGTTAGGTGCTGCTTTCAAGACAAAAACCATTTGGGATGGTGTGTTAGAAAGAATTGAAAGAAGATTGACTAGGTGGAAACGGCTATATTTGTCCAAAGGTGGTTGTTTGACTCGTATCAAGAGCACTCTATCTAACCTCCATGCCTATTTCTTATCCCTTTTCCATTACCTGCAAGTGTGGCTCCTTGTAAGGAGAAAATTTTTTGCAACTTTCTTTGGGGAGGCATGGGGGAAGAAATTAAGTTCCATCTTGCGGGTTGGGATAAAGTTTGCTCACCAATTCCATGTGGCGTGTTGGGGGTGCGCAATGTGAAGGTCTTCAATAAAGCACTTTTGGAGAAATGGTTGTGGAGATACCATAAGGAAGGGGAGGGTTTATGGCGAGAAGTCATAGATGCTAGGTATGGGAGTATGATGGGGGGATGGTGTTCTAAGGAAGTTAGAGGGACACATGGTGTGGGCTTGTAGAAAAATATTAGAGCTGGATGGGGAAGATTCTCCAAGTGCTTTAGATATGCAATTGAAAGAGGTAATAGAGTTTATTTTTAGGCATGATGTCTGGTGCAGTGAAAGGGTCTAAAGCAGGTGTTTCCCATGCTCTACCCGATTTCTTTCGACAAAGAGGCTGTCGTGGCTGACTTTGT
The DNA here is from genome assembly GCF_018687715.1 of Carya illinoinensis. NCBI lineage: Eukaryota > Viridiplantae > Streptophyta > Magnoliopsida > Fagales > Juglandaceae > Carya > Carya illinoinensis. The sequence goes on from NC_056765.1 coordinate 28,798,163, forward strand.
GGTAATATCTAATGGTGCTGTCCATTGGAATGTAAGTTTTTCGAGAGCTGCTCATGATGGGAGTTGGATATGCTTGCTGATTTCTTTGACTCGTTATATGCAATATTGATGGGTACTGAGATGGAGGATAGAATGATTTGGTATTTGAATGGACATAACAAATTTTCGGTGCGCTCTTTCTACAAAGCCCTCTTGGGAGTATCTAATGATCATAATTTTCCTTGGAAGGCTATATGGCAATGTAAAGGACCTTCCAAGATTGCTTTCTTTGTATGGATTGCATCTCTTGGGCGGATCCTCACATCGGATAATCTGAGAAAGCGTGGTCTTATCATAACATTTTGGTGTTTTTTTTGCAAGAGTGATGGGGAGTCAGTGGATCATATCTTGTTACATTGTGAGGTGGCCAAATGTTTATGGAATGAGATCCTTAATAGGACGGGTGGCTTGGGTCATGCCCAGAAGAGTTAGGGATATTCTGGGGTGTTGGACAGGAATTATGGGGAATACACAAATAGCTGTTGTGTGGAGAATGATCCCTCACAGCATTATGTGGTGCTTGTGGCTAGAGAGAAATAAGAGGTGCTTTGAAGACATGGAGTGTTCTTTGGATGAGCTTCAGCGATTCATCTACAATACTTTACTTTCTTGGGCTTTGACTATTATTTGTAATACAGACAATTTTCATGACCTGCTTGTATCTCTCACTGGTACCCAGATGTAATTAGGCATGCTCCTTGTATACTTCCGGTATACTTCGTTAATGTCTTTATTTCAATAAAATTTTACTTTTACCTATAAAAAAAAGAAAAAAAAGTAGCTTACCTTGATTTGATAGGTTTCCAGAGGGTTTCTTTTTCCTTCCATAAATGACTCAGAATATTCAGTTAGTTGTCCCCCCTTTCGTTTCTAAGTGAAAATTATGTCAAGGATCTGTACAGATTTGAAAGTGTCTTCCCAGTGTTGTTTTTATATTTATGCCTCTTAGAGACTTTGTACAATGAGGTGAAAGTGTGGCTTTTGGGTTTTGCGAATGTCTGGAAAATCAAATTAAATGACTTTTAGGATGGAGAATCTTCTTTATCCGATAGAAGTATAGGTGGGAAAACCCCACAAAGGAGTAGATAAAGAGTGGGTGAAGTGTGAAAGAAAATTATCCTACAACACCCCCCCCCCCCCCCCCCCCCAACCCCCACATCCCCAAAAAAAAAATTCCCGTCTCCTTGGCGGTACCAAATAAATGCTTTAGGAGCATAAGGATTCTTCTGATCTATAAAAAGCAGGTCGGATCCTTTGGCTGCAATCGTCCCCTGTATGTAGCTATGACTATTTGGGTGTCTTTTATACTATCTCGTACTGTGTGGTTTGCAGGTAATGGAACATTAGTCACATTATAATGGATTGTACACATTCTGCTCGGGAGTGTCTAATAGATGCAGGAACTGCAGTACATTATGCCCTGAAATGTGACAACTGCATTTTATGAATGGCACTACACCTCTGGTCTTTGGGTATCTTGGGTCCAAATCTGGGGTTCTATCCTATTTCAACTAATAACCTACTTCCCTGTCAACTTGGATTATTTTTTTCTTCTATCTTAAATTAATTGTCTATTCATAGTCTTTCTTTGAGCTTACCGCTCAGAAAATTAGTCCTCCTTGGTTATTCATTGTTTTTTCCCTTTGTTTTTCTATTAATTATTGTATTCTTGGGTTTACTCTGCAAGGATAGGTCTGAAGGGCCCTGCTTTAGAGAGGTTCCCCGATATATAAAAGAAACAAAAATTGTATTCTGAGTTTCAACAATCTAATGTTATAAAGCTACTATAGCCTAGCATTACTGTGACTTGCACACTAGGTCCTCCTCCAATGGTGCTAATAAAGAATTACAGGAAGTAGTTACTATTAGGCTACTTGAAGTTTCATGTTTGTGAGGGGATCGATGTTATTCTTAAATTTTTATTTTGTCATCTTCAGTCACTAGTTGATATAATACATTTTAAATGTTTTCATTGGTCAAGCACTTGAATGAAAAAGCCACTTAAAATATGACACCGATTTAAGTGAATTGGTGATGATAAAATTCAGTATGAAGAACAACTTTTCTCTATTAAAAATTGTGACTGCAAGAATATTTCTTTAATGCTTAGTTTTAACTGGACTAGGGGAAAAAAAAAAAAAACTCCCAACACTTGACACCCTCACCAATATATATTTACTCTTGAGCCACTACTCATTTTCATGAAAGCACTTGACACCCATATACCTCGTCATGACACATTTAATCTACATGAATTTCCACGAAATTTACACATATATAGGAATTTCACCCACTTTGTTTCTCTAAAACATGAAAGAACTAGTGGCAAATGATTTCTTTTTTCCTTTTCTTTTCTTTCTAAACTTTTTGCCCACCATGCATGCACCACTATATATAATCAAAGATTGACATCACGTCGCTTCTTGGGGTTTGCTTCTGGGTTTCCTTTTCTCATCATTGCCACAAATTCATCGTAGTTGATCCGGCCATCCTGGATATTTATGAAAATAAATTGTTTTAAAATATTAAGAGAACAAATGAAATCTATAGACTATATAGTTTTGCTATAGGAGAATTCTTTTTTCCCCTTTTGCTATATACTTACGTTATCAGCGTCAACTTCAGAAACGATTTCCTTCATGTCCCTTCCATCATGCATGCCAAATTCATGGAGAGCTTGCTCTAGCTCTTCGGTCGTAATGTACCTGAATGTCATATAGTTTACAACACAAGTGTCCTTCACACATTGTCTTGAAATTTTAGTTTGAAAGTGATACAGCTTGAGCTGACTATGAACAATACTTGTTAAAAAAAAACCTATTGACTATGAACAATGTATACTACACCATTCCTGTCCTATCTTATCGTGTTGGGTAATGTCATGCTAGCAATTGAATTCGAGTTTTAAGTACTCTTCTTTAGGGACTGATGTCTAAATGACTTGCAAAGAATTGATTTGAATGTTATCAGTTGCTGTATATATTTTTGTAAGTTTCAAACTCTGTGGTGTGGAAGGCAATCAACTCATGCTTATGAATAAATGAATAGCCTTTTTTTATTACCCGCTATTATCCTTGTCAAAATATTGGAAGGCAGTGTAAAGATGCTCTTCTCTATCCATCCGGTTCATGTGCATTGTTGCTGTGATGAACTCATCGTAGTCTATAGTTCCATTTCCATCAGCATCAGCCTGTTTGTTGTGAAAATATTGTAAGTTAAAAAAGATTTTAAAAATTCCACATTAAAATATCAAAACCATATTATATCTTTGTAGAAATGCTATTAAAAATACAATAAAAACTAGCAAAAAAATGAATAAAAATAAAAGAGAAAAAGAACTTACTGCTTCCATTAATTGTTTGACCTCATATTCAGATAGTTTTGTCCCTTGCTTAGAGAGTCCTTGCTTCAGTTCTTCAAGTGTTATTGTTCCACTGTTGTCAGTATCCATGCCCTTGAACATCTCTTTCAATCCCCTGATTTCTTCCTCTGATAAACATCCAGCGATAACCTACAAATTGAATTTGATGGAATTAACTAACTGCATAGTTGTCTGGCAGACTGAGAATTGAGTTCCTCCATTAAACCTTTAATGAGCTATTACTCTTGTTCATCCATGTCAACCTCTCTCATCTTCTCCCCCTTAATTTTGGATTATATCAAAAACAAAAACTCTATGTACAGTCATTTTTGCGTACTTTTTTTGTGCACTCTACGAATATGATTGGCTACATCACCTTTTTTTTTAATATAAAATAACTTATTTGGCCTATCACATCAGTGGAGTGCATAAGGAATACGCAAAAGTAATTATATGTAGCAGAACTCGGTTTTCCATTAAAGGTCAGGGTGCTAATCCTGAGACTCTCTTAAAGATTGTACGTATTGCATAATGATCAGATATAAATATTGGACTACTTTCAAATTGGGAAATAATCAGTACCCGAAGAGCAACTTTCTTGAACTTATTCATAGCTCTAAACTGTTTGAGCCTACTCAGCACTGCGTTGTCAAGAGGAGTATCAGGTGCTTCTCCATCTTCCTTAATCCATGGATGATCTTGTAAACAAACAAACAAACATGTTTTATCAGAAATGTTAGCAGTACTAGTGATTTTTCTTTTCTTTTCCCTTTTTCTTTCACATGTTAGGTGGTTAAAAACCTCAGCTGAAAAGAAGAAAGAAGAAAAAACGAAAAAGATAGGTGTTCAAAGTACACTTACTGAGAACTTGGAAGGCAGTCAGCCTCTGCTTAGGGTCCAAATTCAACATCTTCCTGACAAGATCTTTTGCTGCAGGTGAAATGGAGGGCCATGGATCACTTGTAAAGTCAATGTGGCCTCGTAAAATTGCATTGAATATACCCTGTTCTGCCTCTGTTAATCCAAAATATTTCTCCTAGTTATATAGATAAAGAAATAAGACCCAAAAATTAAAGAAAAGAAAGAGAGAACCAAAATTAGAAAGAGATTCACCGGCCCAAAAGGGAGGAACACCACATAGAAGAATATACAGCATGACCCCAACACTCCAAATATCCACTTCTGGTCCATATCTCCTCCTCAAGACTTCAGGTGCAATGTAGTATGCGCTACCAACAATATCTTTAAATACTTCCCCTGTACATATGGTTAAAGCACTCTTGCTCTTAGATACATGTTGTAAGTTGCAGCAATGGAGCATGCAATCCTTTCTTTCGTATAATTACCCATTATCAAGTGATCATAAAGAGAAAGGCGCGAAATAATCTTTTGAGTATTTGTTGAGCATTTAATATTGTCAAAAAAATCCACACAAACATCAATAAAGGTTATAGAACCCATTATGTGGCTATCTTTCTCCCATCTAAAGTTCTTTCAAACAAGAACAGACTTTTTCCTACATAATTACTCAATGAATCAATGTTCTGTTTATCATAGAAAAGAATAGACATAGAGATCAAAAGTTGAAATTTGTAGGAATCCATTTGATTCCATATTACTAAATTAAAACTCAACATCATCAAGCTGGAAACCTTTGATTGAAAAATAGGTATCTTTCATTTATGGCACTAATAATTGCTCTAAGAATCCATAGGGGTTGGCTCAAGTGGCAAAGGCTCCCCCAGGTTATAGGTTCAAATTCTCTTAAGTGCAAATAATTTTTAAGAGTTATCGGATTAAGGGATTTTTTTTTTTTGAATTATTCGAGATGTACTTTCCAAAACTTTTTACCGAAGACTTGTGCACCCCCGAAAAATGCTTTTCCTGACACCCGGTACCAATAAATAAATAAATAAATAATTGCTCTAAGATATTTCCCCGACCATTAGAATAGTTGGATTTTGAAAATGGACTCTCCATCCTTCATAACACCAGAAACAAAAAACATAACTGATGAAGAATATGGATGCATGCTAATTAATGTAACCTTGTTTGTAGAAAACGGAAAGGCCAAAATCCGTAGCCTTGAGTGGCGATTTCTCATCCTTGTTGAGCAGGAGGAAATTCTCGGGCTTGAGATCCCTGTGAATGACTCCCATGGAATGGCATGTGTGGACGATCTGAACGATTGTCCTCAGCAAGGACGCCGCAGCGCGCTCAGTATAATGCCCCTTGGCAATAATACGGTCAAAAAGTTCTCCTCCTGCGCACAACTCCATAACCAAATGCACCGAGTGCTTATCTTCGTAAGCACCCTTGAGCTCGACGATATTGGGCTGACCCGTCAAGTGGTGCATGATCTGAACCTCCCTCCTGACGTCCTCGATGTCCTCCTTGTTCGCCAGCTTTCGCTTGGCTATGGTTTTGCACGCGAACTGCTCGCCCGTCACCTTGTGTGTACACAGATGGGTGACCCCGAACTGTCCCCGTCCAAGCTCTTTTCCGATCGAGTATGTCGACCGGACGTCTTCCATTGGGCGGCCCAACACGGCGCCTACATGGACAGGCTTCGGAGCAGCAGGCTTAGCGTTGCTAGTACCGGAGTTTCCGCTGGGTGTTACGTTGCCATTGTCATTGCTAATATTGTATGGATGAACGTCCTCGCTGTTTTTGGAGTTGAGTTCTTCCTTTCCGGTCGTGGAAGGAGCATCATTTCCCTTGCCTTGAGGGCAACAGTTGCCCATGCCGGAAGGGGGAGATCAGAGAGAGCTAGAGAGAGAGAGAGAGAGAGAGTCAGGCTCAGAAAAATGGCAAGTGATCAGGCAATATTAATTATTGGGTTTTGGAGGGTTGAAGAAGATTGTTTGGCTAGAAAGAAAGAGAGAGAGTGTGTATGCATGTGCGTGGGAAAGAGCAGGTAGAGGGTACATAGATAGCTAAGCTTGGATTATTATTGTTGATGGCGAGGGATTGTAGGGGGCCTGGTGGGTGTTTCGTTTTCAAGGGTACGTACGTACGTACGTACGTTTGAAAGAGTCTTTTGTTTGGGCTGTCTGAGACGTGTGCATGGAGTCTTCATGAGTTTTGTTCTTTTTCTCTTTATAATTGGCGACAAAGGATTCCGAGGATTTCTCGCATGGAATTTCGGTTTTTAATGTTGTCTGTTGGAGGTTGGATATGACAGCCTATATGCACAAGGGTAATCAAGTTGGCAACTACCTACCTAGTTTACTTTAGGTTGTCACAGAACATGAAGGGCTATTTAGAGAAATTATTAGACATTAATTTTGAGTTAATTCGGATTAATTAAATTGATTACCATTTTGATTTCATTGATTAAGAACATGCATTATTGAAAGAGAAAATGAACCTGTCGATCAATAATGTTTGTTGTTATGTTATATTTGCAACATATGAGCGACGAAGAGAGTGCCGAAAAAACAAGTGTATTTACCATGATAAATGGAGGTGTTTGCAATAAAAAAACCCCATTCCAAATAGTAATGTGTTGTAGTTTAGATGGTCAATGGTGAATGGTAAAAAGGAAGGCAATGATCATAATAGATGAGCTATATTTACCATTAGGTTGATGGTAATTGTTGGTGAAAATAACAATAACAGCAATGGTAATACATATTAAGAAATTTCTTTTAATTATATTTTCTCTTGTAATTTGAAATTTGTGTACTTTGAGAAATCCTAAAGTTAGAATTTTACAGAAATGAATCTCTCATTAAACATGAAAATACATTGATACCATTCATCTTAGATTTTACATTATTATTTATAGAGAAATATTTTAACCACAAAGAGATTCTATAGAAGTAAATTTATAAATTGATGTGACTCAAAATGGATTTAATATACCATATTGAATCACGTCAATTTGTAGATTTTTTTTATGGTTATGACATTTCTTCATTCTAAATAATTTTATATTTTATTGCAATCGTTTAAAATATAGGGCTGAGAAAACAAAATATCTAACCCAACCCATACAGATTTTAGAGATTTTTATTCAACCACATCCCTCTACTTGGCACAAGTGTATTTACCAGAATTTTATTCAATCACCATATGCGGTTCGGTTTGGTAGTAGAGAATTTTGAGATGAGAATTTTGAATTTTAAGATGAAATATTATAACATTATTATTATTTTAAGATTTGAAAAAGTTAAGAAAAAGTTTAATTATTTATTATATTGTATATGAGAATTTGAGAAAGTTGTAATGATGAGATGAAAATTTTGAGTTTGAGATGAAAATTTTCAACTGCCAAACCGAACTTAGTACCCAAAATTACATTCAAATCATATTATTAGGAAGGACTAAGAACATTAAACTGCAAGTAAATGATAGTTAGAGCATAACTTGGATCTACCAAAACACAAGACACAACAAAAAGATCGTAGAATCAAACTGCAGGGTATCCAAGAGAGTACAGAAATAGTTAAATTATTGAGGATGTAGAAACAAAAGGAATTTCTCACTTTCTTTAGTACCAGTTGATGGTGGCCATTTCTCAATTTCTGTCAGGAGTATGGAAAAGTTAAAATTATTCCCAAAGAATCAAAAACTAAAGATCTACTTGCACCATCTAGAAAGAGGCTGAATGAAGGCAGAAAAGACAAGCTCTCTAATGGAAGACAAATATATATTTTCAGTATGTAGGAATGGACTGATCAGCCTTGAGAGCATATGCATGGATTCCCCCGGCAACATTAAACACTCTTTGAAAACCCTGAACAATTGGAACCAAATCAAGGATGGCACATTTAACTCCCGCAAAGAAATGAAATCATTTGAACTATTAAACAATGGCACATTAAAATAGTTTATTTAGTACTTCCTAGGCAGCATATCATAGAATCATTTAGCCAATGAGACTAGATTAAGAGAGTCTAGAGTTCCTTGGGTAATCTACTAGGTGGCATTTAATAACTTTCAACCATTGATCAATTCGTGGTATGGATTGTGCCACAACATTTTATCACCTCGAAATTCAAATTCAATGTGCTAAATATGGTGAAAGTTAATGATATATATGGTTGGCTTTTAAAGAGGCAAGTGCTAATTTTATTAAAACTCTACCATTTTATTAGAAAGCAATGGTCTAGATTTAGCAAAATCCACTAGCCCCAATAACTCAAGAGGCTCTTGATCTAATGGCCCCGACAGTGCTGAGTTCCTTAACTATGCAAAGAGAAAACGGTAACCATAAAGCAATAATTTTTTTTGATAGGTAATCAAGAAGTTTTATTCATAGAAGTAGGCAAAGCGGACACAGGAGGTATACATAAGACAAAGAAATCTGCAATAATTAAAAAGAGGCACCATGGTGACCATAAAGCAATAATAGAAAGTTCAATTTTCATGCAAGGAAAATGACTAAAAGAAAGGCTGTTTATACCTGTGTCTGCAACCATTTAGCAACCTGTAAAGACCGCATGCCATGGTGACACTGCAGTCCAAGACATGATTGTTACCAGTCGTACTAGTGAATATAGGATTTAGATTAAATCTCATGGAAATATTTACAATGAGAACTCCATAGACAGAACAAAAGAAATTCATTCAAAATGATTTAAAAGGATCATTACCCAGTGCTGAAATTAAAACAAAAATAAATCAAACAAAAAAATATGACTGAAGTACACAAAAATTGGATATTTTGTTACCTCATTGCATGAAGTATTTTCAAATGAAAAAGTTCGAAATAAATATTTCATTAATAGAGTACATGTAAAGTTGAAGACAAAGGAAAGTCTCCAATCTGATTGCATGTATCCTTGAATAATTCAATATGGTATCAAGATCAATGCAACTGGCATCAAACTTTAAATTAGAACATAATGTGGCATACCCCCCATACACAAATCATTGATGCTATGCCCCCATACACAAATCATTGATGCAGAATGGAAGCTTTGAAAATATTGAAGAATGCAATCAACAAACATTGGAGAGGACATTAAAGACAATTGGCTATCATGTAATGGAAAGTAAGTAACACAGATTCCAGGTTTGAAATGTAAATATGACTCTATTTTGCTTCTTTTTTATACAGGCCTAAATATTAAATAACTTCTGCCATTTAACTATAGATACATACCAAAACATAAGTATCCTTTTGAGAATCCAACTTGGTATCTATCTCAGGTCCCCAGTTTCCAAATTGGCGGAGAGGAAGAACCTGAAAACCTGGCAAAGATGCTTGGGACCTGCCAAAGAGAGTTGTCTGAACAGTGAAAACTCAAACATATGTCTAGCAAAATACTCAAGAGGAAAAGAAAGGAAATGCACCGCCAAAGGCCAAGAGCTAATTGATTATTCAGTCGGAATAAAAAAAAAAACATTATGTCAACTCCTTGAGGGAAGAATATTGATGAGTTGATTTGATCAGTAAAGATTCATAAATTATGGAACAAATTTTAAAATATTATGTAAAGATATCCAAACTACGTGGTCCCAACAAGTTTGCATAGTATCAGAGAGTAATTCACGAATCAATTTTTTATTTCACAAACTTCTTTTCACCAACCAACTTCCAAAATTTTGAGGTGTCACTTTGTGTGGCCCTATACTATTAATAATAAGAAATCCAATGTCAATATGCTGATTGAAATTGTATTTTAGTCTTTTATATTACTTGTAAAGCAGAAAACCTGAAATAATGATTTCTCTAACTAGTAATAGCATACACTTCTTCAGGTTCTCGAACATCAATCAATTGTGCCTCTTCCAAAAAATTAGGATCTTGCATCTTTGCATGAAGCTCGTCAGGTTGAATATCTTGAAGTACGGATTCTTCCCTAACAGTATCAGGAGCAAGTATACAAAAGAAATAAGTACACCTCAAGTGCAAGCGTATTCAACTAGAGAGAGGTTTTTGAAAACTGAAATATACCTCTCAGAGAGAACTTGCAACAAGTGCCATCCAAACTTTGTTTTACACCTTACAACTTTGTTTAAAGGTGCATTGAATGCAGCCTCCTCAAACTCAGGAACCTAGTGCATTTCACCATAAAATATAGTTCAGATAACGTTGGTAAGGAAAAAAAATAACAAAAGCAAAATATCTGATGCATGACACTAACTATACAAGTGTCAAGGTAGTTGCTTCTCAATAAAGCAAAGAGAAAATTAATACCACTTGCACAGGTGATTAAATAGATAATTGTGGGGCAATAACCAAGTTCATTCTGATAGTAAATTTTCAAATAACTTCTTCAGTCATTTTCTTTGAGTTCTGCAGCACTGCACATATTTCACTATGCTCTGTTTGAATAAATAATAACAGAAAAAAAAAATAAAGAAAGGCAAAATTTACATTCTCAAGAAAAAAGAGCTCCTAAATTACTTAGAAATATGAATAATTCTCAAATCCACAATAGTTTCATGTCAATCAACTCTATAGCATCCTTGTAGAATACAATGTACTCAAGGATTTCTTCCCAATGATTCAGAAAGCTTTGTAAGACAGTTATAAATCTCATCAGCATACCATTTGCCCCTTTCTCACCCACCCAAGCATTCCTCCCTCTTCTTTGGATGGGCAAACAGAGTACTCCACAGCGAGATCACTAAGGTCCTCACCTGAACGTAACAAACAAAAATAGAATGCTGAAGCATAATAGAAACAAGTTTTTCATAAGTATCCATGCCAACTTTGGTTTTAGAAATTGTTGGCCTTCCATTTAATAAATAGATACATAGATTTTAATAACAAAGAGCCAAGTTCAGACCTACAGAGCAATTGCATCATATCATCATTACTGTTTCAAGTAGCAAAAACTTTTTATTTATTTGGGTAACAGATGTATGGAAATAGACCTCCTAAAATTCTGTGCTGAAGATCCACCAAAAGCTTATCTTCTTTAACAAGTAAGTGCTGCACCAATATTTCCCTGCCACCTCCAGAGTTACTCCCAGCACTAAATGAAGCTGAATCAGAAAAGAATGTATAATTCTCAGTTACTAACAGCTACATGATGTCATAGTCTGTGTGTGTGAGAGAGAGAGAGAGAGAGAGACTCTAACATTACAACTAAGTTTTATGCTTCTTTACTTTCCAATAAGGATTATTAATAATCAAGGGGTGATAAATTGAACAAATTTACAGGTGATAATTTATTGGGGGACATTTTTTTTAAAAAGCTATATATTAATCACTTCTTAGAATGTGTGCACTAACACCAGAGAGATTTAAATATGACGTAAAGTAACCCTCAAATAGTTGAATTCATGATGGAAAAATCAATCGAGGGCAAAAAGTTGAACACACTTTAGTTTCTGTCAATATCAACAGTCAACGCACTACTTGATCCTATATGACATGACCAATTAGTAGAAATACTCTTAACACTCCACCTTTGTCATATATTATATACATCCCTCGAGATGGATATCATGTTCATGGAATACAAGTCATTTTCAAGATGCCTTGGTGGTGAAAGGGTAGACACCCAAGTCTCAAAAATCTTGGTGCCCATTATATATATATATATATTTTTGAAGTCGGGGAACCTCTCCAAGGCAGGGCCCTTTGGACCCACCCCTGCAGAATAAACCCCGGTCTTGTGCACCGCACCTTCAGGAGTTTCCCTACACGGAACTGGTTAAATCGCTGGCTTTTCACCAGGAGGTGTGGCCCCAAAGGATTGTTTGCACCCATGAGGTATTGAACCTTGGACCTTGAAGGGAATGAGACCCCAAGACCAAGGCCTTCACCACTTAGGCCCACCCCTTGGGGTTTTGGTGCCCATTATATTTAGTTGACTCCAGAGATGTTATTAGGTTCCATAAGGTTGGTTTCATAGAATAAATCCACAATTCTAATATGCTGAAAAACGAAGGGGCTCATAGGTTTCATAGGCCCACAATTCCTTTGGGAGGGGTTGGGGCACTAACAGCAGCATTGGGAAGAATCCTTAAAGTGGAGGATAGACTAAATCAAACATCACATTGGTCGACTGGTGTTATATGTGCAACTTTATTGATCACTAGCTACTTCATTGCACGGTTGCAAAAGATCTTTAGATTTTTCATTGTGGTAGTTGAAGTTAAATGGGTGATGCATTGAAAGATAGTTGTTGTGTACTTTTGTTGTCAAGGAATGTTTGAATGGCATAGAAACAGCTTAAAATGTAAGGCAGACGCTCTCTGCCTTGTGTGGGCGGTTTTGAGATAGAAATAACTGCATCCTCAACAGCATTGAGTAATCTACTAGACTACTTTTCTAATTATAAGTAGTTAAATACTGCTAATGAGCCAAACTTCTTATTTGTAAGAACTTCGTTTGAGTGGGCTCATGCATTTGGCAATATGTCATCCCCCTTTGAGTATTTCGTTGACTATTTTCGTTTGTAATTCTTTAGGCAATTCCTTTGATATTGCTGTATAATCAGGTTTATCCTCCTATTAATAAATTTTCCCTATTCCTTTTTTCCAATAAAATAAAGCATAAAATCCACAAGTAGATTATCTATCTACTCTTGACGGTGGATCTAAAAATGTGTCCAAAATTTTTACGCATGCCCATGAGTCATAAGTTATCTCCATGAAAAAACTCTATTCATCATTTATTTTCTCATCATATCATGTCGTGACATTAAATGATAAGTTCATAAATGAAATATAATAAATAGTCTCTAATCATCTAATGCCAGATCATGGGATGATAAGAATTGGGACGATGATTTTATGTCCTTAAGAAGCCGCTTCTTCCCTTATATAGAATGAAGGCATCACAGCGCTACCAAAAGCCTCGCGACCCCTACCACCGCCAAAATCGTCACCATCCATATGGCCCAGAATGGAACTGAATTTCCGGAAATAATCCTTAACGACACTAAGCGGTAGTGAATCGAATTGATTAACAACAGTCAATCCAAATTTGAGCTAGAAGTTAAGCTCTTTATGCACTACTTAAAGAAGCTTATTATGGGCTTATTAGTTTCCTTTCTTTTAATTCATCCCTTAAAAAAGACAAATTCTTTGCTTAGGCACCATTTTTTCAACATGAACCACAAGATTTAAAAAAAGTAATTGGAAAACGACGAAGTAAAGTTGTTGGTTTTGAAAGAATGACCAACCTGTTCCCTTGGGGCATGGAAGACCTCGCAGAGGAACGACCCGCTCCAAGCTCAAAAGTGATCGATGAGGAGAACTGGGTCCGAAGGCTGGAGGAATAAGCGTGCGAAATGGTGCAAATTTTGAGACTTTGAGACGGCTTGAAGGTGAGGAGAGGCTGAGACAGGAAAACAGAGATACTCTAAGAGCACCAAGAGCTGGATTTGCTATCGGTGGGAGATGAGAAGCTCTTAACATTGCTTCCTTGATTTTGAACGGGGAGATAGAGAGAGAGAGAGAGATGGGGGGAGGCTGTATAACTGTATGCGAGAGCATCCGTATCTGGAACCGGCTTCGTATATTGCCTTTATTCGTCAAAATTTGAAAATAGAAAAGCTTTAAAAAAAAAAAAAAAAAAGGTAAGGTGCGGTTTGGAATTTATTTTAAATAAAAATTAAAAATTAAATAAAATATTATCATTTTAAAATTTAAATAGATTGAATTATTTATTATATTTTATATAAAAATTTAAAAAAATAAAAATAATAAAATGAGATGAATTAAATAAATAAAAATTTTACAATTTGCACTCGAAATTACTACAATTAATAGAAATCATATATCAACAATAAAAGATTGATAGTTTTGATTCTCAACTAAAAGTACTATTTTCAATATATTCTACTATTATTTATTATTTTATTATTATTTTTTATCTATTTTTTATTACTATTAATTATTTTTTATTATTATTTAATTTCTATTATTATTTTTTATCTATTTTTTTATTACTATTCACGATAATATTCCTTACTATTCAAATCCAACCTTAACTATCAAATGTCATATTATCCATTTTTATTTATCTTGACAGTATTAATTAAATTAAGATAAAAATTATTAATTTGAGGTAATTTAAGAACTTTTAATAGTTTGAAGAAAATTTATTTTTTATTAATATTTTAAATAACGAAAAATAATAGTTATAGTTATAGATGCAAGTGATATATAATTACTTTAAAAAAATAATTAAATATAAAAATCATATGAAATAAATTTAATTTTTAATAATAAATAATTTTTTTAAATAATTATATAATATTTATATATTTCACAGCTATACTATACATTACATATATATTTACGCATTTAAGAGGAGGAGTACGTAGAAGGCTGGTCCCATTCTATTATTTCTCCCCCATCCCTTTTTGCCGTCGTGGCAAGGAAAAAAAAAAAAAGAAAAAAAAAAGAAAAGGAAGCAGAGTTCATACTCACCTACCGAGGCGTGGATTATGGAACCGTATAAAAGGTCCAAGTCCACCTCCCCTCCCCCATCGTCTCCCCCGGTTTCTTTTTCTTCAGAATTCTCTCCCAACCAGAAAAGTCTTTTATTTTTCACAACCACTCCGATTCCATCAACCAAGCGCCATGCGGAAGAATTCTCCATCTAATTCGAAGAAGAAGATCCGGATCCCCAGCTGCTTAATCTGCCAGACTCCCTATGACGAGGACTCCCACGCCCCTCTCTTGCTCCAATGCGGTCACTGCTTCTGCAAAATCTGCCTCTCCCGCATCGTCCCTCCTTCCTCTTCCTCTTCCTCTTCCTCCTACTCCGCCCCTCCCAAACCCACCCTCCTTTGCCCCAAATGCCGCCACCCATCCACCGTTGGCAATTCCGTCCTCTCCCTACCCAAGAACTACTCCCTCTTTCCCATTCTCTCTGACGAAGATGACTTAAGCGAGGAGGAAGACGACGGATCGGAATCGGAATCTGCACCGCCTCTTCCTCGTAGCCCGCGCTGTCGAAGTGGGGGCACCGGATTGGGCAGGAGTCTGTGTTTGGATCACGAGATGAGGTTGATCAAGAGGATCGGGGAGGGGGCTGGGGGAGTCAGAGCGGAGAGGTGGTCGGGGGAGCTAAGGGCTTTGAGGTGTAGGCACAAGGTGATGGTTAAGTTGGTGGAGATTGGGGACGTGGCGGACAGTGATTGGGTGGAAGGGGAGCTCGAGAAGCTTCGGCTTTCCTCGACGTGGTGCAGGAACGTTTGCGCGTTTCATGGGGTGGTAAAGCAGGGCGATCGTTTGTGCCTCGTCATGGAGAGGTGTTACGGTTCGGTTCAGTCCGAGATGCGGCGCAGTGGTGGCCGCCTCACTCTCGAGCAAATCCTTAGGTAAAACCTTATCTTTTCTTCTAAGTTCTAAGCCTTCGACGTTTGTAATGAGAATTTTCGCTCAAATCGAATTTGCTGGTTGGACAAGTTCAAGCATAATATTCATTTGTGTGTGTATGTTCAGAATTTTCTCATTTGCGTATATATTTTTCTGTGTAACAAAGCTTATAAACTGTTAGCATGAAGCATAATCTTTTGGAAATTCTAATTTTCGAATCTTCGATGTTCTTTTTACGAGTTTAATTATTTTAAACTTATTCGGTGTTATTGCCGAGCCTAGTACTTTCTTCTTTTTTCTAATTAAGTGTTGAGCTTAGCTTGTGTGTGGGCGGGCACAGCGTTTCTTTTGTTGATAAGTAAGTTATTAATATTAATAGAAAGCTATTAGGTGCTACCCAAGTGAAAGAGTATACAGGAGAGATTACCTAAACGACAGGAGAAAAAAGGAGTAAGAAAGCCTTGAGAACTAGAAACAAAGAAACATGAGCACTCAGCCAAATATTATCAAGTTCTGAGAAAGAACTCTTGCAATCTCCAAATATTCGATAATTTATTTTCTACCAAATACACCACATCAAAAATGACAGATTTCCCGTCAATTACACTAATGTAGATTATCAACTGGCCCTTCCAACACATCAAAACATCTATTGTCTGTTGAGGCATTACCGACTGTAGCCCAATCATGCTGAAAATGGAACTCCATAACGCATTGGCTACATTACAGTGAAGCACGAGGTATCAACCATTTCCCCAATTTTATTATTATTATTATTATTATTTCACATATAACACTAGTAAATCACTAAAACATGCTACTTCCTAAGATTCTCTACGGTGGTAATTTTTCCCAATGTTTCCATCCAAACAAAGAAAGCTACAAGTTAAGGAGCCTTCTTCTGCTTATTTTCTTCTATGGGAGAGAGAAATTCTCATATGATGACAAAGCTTGATAATATGATCATGTGTTATGTCCTCAAATTAGCTATTTCCACATTATCATACCTTTGTATATCTTAATCTGGAGCCTTGGTGTTGAGAAGAGGAATTTCCATTGAGGTAGCTCATCTCATGTACCGGACAGATTTGCTTGTGGAGGAGACAATTCATTTGTGCCATAAATGCCATTGATAGAGCTACCGATAGAGCTATCAATGTTAGTTGCAGTTATGACAGATATTTTAGGCGAGGCTTTTGTGTGAACCTTGAATCAAATTTCTATCTTATGTTGATAGTGGGTTGGTGGATTATTGTGTTTTTTTTAGTCTGTCCGGGCATATGTCCGAGTCATAAATTACGGTTCCATATCTTATATTCTCATTATAAAATTGCTTGGAAAATAGTTAATTGAATTCCTTCTTCTAATTTGCAACAGCCATTCCTTCTTCTAACTGGATTCATTCATCCTTATAACTTATTAGGATCGGAAATTTTTTTTTGATAGGTTTAGGATCGGAAATTACTTCTAATTCTGCTTTGTTTGTTGGTATCATTGTTTTTGTTCGAATTTCTTAAATGCAGATATGGGGCAGACATTGCACGTGGAGTGGCCGAACTCCATGCAGCTGGAGTAGTATGCATGAACCTGAAGCCATCCAATTTCGTCCTGGATTCAAATGGCTGTGCAGTGGTTTCTGATTATGGGCTTCCAATAATCCTGAAGAAACCTTCTTGCCGAAAAGCTCGACCTGGTCCAGAGGCTGATTGCTCAAAAATGCACTGGTGCATTGATTGTACATCGCTGAGTCCACATTACACAGCTCCAGAAACTTGGGAGCCTTTAAAGAAGCCACTACACTTATTCAGGGATGATGTGAATTATATATCAGCAGCGTCAGATGCCTGGAGTTTTGGTTGTGCCCTAGTTGAAATGTGCACTGGTTCCATTCCGTATGTGTTGTACTCCTTTTTCCTGTAAATTTTGAAACGTAAAAATTCTCTTTACTTACCTAAGATGATGTGTGCAGATGGGATGGTTTAAGTGCAGACGAAATCTATCGTGCTGTTGTCAAGGATGGAAGACCACCTCTACAGTATTCAAGTGTTGTAGGTGTTGGGATCCCTAGAGATTTGTGGAAAATGATTGGAGAGTGCTTACAGTGCAAGTCATCAAGAAGACCAAATTTTAATGCAATGCTTGCTATATTTCTTCGCCATTTGCAACGAATACCTCACAGTCCCACAAGTTCAAATAAGTACGTAATCCGCACTTTCCACCTGATGTATTTATTCTATTTATAAGTGAAGTACCATTGTTATATGTACATTTCTTTAAATATTATCCTCTGAAACTACTTATCAAAAAAATATTATCCTCTGAAACTCTCCATATTACACAATTAAATATATAATAGGAAATTGGAACTGCTAATTAGTAGGTGAAGTTGTGGAATAAACCAGGGTACTAATGGAGCCATTAACTAACATGTCTTCTATTTACGAGTTTTGTGCTGCCATAGGTTATGGAATCACCTGCTTATGGAATCATAACTTGATTCTCTAGTCTCGGCCATCTGTCTGCGGGCCTTAATCTTCTGATCTCAATGACTTGTATTCAAAACCATCAATAGCTTAATGTTGCAACCTTTAGCTCAGTCTAATTTACAAAAACAAGGCCTTAAGAAGATTTCCTAGAAATAACACAAAATAATCATAGCAGAAATAGAGTAGGATTCAATTTGAACAACAAAATGTTAAATCTAGGCTCAAGGTGTGATATCCCATATAATAAGGATAAGGATATGTGGTGAATGAGATCCCACATTGTTTGTAAATGAGAAGTTATTGCTCTTTATAAGGTTCCAATGGAGCTCCAATTGTATCATTGACTAGTCCTTTTGGAGTATAGGCTATGTGGTTTGTGTCGTCTATTGGAGTGTTACAAATGGTATCAGAGTTTATTCTAACCAGAAATGTGACACTTGAGCCGTGCCACCAACAATGGACAGGCTCGAGGAGAATTTCGGGAATTTAAGGAGGGTAAATTGTGATACCCATATGATAAGGATAATGATAGGTGGTGTATGAGATCTCACATTGCTTGGAAGTGAGAAGTTCTTGCTCTTTATAATGTTCCAATGGTGCTCTTATTATATCATTGACTAGTCATTTTGGAGTATAGGCCATGTAGTTAGGGTCTTCCATTGGAAATGTGATACCTCATATGATAAGGATACGGGTAGGTGGTATATGGAATCCTATATTGCTTGGGAAGGAGAAGCTCTTGCTCTTTATAAGGTTCCAATAGAGCTCCAATTGTATCATTGACTAGGCCTTTTGGACAATAGGCCATGTGGTTTGGGCCTTCCATTGGGGCGTTACACAAGGAGTCCCAAGAAATATTCACATCTGAAATTTTGTACAACAGATATGATTAAGCTGCTGACAATAACTTAAAAAAGGCTGCATATAATAGAAATTCATGATCCTAAAACCTCATTCTTTCACCGCGAATGTAGTAATAAGTCCAACCATCTGAACTCATTAAAAGGTCACATGGTAGCACATGACCTTTCTACGACACCACAGACACAATAATAAACAGGACTATCATAGGCATCAAGTTAAATACTAATTTTATGCTAGCTAGGGGTTGGAGGAAGTGGACCAATGAGCTTGCTTTGCTCCGGGCATAGATATTTCTGCATCATATATGCTGCAAAGATGGAATGTGAATATATATGTTCTTACCTTGAATTTTAAAAATTATGTTGTCTGGATATATGAAGCATTCTTTGTGGAATCCAGTGAACTGGCTAATGGTTCTGGAATAGATCTGTTGGAACGATCCCCTACATCTGTGCTGGACATTTCCCTTCTTAAAAGCAACTATCTGCATCAACTTGTGTCTGAAGGGAATCTGAATGGTGTTAGGTCAGTCCATTTTCATACACACTACTTTTCTGCATCAGACATTTTGTATGTATTTATGGATCATTGTCATTCTTCCAAACCTCTGATCTCCTCTTCTCTGCATATGCAGGGATCTGCTTGCCAAGTCTGCATTGGGGAACAATAGCAGCTCAATCATTTCTCTGTTGGAAGCACATAACGCTGAGGGTCAAACCGCTCTGCACTTGGCCTGTAGACGGGGTTGCCCGGAGATAGTTGATGCTATCTTGGAGTATGGTAGTGTTGATGTGGATGTCCCAGATGAAAATGGGAATCCTCCAATAGTGTTTGCTTTAGCAGTTGGGTCCTCTGAATGTGTACGTGCTCTAATCAGAAAATCAGCTAATGTCTTATCTAGATCAATGGAAGGCTTGGGTCGATCTGCTGCTCATATTTGTGCATTTTATGGGCAACCTGTTTGTATGCGTGTAAGTTGTTTTCTTAGCCAGCCATGGGTTGAGGTCACAGTATTCTTTTTTTCTTTTTTCTTTTCTTTTATATTTTCTCAAATTCTCAATAACAAGCACAGGAGTTACTGTTGGCGGGAGCTGATCCCACTGCAGTGGATGCTGATGGTGAAACTATACTGCATATCGCCGTTGCCAAGAAATTCACTGAGTGTGCTATTGTAGTGCTGGAAAATGGGGGCTGTAAATCAATGGGTGTCCTAAGTTCAAAAGATCTTACGTAAGAATCAAAGCTGTGAAACTTTACTATATGCTTTACCAAGACATGGATAGTATTTATTATATTCAAAATGGTGTTGTTTAACATGTCGTCATAACTATGGAAGTCTGAATGTTGTAATGGCTATAATGGCATAAAATCGCTATGTTCTAATAATAGTAGACACGATCACTCCAAAAGGAAATAGTTGTAGATCTAAAACATAAAGTATTTTCGTTGTTGACTGTCTTGGTGAAGGTTTCTTCCTTTTCCTGTACTTTTGATTAATTGGTAGCTTTTTTTTTTCTTATAGGTATAAGAGATTTTATTCCAAGTAAATAGGCATAGCCCAGTACACATGAAGTATAAAAGAGAATACACCTAAGTACAAGCTAAAGCAAAACAGTACTAAAATAAAGCATTACAAATATCCATATCCCCTGCAAGATTGTTCACCCAAAAAATTTGAAGTACTAAAGAAAAATTCCTAATTCCCCCCCCCATTGTGCATTCACAATCTTTGAAGATAGTTTATAAGATAGATTTATTGGTAGCTTATAAGATAGTTTTTTTTTTCCTTGTATAGACATATAAATATTAAGTATTTGAAGATTTTATTATTACTTTTTTCATGCCATTCATATTGCTTTTTTTCTTATTGGCGTAATCAACATTTGTAGCATGGGTCTAATAATGTTTGGAAAGTGTGAAATATTTTCTTTGATTTTGAAGATTTAAATTGATTGGAGATCAACCAGGAATTCTAGTTTTTAGGCAAGTATATTAGGGCATTAGGTCTTTAGAAAGCTAGAACTATGTTTACAGTATCTTTTTTTTTTTATAGGTAATTTTTTTTTTTTATTAATATTAAAGAAGCAAGGCATTGTCCAAATACACAGGACTTTACAATATCTAGTTTAGGCTTATTCTTGTTTCTTCTTTCTGGAATTGGGGTGTAGATTTTACAATATCTAGTTTAGGCTTTTTCACTGAATGGACGATATGGTTGAGAGGCTGCTATCGGTCATTGAATGTAGTATTTTATTCCCTTCCTTGGGTCTTCAAATCTCAAATATCAACAATAATTAAAAGTTACATCGTGGATGTACCCTATGTGCCTGTCTCTCCTACTCTCCATTCATGTGTAAGCAAATACTAATAGAGTAATGATATACTCACAATAATAACAGCAACTTTACCACTAAGACTAATAGCATTTTTAATGAAACTGTGCAATATATGTAGTCATGTGCAATAGGTGTCTGTCTTCTTTTGTATACTTCTCGTATTCTTGGGTTATGCCCATTTCTCTATTGATATAAATAAAATTTTTACTTCTAAAGAAATTATTTTTATCATTTTGTTGTTTGTTTCTCTCAACAGATGAATGATAATTACCCTTTTGTTATTTCAGTCCTCTGCATTTGTGTATATCAACTTTAAATGTTGCTATAGTTAAGAGGTGGGCAGAAATTGCATCACCCAAAGAAATTTCTGAAGCTATTGACATACCAAGTTCAGCTGGAACTGCACTATGTATGGCAGCTGCTATAAAGAAAGATCGTGAGACAGGTAAAGTTGATTGTCAGAAATTTACTGTTGTCAAGCACTGTTGATTTCTTATAATATTGATCTTTCTATCAAATTCAATATGGACCTTTTTATATTCTTCTAAGTTCTCGAGCTAAATTAGGAACATCTTTGTTCTCTGCAAATATGTTATCCCCTGTACTTTGTTTTATGTAATGGGAATAAGTCTGTTCCAATCTAATATGCAATGGAAGCTGCAGCTTGCCTTCCTTTTAGTGTTGTGGATGGCCGCAACACATGCTGATAAATTTATTTTATGGCCTTCACATCTCAGGACCTAGATGACTGCTTCCCTATTTTGAACTCCTGAGCTCTGCTCAGACTAAGGTCTTATGATGCCCTGGCATTGGTTTTCACAGCATTTAATATGTCGTACAAAGCTAGTTTTACATGAGACCTGTTACTTGAATTGGGTTAAAGATCAAAAGCGTATTTATATGAAACCTATTCCTTTATTTTTCTGCTGAGCAAATGTGTCTGCTGTACCTGGGATGAGAGTTATTTTTCTTTACTCTGTCTAGTAAATATTGTATCACTTATGTTTTTAATAGTACTACTCTTTGTAGAGGGTAGAGAGCTGGTGAGAATACTGCTTGCAGCTGGAGCAAGCCCAACTGCCCAAGATACACAACAATTTAGAACGGCTTTGCATACAGCTGCCATGGCCAATGATGTTGAGTTGGTTAAGGTGATTTGATGGGCTTCTCTACCATCTCTGTGCTTATTTTAGTATGTGTGTGTAATTAGTGACTGTTTTAGTTATTTAATTCTTAAATGGAGTTTCAATTTACTGAAATTACTTTTGGCACTGGATCAATAACTTTATAATGGTTGCTTTGCTTTTTTGTAGATCATTCTTGATGCTGGAGTCGATGTGAACATCAGGAATGTGAACAATACGATACCACTTCATTTGGCATTGGCAAAGGGTGCAAAACCTTGTGTTGAATTACTATTATCTGCTGGAGCAGATTGCAATATGCAGGTTGGTCCTATAGATTTCTATACCTGATGTTACTGCTATTTGTAAAATTTTGGTGAAAACTTAATCCCATTGTTATATTCGGTTGCTGCGGCATCTTCAAAATAAGATCATTGTTTCCCTCCCTATAGATCACATCAAGCAAACCGGGATCATCTTCTACAAGGTCTCATTGTACTGACTCTCAAACAATTTTAACAACCCAGCAAACTGTGTACAACCCAAGGAAGGCACTAGCAACATCTGTGCTATAACCCCAAAAAGACCAGTCAATTTGAAGCTTTCTAAATTCACTTGTAAAGCCTATTTTCATGTAGTAAGTAGCCAATGTAGGGCTTGGCACTCTTGATCACCTTTTATAACACCCTTTTCAGAATGCTAAAAGATCTGCCACTTTTCTAAGGTATTACCCAATTTAGCCTGTACAAATTAAACCAGCTTTCCATGACATGCCAGCTGTGTCACAGTGTAGTAATAGATGATCCACTTATTCCCCAATTTCTCGTCCACATGCTCAACACCATTCTACCACCATGGCATGTCACTTTCCCAGTTCCAACATGCCATGGTATGGATAGGCATCCAAAAAATGAAGGCTGCTTTCACTGGGGCCTTGCTCCTCCAAATGGTCTTCTGTCCCATAAATGGAAAATAGCTTCCCATAAAAGGATAGGCATGAGCTCTTTTTCTTTGAGCTACGATCTGAGTTTTATTTGCTTCTTGTTTATAACTTTACTTTTGAAATATGTATATGAGAAGAATCTTTGTACTAGTGAATCATCCAAGGCTTTCCTAAATAATGCTACTTGTTGGAGGAAAATGTACCTTTGCCAATTATATTCTGAGCACAGTACAGATACATTGGATTCTTATGGATAGTTGTTGCACATGTCCTATAATTTGGAAATTATTTTTATACTAGTGTATGCTTTTGGCATATGCATATGCCCTGTTTAGGGAAAAATGTATCAAGTTGGCTTTATTATTGAAAGATAGACAGTCCACTTGTAACGAGACCAAATTCAACTCTTGATTTTCATTACAGCAGTTGTATGTAAAGAATAACTTATGGTTGTCGCGTCTATCATAAATCTCTCTCTCTCTCTCTCTCTCTCTCTCTCTATATATATATATATATATATAACATATGTGCATGAGTGTGCGCTTGTATGTGTTTAGCAACCTTGGCCTGATTCCATTGAAATGGTTATCTTGTTAATCTTAGAAGTGTCACTCATATCAAACGACTCAGCTATAGTACCCTAGTTCCTACCAAATTTAGTGACCACTTGCATCATGCCATGTCTGCATGAATGAATGATAAACTGTCACAATTCCAGCCTAGGAATAATAAAACAAAAAGAGGACTCACCATTTAGTGAGTCCCATTTGGCATGTAAAGTACTCATAAAAGAATGGTGTGGACATAAAACTATTTTGATTTAACTAGGTCAGTTATTCAATTGCATTTGAGTTTCTTCATGACAAAAAATCATTTGACAATGTTAAAATAAAGAGGACTGCAAAATATTGGTCAGATGTGAACAGCAGTGTGATTGGTCCTGATCACTTTGACGGGCATCATCTAGACATCCACCAGTAGAAGAGCCAACTCATATGTAAATATTTTTGTTACAATTCTCATGGCCAAAACCTGGTGGTATGGACTGAACTTGATGCCTTTTTTCTTTAAAAAGAAAACACTTAAGAAAAGACCTTGTACTCTTTCAGCTGTATTGGAACTTGAATACTGGGCCTTTTGCTGTTTCAGCTTAAATAGATGCTTCTAGAATTGCTCTGATCACTATGGAAGCTGCTAAATAGCTTTTTCACAGTTATGGAGAATGCATTTACATAATGAAAAGGGTGTTAAACTTGCAAGGTTATGAACAGGTTGGCATGCTTCTCTATGTGGTAGCTACCTCCTTGTGGCAAGCAGTTTTTAGCCTAGGCTAATATGGGTAATGCCTAGATGGGTGGTGGATCAATTAGCATGCTGAAAGGACAGTACGAAAGTGATCATGACAAGACCTTATGGAAAATGATCCCGATTTGCTTAACGTGGTGTGTATGGAGATAAAAAAAAAGACTAAAGTTTCAAAGATAATAGAAGGACCATGGAAGAACTCAGCTTTTTTTGTAATTCACTCTACCATTGGATGAAAGCCCACCTATGCCTTCCTAGCTTTAGCTTACAGGATATTCTTGATCTCCTCTCTCTCTCATTAGATGTATTTGAAGTATACATAATGCTTTTGTTTCTTTCTTCTTGAATGTTAATAAAACCTATCTTATGAAAAAAATAACTATTCTCTGTTGTAGTGTTTATTATCATTTTTTAAAAATCTAACGAACTTTTATTTCTGACAAGAAAAATGATATATATATTTTTTTAAATCTGGTTTGTTGAAAAAATATGTGGTCAATCACATCCAGACACAGATATATGCTTAAGTTTGATAATGATATATTATTTATTTGTAATATGAATCCATCTCATAAAGAAGAATTTTGTTTCTGATTATATTAAACTCCTGCCTTTTGAACTCCTTATGGTTTTACATGAAGTTGTGAATGTGGGATTGGATATGAGAAGTGTCCATATTTATCATTGGCACAATCTGACATGCCCCACCTGATTTACTGTCTGGGATAGCTGTACAGATCTACAGCATAATCTTTATGTAACACTAATATAATTTTATCCCTCAAATTCTGTAATTAAGTTTGGTATGGAAGGTTAATTTGTATCTCAAGCTTTCTTTGGTATGTAAGGCTTGTCTATCAACTGATGTCTTTTATGGCAATCATAATCAGGATGATGATGGTGACAATGCTTTTCATATAGCTGCTGATGCAGCAAAGTATATACGGGAATGTCTTGAGTGCATCGTAGTTATGCTGCAGTATCCAGGTGCTGCCCTTGAAGTAAGGAACCACAGGCAAGTATTAGCTCATTAGAGTTGTTTGATTCAGTTTTCTTCTCAAAAGGATTTTTAAGATTCTTGGCTTGTACATCTTCAAGTAAATCATACATGGTTAAAGCATTGTTATCAAATGTGATGCTGAGTCAGTGAGTTGTGCTGAATAAATGTTTGAGAAAATCTATTTGTGACCGATAACAGTGGTAAGACACTGCGTGACTTACTGGAAGCCCTACCACGAGAATGGATTTCTGAAGATCTTATGGAAGCACTTATGAGAAAGGGACTTCATCTGTCTCCAACAATGTGAGTAACTGATGGTATGATACTACAGTTAGGTTCCTTAAAGCATGTTAAACTTTTTATGGACTCATTTTGTATTTTGATTGATATTCTAGATTTGAAGTGGGGGATTGGGTGAAATTTAAACGAAGTGTGACAACCCCCGTAAATGGCTGGCGAGGTGCAAGGCATGGGAGTGTTGGTTTTGTACAAAGTGTCCAAGACGGCAACATCCTTGTTGTATCATTTTGCACTGGAGTAGCTCGTGTCTTGGTCAATGAAGTTATAAAAGTCATCCCTTTGGATAGAGGACAACTCGTGCAACTTAAGGCTGCCATTGAAAAGCCAAGGTTTGAGTGGTGCTCCATTCCTTAACCATCTTCAAAATTTAGGCTTCATGCTTCATGGTTGCCAATCCTCATCATAGTAAAGTCATCACCACTAATTGCCATGACCTAAGGACATGATAAACTAATCATATGTGTGTGTGTGTATATATATATAAAGGACATGATAAACTTATCTGTGCCATACCCCAAAAGGGCTATATAGTGCACACGAGTACAGTGCCATTGCAATCCAGACCACACAATCAGGAGTGACCATAATCTCTTAAATCTCTGACCTTGTCGTTAAGGGAACTTGTATTTCATTGCCTGTCCCCGAGCCCACTTGGCTTTACCAGGTTAGTTGTGATACTATTTTTCACAACTTAAAATTCATTGATTATATATCTGCAATACTCCAAAATGACAAATAACAATATGGGCTTTCAATAATCATGTCGGAGTTAAGCTATTGTACTCAGGAAGCACAAATAGTTTCGTTTATCCATATACCTTTTATAGAGATCAGTTTTATGTTTACTTCAACCACTTTGTTTTTAAAATAATGCCTGAAGTCACTTGAAGTTTTAACTATTTCAAAGTTTGAAGAGTATACTGTCATGTTTTCAGGTATGACTTGCGTGGACAATCACGTGACAGCATTGGAACTGTCCTGTGTATTGATGATGATGATGGAATCATACGAATTGGATTTACTGGTGCATCTAGGGGATGGCAGGCTGACCCTGCAGATTTTGAAAGGGTTGAACAGTTCAAGGTTGGTGACTGGGTTCGAGTTTGCCACAATCTGCACACAGCAAAGCATGGTTTTGGTGCTGTCATCCCTGGTAGTATTGGGATAGTTTATGGTATTAGACCTGATTGTAGTCTTCTGATAGAATTTAGCTACTTACCAAGCCCATGGCTTTGTGAACCAGAGGAATTGGAGCCGTTCATCCCATTCAGGGTTAGGAAATTTTTCTCTATGTAGAAGTTAATTTTCATTACCCCCTTTCCCCTTTCTTCCTTGTCAAAAAAGGACAAAAAAAAAAAAAAGCTCCATTTCCCTTTTGCTTTATTTTTCTCTTCTTAGAATTTAATATGTTGTGTACACATACAGATTGGTGACCAAGTATGTGTAAAGAGATCTGTTTCAGAACCCAGATTTCCTTGGGATGGTGAGACGCATCATAGTGTTGGAAAAATAAGCGACATAGAGAGTAATGGTCTTCTGATAATTGATATACCAAAACGGCACATACCATGGAGGGCTGATCCTTCAGACATGGAAAAGGTGGAGAATTTTAAGGTAATAACCCTTCTTTAATGGTAACTTGTATACCAATATACTTAAGAAACATCTATTGAAGCTTAGAGTTAAAGCTTCAAGGTAATATCCTTTCTTTATTTGATACATTCCAAAATGAGCAGGTTGGTGATTGGGTTAGAGTTAAAGCTTCAGTACCCTCTCCAAAATATGGGTGGGAAGATGTCACCAGGGACAGTATAGGAATAATTCATAGCTTGGTGGAGGATGGTGATATGGCCATTTCATTCTGTTTCAGGAGCAAAACTTTCTCTTGCTCCATGACAGATATGGAGAAGGTTTCACCTTTTCAAGCTGGAGAAGAGATCCGAGTGATGCCATCTATCAATGAGCCATTACTTGGGTGGTCAAATGAAACTCCATCTACCTCAGGGAAAATCACAAGGATTGACATGGATGGGACCCTTAATGTGAGTATGCTTTTTTTTTCATCATTTTATTATTCTTGGTATTAGTTTTCTGTTGTGAGGTGTGCTGGTAATTGTTGAGTTCTTCAAATTAGTAATAGAGAGTTGCTTCTGAAAATTTTTCTAGGTGAGAGTTGCTGGCAGAGTGAGCTTGTGGAAAGTTGCTCCCGGTGATGCAGAAAGGTTATCGGGATTGGCAGTTGGTGACTGGGTTCGGTTGAAGCAATGTATGGGAACAAGACCAGTTTATGAATGGAATACCGTTGGGAAAGACAATAAGTTCAATTCTTCCATAGCAGTAGTTCACAGCTTACAGGATTACTCTTATTTAGAGTTGGTTAGTTGTTTTCGTAAGGGTAAATTCATTGCTCACTGCACAGAAGTTGAAAAAGTTGCTCAGATAAAAATTGGGCAGCATGTTCGGTTCCGTGCTGGATTGACAGAACCAAGATGGGGGTGGAGAGATGCTTGCCCCAGTTCAAGAGGTGTTGTAACTGCTGTAAGTGCTAATGGAGAAATAAGAGTTTCATTCTTCAATTTGTCAGCTTATTGGAGAGGAGATCCTGCAGATTTTGAGGTAGAGGAGATGTTTGAGGTTGGAGAATGGGTAAGATTAAATAATGATGCCACTGAATGGAAATCCTTGCAACCTGGAAGCATTGGTGTTGTACAAGGAATAGGGTATAAAGGAGATGGGTGGGATGGCACCATCCTTGTTGGGTTCTGTGGAGAGTCGGAATTATGGACAGGGCATGTTTCCGAGCTAGAAAGAGTGGATAGGTTTGCAACTGGGCAACGGGTGAGGGTGAAATCCACTATAAAAGATCCGCGATTTGGGTGGTCAGGTTACACACATGCTAGCATCGTTTCTCTAACAGCAGTTGATGCAGATGGAAAACTAAGGACATACACTCCTAATGTCTTGAAGGCATGGATGCTTGATCCATCAGAAGTGGAGCTGGTGGAGGAAGAGATGTTAAAAGTTGGAGATTGGGTAAGGGTCAAATCATCTGTGGTGACACCGGTTTATCATTGGGGAGAAGTGACTCCCAAAAGTGTTGGTGTGGTTCATCGCTTGGAGGAAGGGGAACTTTGGCTGTCGTTTTGCTTTATGGAGTCCCTCTGGATATGCAAGGAATATGAGGTGGAGAGGACGAGAGCATTTGAGGTAGGTGACATGGTCAGATTTAGGGAAGGATTAGTGACACCTAGGTGGGGATGGGGAATGGAGACACATGCTAGCAGGGGACAGGTAGTTGGAGTGGATGCTAATGGGAAGCTAAGAGTTAAGTTTAAATGGAGAGAAGGCCGGCCCTGGATTGGAGACCCTGCTGATATTGTTCTTGACGAATTTCTCTAGAGGGGGGGATTCAATGGAAACTTAAACCATATGTTGGCTAAAACCGAGGATGTTTTAGTTTGGAGATGCTGATTTTGCCTCATCATGCTATAGAGCAATACAAAGATGGATTCGAAATCACTGCCACATAAGTAGCGCATTAGCGGCAAAGTTCATCCTGCCTTGATGATATAGATGCCAGTCCAGGTCATTATATTTTTATTTAATGATAATAGATGAGGTTGATCATGAAACAACAGGGCGGGCGGTGCCTGTTACGTGGGCTGAATTACCTTGTCTAGATTTATCTATCATTAGATATTCTGTAGATTATCTGATTTGTAGGTGTGGAAGAGCATAGTTGAATAGTTTTTTGTAAATATCCACTACACAGATAATGAGTATTGTAGATGCTAATTCATTTCAATAAAATTGTTCTGGTTTTTCCTTCCTTCCATAGATCATAATCACACCATCAATCTTCCCATTTAGTAGAATTTGTCGAATTACTACTGTCTTCATGTCTGTCTAAATTTTCATGGAAATGGGTGAGAACAGCTCTGGAGAAGGAACTGTACGTCTTGCTGCTGATATGCTGGGTTTGGAGTTGTCTAGTTTTGCATCGACTTGTACGTGATGAACATCTCTTTTTCTGATTTGTTGCACATTGGCTTTGCCTAGAGTTCTCATTTTGTTTTTTGTTTTGTTTTTTTTTCCTTTTTTTTTGGCTCTAGGCTTTACTAATAAAGTCTGCAGGAGGATTTTTGTGGCCATTTTTCCCCTCATTCCAAGTCAATTTTGTTGTGTTTGGCACTAGCATAGAAAAGTTAAGTGATGGGAAGAAATGTGAATAACAACGGAAGGAACAAAAAAAAAAGGGTCTACTTAAGCATTTTTCTTTTAATCTCAAAGGTCTCCATTTGTGACGATCAATGTCTAATTTAATAGACATCTCATCTTCTTTTTCTTATTTCTTGAATCCCAATCCCAGTCACATCCCTTCTCAAGGCATTAAAATATAGACAACCACTTCCCCACCCCCCCCCCCCCCCCCCCCCCCCCCCCAAAAAAAGAAAAGAAAAGAAGAATGAAATTGTACTTGCTTCGGCATTATTTGCCAGAAACACAAATGCAATGAAAATTAGCATTCCTCTATTCTCTTCCTCACTTGAGCTAAAACCAGAAAGCAAGGAGCTGGAATTGTCTGGCTACACTTTGATAGCAACGATATTGCTTGTAACATAAGGATCATCATCTACTCGGAAGTGGAAACAGACGGTGTCCAAGCATAGATGAGCAATCCCATAAGAAGAATGATGGCTCCTGCAACAAAGCCTGCCGGAAGGGATGATCCAACTCCAAGGTATGGTAGCGGCAGCGTGAACACATAAACAGCTATCGGTACTGCCATGTAAACCCAAAAACAGACCGACATATTAAGTAAATTAATCCACAAATTACAAACCAATAAGTTGCATTGTCAAAAATGTGTAGAACTACAATAGACGAACGTGAGGTGGTGACAAAGTCATATTCATGCTTCACACAGAAGGCAAAGATATTTCTTTCTCATCTGTCACCACTTTACCCCGATTTGATTTCCTGAGTAACCACTGGATTCTTTTCTAAGGGAGAGATGGATTTGCCATGGAAAGTAACCTTTCATTACGTCTTGAGTGTACTGTCGTTATTTGATTAATCAGGGCAGAGCTAGAATTTTAGTCATTATCTTGAAGCAGACTCCAACACCAGTAATTGCACAAAGATTGTTGTCTTGTCATAAGAATTCAATCATACAGGTTTTTAGGATGGGTAAACAAAAGTAGTTGGGGGCAGATTGAAATAAAATCAGACCTGAATATGGGTTAAAATGCCAATAGAATTGGAAATGTATTTGTTTGTATTATAATTAGTTGACAGTTGATGTTAGGTCTGCAATGTTTAATGGGGGATGGAGACACTTTGTATTATGTGAATGTTAGGTTAATACTCTCGAGCAAAACTCAACCCGATCTCAATGGCACCTTTAGCCTCATCATCATGCCTGATGCTAATCAAATCCTTTGTCAAGAGAAATAAGTCAAACCATAGAAAAACTAAGCCACAGCTTGCACCCTCTAGGAAAATTACTGCAGGCTAACCTTCTACAAGACCGGAGGACATACCTGAAAATGTAGAAGCAAGGCAAGACACCACAGCAGAAGAGATCTTGAGCAGATACAGCAATGATATGTTAAAACCCATATTGACAGCAACAAACAACAAAGGTAGCAGTGGAGCACCATCACATCCTGACAACCAAATTTGAATGTAATTGAATGAAAACCACTCCACTTAAAATGCAACCTCAATATAGCAGAAAGGTAACTAAGGTAGGCGGAATGGTAATCTGGATATCAGACCATGCCAAATATACCTAGTTGCACGTCTATCTCTTCAGATCTTACATACTGGTAAGTTGGTAACATAACTTTTTATTTTTATTTTTTGTTGATTATTAAGAACAATTCATTCATGCTCTGGAAACATGACCTTTATGAATTACTGCATTTAAATATAGATCTAGTTGCATTTCTGTCTCCTCAGCATTGCTAGATAACTATAAGGGGTCACTACTGCCACTACGCATCCATATCACAATTGATATACTGCAAGCAATTCTAAATCTATCTTTCTCACATTTCCCCATTTCTTATCTATTCATTTATTTTGACAAGGGGGTCGCTTCCTGGACATCCCTCATGAGAGGGGGGCAAATGCCATTAGGCCGCACCGCCATATTACATGAATTTTTGTATTTAATAGAAATGTTTTGTGACCAGAATTTTTATTTTAATGAACAAACACATTCATGTACTCTTCTCCAACTCATTCAAGTTTACTAATTGTTCATGCCATTACACAATACTCAGCCTTTTGGAATCTAGACCTTATTATCTCAAAAGAAAGGGCCTACTTTGACGTAACTAGAACATAGCAAGAATGGAGGGATATGAATAGATACTGAATCAGATATGGATAGGAGCTTATTTTATGATATGCTTGAGCACCATATTCCAAATGAAAGGAGGAAAAAAAATAAAAATAAAAACTGTAGCAAAATGAGAACCATCTCAGCTAAAAGAAGCGGGACTCAATCCAAAACTTTTTTCAAAACATAATAGTCTAGCAGAACTGTGGTCTGTGGGAGCACTTGCATATACCATATCGGTTGGGCAAAACTTCAATCCTGTCGAATCCCGTATAGACTCAAAACCGTGGGAGCACTCAGTTCCATATCATAATTGATGAATATAGTCATAAACCAGCAGAATTCATGATATTGTAAGGATTTTTTAATTCTACCTGTCAGTTTATAATCAGGACAGGATAGATACTAGTAAATGATTTCAAATGGGTAACCAGGTCAAGGGAGAAGACCCATAAAAATCATCATACAGTGGTATGGTGCTCAAAGGAGAAGGATCATTATCAAGTACTGGTCCCACTTACATGTGTGCCCGGGAGGGCTGGTTACGATATGCTTCTATTTTACATCAGGTTGCCGCTCTTAAGACTAAAAAGCAGGCAGTTGTACTTGACCGACAGAGGCTTCTACCATTATAATACACAACGGCTGCTAGTTTTCACAAAATGTAAAAAAAAATATCATTTTCTATGTGATCCTCCACCTCAACTTATGTCATAGAATTGATACAATCAGGGGTGGATATGAAGCCACATTTTTATAATTACCTAAATATCTCTCAGATAATAGTATCTCAAGATTCTAATCTTAGATACCTCATAAAACATTAATAAATTCCTTATATTATATGCAGAATCTTTTGTTTCGATGAAATGAAATCAGGAACAGGGAGTTTATTAATATTGTCAAGTGAGGTGTGATTTACCATAGTATTCTGCCATTATAACTGAATGGCATAAGGATGCAGCCAGGCCATACTGCTGGAGAAAATAAAACTCGAATAAAAGTAAGCTTACAACTTCACTTCCCCTAAGAACCAAAAAGTAGCACAATGGTTGTGTTATGCAAGTTAAGTGCGCATCCTCATCTACCCTAGAATGCAATTATCAGCACAAACACGTGGTTAATGAAAGACTTTTTCTTCCTCTTTTGTTGTTAGGGATTAAACTGAACTCTACTAACAACTTGGAAGTGCAGCCTTATATTCCATATGGAAAATGAGGGTGGGTGACCTGTAATGCCCAATTAAAGTACTCTTGGAAAATGAAGCCTAAAGTCAGGGTAAGAGCTGTGCTGCAAATATTTTTTGTTCCTTTTATTTAACCACAATCAGACAAATTAGAGCAAACCAGGAGATAAGAGTAATAGAACCATGTACTGAAAAACAACTTGCCAACAAATTCTAGCTTACCACTTGACAAAGTACCAATGTTTAGAAAACAGGCTGCACCATCTTTGAGATAGTTTGGCAGTTGACTAAAGGGGATGCCCCATAATTTTGACAAAAAAGGTAGGAGAAGGAATATAAAGAAGGCCTGCATTAAAACATATATCCAGCATATTATTTCCAATCAGGTTTTATAACGAAAATAATTTTGAAATAGAGAAATTAATTCTTCTATGAATGTAAGAATCTATATTTTCAGTTCACTACAAGACACCTACTTGGAAGGCAGATCCATAGGAATTTACAACAAATAGGTCTACTGAACCTCCCTGTAAAAGAAACAATGGAATCATATCAATGTTGCTAACTCTTTTTTTTTTTTTTTTAATCAGTCATATCAATATTACAAACTATTGTAGAAATAATTAATAAATGAAAACACTGGCAAGTTTAGACAGCACACTTTGCCCACATGCACAGAATTTTGGTAACTTTAGAATCTTACATGAGTAAAATTGATTCTGTTTAACGATCCATGAGTCATTTCATCTTGCCATGAGCATGTAAGATCACGTTTCGTCTTCTAAAATATTTTACCTTTTCATTCTAGTGTGTCATAATTTGGTAGGGGGTTTTATTCAATGTTATACGCCCTTTTTTCATGCCCCAATCCAGTTTCAAGAAAATAAATGTAGTTTAAAATTGAGCAGAAACGTTTAGGTTCCTTGTTACTGCAGAGCAATACAAGGTAGAAACTGAGTCTATAATCTACAGGAACATTTGGAAATGAGAATTCACTGCCAATCAGGAACATATCATAAACGATTAAAATGCTATGTACAAGTCCCAAATAGACAAGCCTCATACAAGCCATTCGTAAAAAAGTGGGTCCCACTAATAAAGAACAGTTTCTTTTTACGCTTTTTAAAGGTGGGGTCCACTTTTTTACAAGGGCTTGCACAAATCATTTCTCATCATAAAAAGAGTCTCTAATCTTCCATACCTTCAAATCCCGGGCAGCGTCCAAAAAGATTACTTCCTACAAATGATAAACATGCTGCCAGTTACTGCAGAGAAATTCAAGGTAGAAACTGAGAAAGTTCAATAATCGTTCAGAACAATAAACAACCTTCAACACTGTATCGGCAGCTTGAAATAAAAATGAAACTATCATTAAAAGGCTCCAAAATATACCAGCTTCCTTTAATGATTGTCCAGCACTAGATCCACTGCAGAAGTAAACAGGGGCAAGTAAATAAAGTTAATAAAATATCTAAGGGACCTCTAATAACAATTCTTGCAGGCCAATGGATTTTAGGGATCTACTTTGCAAAGATTTAACAGATTTCCATACGTGGTGTGCTTGAAAGCAGTAAACTGTTCATAGTACACATCATGTAAATTCAATATCATTGATCAAAATTTTAGCATAGCATTAGTTCCACATCACTTACTCAAAAACAGGCCAGTCTCTACTTAGCTTTTCCGAGATATTTTATAGTTTGCTTCTTAACATCGGAGTGAGAACAAGCTCCACCTCAGATGGCCATACAAACAGAAGGGGTAGTCCATTATTCTATGGCTATAACTACAAGTTGGATTCTGTTAGCTTTCTATAATTCAATACAGAATCCACTCCAAGTATTCTCCTTAAGCTTTCTTCTTAATCACTACCAAAGGACTTGACTATGATCCGTGTAATGCAATGATTAACAAGATAAAAATAGGCATTAGCTTCAGTTCACCTCAAATATTTCGCAGGACTTCAACTATATTACTGAGAAAAAGATTCTGCTATTTTAGCCAAAAGGCAAAGATGAAAACCCCATCTACTGACTCCACAGCCAACCAGTGTCATTAACACTGCAAAGCAGTTTTAAATTATCAAGCTTTTCGTTCCATAATCTCCAGCAAACCTCACCCACATTTGGGTCCAGTTAGATCTTTCTATGTGCATGTCATTAAATTTAAATTCCCAAGAACTTGTACAGTCAATAAACTTGAGCGATTGGCCACAATTATAAACTGACCCAAGCCTTTTGTTAAAACCTATTTTTCAAACTCTACGATCCTTACTCCTTAGAGAAGCAGAAAATAATTGATCATAGATGAGCCTCAACATGAGGGCATAAATATAACTGTGCGTGTGTGTATAGGTATGTATATAGAACTTACCTTGCTACAGTTATGATTACGCCAAGTGCTACAAGAAAGCATCCGAGCAGTTGGTTTGCTCTATATCTTCTTCCAAGGAAAATAATTGACAGAAGAATTTGCCACACAAGAAAAGTCTGCAAAATAATTGCAGGAAATCAATTATTCAAGTTCAATATCACCTTCCAAAAAAGGAAAAGTTGTTGTCTGGCCTTAAGCAAGCATGAGCTTGTGGGCATATAGTACTAGATATGTGTAGACAAATGTAGGACCAGATTGGTTATGCCAGAGAAATAGTTTTGCCACAGAACTTAATGGATACAAGGTTCCTGATACAACCTGGTAGCATATAACAAGTTATGTAACATTTATATCATGTATCACATTAGTGCAAGAATTAACTTAATTAATTTGTATAATTTCAAAATATGCATATGCACTTCTACTTTTATTCTCAGTTTCATATTGTCCCTAATCAATATGCAAATGATCCATTTCATTTCTGGTCAAGCAAAACAAACTGGTTGGATCGAACAATACGTTTTTTTTTTAATGTCGGGGAACCTCTCCAAGACAGGGCCTTCGGACCCACCCCTGCAGAGTAAACCCCGGTCCCGTGCACCGCACCCTCGGAAGTTTCCTTACACAGAAATGGTTAAATCGCTGGCTTTTCCCTACTTTGAAGTTTCCCTACACGGAACAATATGGTTGGATCGAACAATATGTTTCAAACAACAATATTAAGTAAGGCACTACCAAAATAAAATCTAGTGATTATTCACCTTGAATTAGAAAACAGAGAAATAAAGAAGTTATTAAAAATGCCTCTTACCTGAGACAAAATTGGGATCGATGCTCCAGAAAGAATTGCTGATCCAAGGAAGGGAAAGAAATAAAACATATGAGATTTTAATGACTCTATCAAGAAGAAATAGCTAACTATCACACTTATCTATGAAAAAATTTAAAAACAATCATAAGCGGTTAGACAGATTACAAGTAAAAATAACAAGCAGCATTTATAAAGAGAACCACAAGCCCAAATAGAGAAACCCCAAATTCAGCAACAGTTGAGATTTGCTGTATGCCCTCAGACTACAACTATTGCTTGAAATAAATATGGCTCCGATAGTCTCCATAAGAATTACTTGACTAACTAGCCGTTTATGTTTGAATTTTCAATTTTCAACTGACTGGAATATTTGACTAAAAGATGGAAGTACGTATAAAACATCAACAGCAAAGCATTTTCCATTTAGCAACTAAGTTTTTTCAGAGATGAACATCCAATGAACCAGGTAAAATTGGGAACAAAGAAAAAGCGTGATGAAATGGCCTTTTACCTCCAGCTGCCATTCCAGTAGCAGCACCAAGGGCCTCCAAGAGACCAACGGCAAGGAATGGACCTTTCCGCATGGAAAGCATCTCATCTGTAACAATGCCAGCATGGTACCGGAGATACAATATAGAGAAGTAGACAACTACATATCTGGAAAACACAACATACAAATAAGTTAGTCCACATTAGTGAAGGCATCCCTAGAGTAATTTAATAATTCCATTAAAAAAAAAAAAAAAAAAACTGACAACCTTAACTTTGTAATGTTATATGACAACCTTAATTTAGTAATGTTATACACCACAATCTCATTCCACTATGTAAGATGTATTACATTTATTATTATTGGATGATAAAAAATATTCAATAAGAGTCATCTAATTGTGATAAATGTGCGACATCTTACATAATGGGATAGTAGTAGCATATAGAATTTTCTTTAAATAAAACAGTTATAACAAAAGAAGAGAGATACCGAGCATAAGAAATAGAATCCAAAACAAAGAATTCAAATTTTTATGTATGGAAACTGTATCCAATCTATATATATACTTCGCACAGTTGAAGAATAATTAAAACACAAGTAGTAAACGTTTGCTTCTTGAGATTTTCTTTCAATTGTTTTCAAAATAATAAGGTTATACGCATAGTCGCTTACAATACCTTAGTTGCAATCAAATCACAAAAACACCGTTGGGAATCATATCGTCGACTCTTCATATTGAAACTTATAAAATGATGAACAATTTGTTTGTGAAAAAAGTTGCTAAAATT
Source organism: Carya illinoinensis (assembly GCF_018687715.1). Taxonomy (NCBI): domain Eukaryota; kingdom Viridiplantae; phylum Streptophyta; class Magnoliopsida; order Fagales; family Juglandaceae; genus Carya; species Carya illinoinensis. Next base: position 28,836,161 of record NC_056765.1, read on the forward strand.
GTCGGGTGCAACATTCAAATTGCCACATACTTTTTGATCAGCACAAGCACTCCCTTTATTTAATTTCTTTTTAAGGGAGAGTATCCAAGTATTATTTGGAAAGACTTTGAGGGAATTATCATGTAGAGCAATGTTACATACAGTCATGGAATTGTAAATATCGCGCAATCGCTTTGAAAAAGAGTAGGGTTCACGATTAAAAAGTTAGTTTTTTTTCATGTGAGTCCTATATTAATTCATTTTTTTCAAAACGACTGCACTCCGCTTACACAACCACGACTGCACGCCGTTTACACAACTACGACTACAAATATCATTTCCCTATCACGTAATTCGACCGAAGTTGGATGCGATTCTCTTCTTTCTGGACCACACAAGAAAAGCAAAGACGACAAAAGGAGTCCGAGTCAGCAGCGGACGAAAAAGGCAATTAGAAGAAAAACCTCGATTCACTAAAAGACAGTTTGCCAAGTGGTCCAGCATAAAAGTCGAAAGAAAAACATGATTGGGGGGTCATTTCTATGGAATCTACACAAACTGTCGACGTTGGATACTTTTGTTCAACTCGGGCCCACCACTCATCGGACGTATGGTTCCAGTCCATTTTAGTAGGGTCCACCCACTTAAAGCTGTCCCACGCCGCGGCGTCTGCCGCATCTCCATGTTTTTCGTCGTTGACGAATTCTCCCAAAAGTTAATTCCTTCCCGATGTAGCTGACACGTGACACCGCAGCGAGGGGAATCTCTCTCCTTTTCCTCCATTGAGTGCAATTTTTTGTTTGTTACCCGATCGAGTAACATCAACAAGTATAACACACGTAATCGTGTATCATTGGCTTTACAAGTATCAGGGCTTCACATGGAAGAAATTATCATCATTTCAAAATTGTTTATAATTTTATTTTTAAATATAATTTAAATATAAATATTTTTTAATTTTTAATTTTTAACTTTTTTCTTTAATTATTATTTAATTATTTTAAATTTTTAAATAAGACATTAAATAATATAATTTTTTTAAAATAAAAATAACGTTCAAATAATTTTTTAACTCTAATATTTTTATTCGATAATATTATTTGCCTTTAGTATAGTCGCTAAAATGTTACACTCACTATATTCGATATCCACATAGCCTGTAGGCTCACGCAAATAAACGCAAGTTATTGATTTGGTCACGGCGTCGGGGGCGGCCGCCCACCGGTGGTTAAAAGACAATTAGAAAAACGAAGAACAGAAATGCAGCGTGCAGAACGTGCATATTTAAAAAAAAAAAGGCTGCGAGCGAGCCATACGTTGAAGCCAACGAGTTTGGATCTAGTGGGTTGGTCGTACTCGCAAGAAAAACCCAATTTGTCTAATTCAGTTGACCATTACCCTTATTAAGATAAGAGAGAAGCATGTATGCCGCCTATGGCTAACCACTGCAGTGAATTGTTGGGTAAAAAAATTTATTTATTTTGCTTAATTATTAAGAAAGTAATTTTAAATATATTGATATATTTATTTTATTTTTTAAAAAATATTTCAATACATTAAAAAAAATATAAAAATAAAGAAAATAAAAAATAAAAAGTAAAAAGTGACTAACGATTTAAAAAAAGTAAAAAAAATAAGAAAGCAAAAAATAAAAAGTGACTAACGATTTAAACGAGCTATCACGACACAATTGCAACAGTAGAGTAGTTAGGTTCGGTTTGGCATTAAGAAATTTTAATTTCAATTTTAAAATTCTTACGTAATCATTATAATTTTTTTAAATTTTTATATAAAATATAATAAACAATTTAACTTTTTTAAAATTTTAAAATAATAAAAATATTTTAATATTTTATCTTTATATTCAAAAAATTTATACAACCTTATACTATTCACACAACCTCCACACACTATTATTTTTTTAATTTTTATTATTTTATTATTTTATCAAATCTTTAATATATAAATAATGAATAAAAAATTGAATTAATTTAAAAAAATAAATTCATAAAAAATTTAAAAAAATAATATGTAAAGATTGAAAGGTTGTGTACATTGCTATTCAAAATTCTGGGTTTACCGCTAGACCGAACCTAGTGTGTGGCTCGAAAACCAACCATAAAGAACTTTTCAGCTCTGTCGGCGACTCGGCTGGATGGGTGGATGGGGGTGGGGTCGTTGAGGCTTGAGCTGGGTTCGTGACTGTGTTGTTACTATAGATTAGACTTGGTACGTGTGCACGAAATTCCATAGAAGCAGACATAGCGAACCAGAAAAAAGATATTGACCAAAAAATTAAAAAAAATAAACAGATAGAGTGAAGTTGAAGCTCGAGAAGCTTGATCTAAATCCCCTGCCAATAATTTTTAATCTGGTGGTCATGATTCATTAAATTTTGAAGTTTTTTCTAATTAAATAGCATCAAGCTAATAACTAACCAATAGCAGCGACTAGAGAGAGTAAAAAGCGGTAAGGTTGAAGTACCCGAAAGTGGCGAGCTGAGCGAGAAAGAAGGGGTAGTGCTTGAGAGGAACCAAGGCCAGCTTATACATCACCCGATTCCCTACTCCCATCACCACCGTCACCGCGGCTGCTACCGCTACCTTCACCGTCCGATCTCTGCTCGTAGACTCCTCAGCCTCCACCGTCCGATCCTCGCTCCCGGTCTTCTCAGCCAACGAGTACGAGCACGGGCCCACCGCCTTCTCCTCTCTACCTCTGCCTTCCGATCTCTCCCACGCCCCTCTGGATCCCACCGCTTCCACCACCAAAAGCCGCGATCTCAGCACGATCCCCGGCCGTTGTTGATTGAAGTAATTGCGAGGCAACCGCAGAATCTCTGCGGTCCGTGATGACTGCCGCAGACGTATCGTCCGGTCAGACACCACAGCACCGGCGCTTATACGGCGACAATATGACGCCATAAATTGTTGCGATTTGGAACAGTTAATCCAAAACAAGACAAACCTTTTTTCCACGCACAGAAAATGTGTGCGCTGTCACCCGCTGTGGCTGAGGGAGAGAGTTGGGAGACTCCCCGTGCAGAATTGAATGCGCAACGCTGTCTCAATAATTAAAAGAGTCTTCTCTTGTATTAAGAGTGCGGCGATCAGATACGCTCAACTCTATCGGGAATCGAAACGGGTTCCTTGTTTGAGGATTTCGCCTGGTCTGGAAATTGGAAAGCGAAAGCCAAATGCGATACGGCAAATTGAGAAAGGAAAATGCTAACGTGTCTCTTGGATTTGTTACTTGGTTTTTATTATTTTATTTTAATTTATTACATTTTTAAATATTTAAAAAAATTGTTACTAATAAGCTTATGTATTTTTTTAAGATTTATAAAAATTAAAAAAATAGAATGAACTAACAATCAACACTTTTAACCAAAGTTTAGAATACTGTACCAATTAAGATATTGGAATGAAAGATTTCGATACCAGTATCGTTTTATGTACCGTTTCAGAATAATTGATATATAAATAAATTATATATAAATTATATTCTAAAATAATAGTATATATGAATAAATTATACATAAATACATATATATATATATATTACAAATAGTCTGATTTGAATTAAGGGTAAAAAAATGAGCTTACAGTTTGAGAAGATAAAAAATAAATAAATAAATAAATAAATAAAGGCCGAAATACTAGCCGGTATTAGGTCTAGTACGAAACAAGTATAATACATATACCGGACTAGTAGCCGGTACGGTATATACCGGTTGTACCGGTCGGTACGGTACGATATGTTAAACATTGCTTTTAACATAGCTAGACAATGTTTTACTGCTGATTTGGAATTGACTTCCCTCCGACGATTCAGGGCAATTTCTAGTAATCGTTACTAACTATAAATCATCTTTGGGTTCGTGTGGGTTCTTCTCTCTTTGCATGAGAGTCTGTTTCTCTCTTAATGAGAGATTATTCTATCCTCATTTGGGTAATTGGGTATGACTTTTATGATAGTGCACTAGGGCTGAAAACCGACCGGCCGGTTTTGAAACCGACTAGTCTTTAAAAAAACAATGCATCAACCGACCGAAACCGACCGTACTGGGGGAAGAAAACCGGCCGGTTCCTTTGCCGGCCAGTTCCAGTCGGTTCCGGTCGGCTCCCCCTGTTTGGGCCGTGGGTTTTGGGCCCTGTTTTGGCCCTTTTATCCAAAATGTTTGGGTTTTTTTTTTTGTTATATATATATTTTTCCTGAATTCATCATCCAACATCTTTTTAATTTTTTGTTGTTAACTAATAATTCATCATTCATCATAATTCATATTATAAATAAATAAAAATAATAAATAACCAAAGCATTCATCATATTAACTAACTAATTACTATACTACTTACTACATAATTAAAAATAAATAAAAACTTCACTAGATATTTAGTATTACATATTACAAATTTGAAAAACAAACCAAATTGTCTTAAGCATAGCAAAAATACAAGCACAACAAATAACATAAATAAATGAAAAATATTGCTTCAAGCCTTCAATCTTCAATCGTCAATACTTGTCACGTTCGATTGTGCGGTCAACTCTATAAGAATAAATAAGAATAAAATATCAAATGTTAGTGAATTCATATTATGAAAAATATGCAAAATTAAATTATAATGAAAATTTGAAAACATTACCTGATTCTACTACAAAGCTCTCCACATTATTCATAGCCTCTTGGATATGAATGTGTGTTGCCGGATGCCTTAACCAATTTTGAGTGCAAATAAATGCCTCAACAGTTCTCGGAGCCAACGAACTCCGAAAAGGATCAAACACACGACCTCCCGTGCTAAATGCTGACTCGGATGCAACTGTGGAAACAGGCATGGCTAATAAGTCTCGTGCAATCCTCTAGTTAGCCTCATTTATTTTCCACCAAGTCAATAAATCAAACGATTCACTGAGTGCCTCACAACCATCTGATAAATATCAATCCACTTCAGTTTTGGTAATATTAGATCCCATGGTGGAAGATGCCCTATACCACTCCTTGAACCATTTGGTCTCACATTTGCCATCACTAACATTCATGGATCTAGATATTGGAGGGGGTTGAGAAACTGAAGTACTCGTGGTGGAACCAAATGTAGCATTATACTATGCATACAAATCTGCTAATACCTGTCTCACATTCGAAACCAACTCCTCAGCATGAAACTCATCATGGATTTTTTTCAAATGAAAAGTAAGAAGTCCTAACTTGCTTCGTGGATCAAGCACAACAGCAATTAACATGAACAAGTTCATCCTATCTAATGACCCCCAGTAATTATCATATTTGGTTCTCATATTTATGGCCATACTCCTCAAAAAAGTATTAGTACTCTCACTCAGCATAATCAATTCAGTTTGGAGATTACAAATCTCTAAAAAACTGGTGTTAGCTGTCACATATAAAGATCTAGAAAATCTAGTAGTGGCTTTATAAAACATCTCCAAAAATTTGACAAATACCCGCACTGTCTCCCATTCTGTAGCTTTAGGAGGTCCCATGTGCCCATCATCAAAGTAAGAAAAGAAATTATAATCTCCGCTCTCCATCCGCCCGAAAGCCTTCTCAAACTTCTCAGCTGCCTCCAACATCAAATAAGTTGAGTTCCATCGTATCTGTACATCAAGACACAACATTTTCTTATAATCAATTTTTTCTTTTTCTGCACATCTCTTAAACTTCTCTAATCTTGCTGGGGATGAACGCACACATCTCACTGCATTTCTAACCATTGTAATTGCATCATTGCACTCCTTCAAACTCTCACTCACAATAAGATTCAATATGTGAGCACAACATCTCATGTGCATATACTTACCCCCCAACAAATTCTCTGTAAAAAACTATTTCAAATAGGAAATTGCAGTATCATTCGAACTTGCATTATCAACAGTTACAGTAAATATTCTATCAATACCCCAATCAAGCAAGCACGACTCAACATATCTTCCAATGGTATCCCCTCGATGATTAGGGATTAAACAAAAATTAATTATTATTTTTTCTGCAATTTCCAATTCTTATCAATGAAATGTGCAGTCAGACACATATAATTCAAATTCTGTACTGATGTCCATATATCTGTCGTCAAGGAAATCCTCATGCCACCATCTCTAAACACTTTTTTAAGCTTCCCCTTTTCTACTTCATACAACTTCATACAATCTCTTGCAACTGTGACACGACATGGAACTTTAAACCAGGGTTCAAGAGACCAAGCAAATTTTCTAAATCCCTGTCCTTCAACAACCCTAAATGGCATTTCATCAACAATTACTATTTCTGCAATAGTCAACCTCGTAATCTCTTCACTGAATTTGTGGGTTACAAGAGTCTTTAATGTACTACCATCACTCTCTCCAATCCCCTCCTCCGGTGATGCCTCACCTGTCAATGTTTTTTTATACATATCCAAAAGTCCACGTTTATGAGAATTTTTACGACATGGAGACAAATGATTTTGCATCGTTGAAGTTCTGTTCCTCTTTGAGTGGCAAGCATAAATCTTGTCACAATAATTACATTTAGCTTTTGGATCATCTACAGGACAACCATCCACCTTCGTAAAATGATCCCATACAATTGACTTGTCCGTCCCTTTCTGTTTCTTAGGTAATAGACAAGTACTACTAGTAGGGGCACTAAGGGGTTTTGAAACATTGGTCTCTCTCACATCTTCTTCCAAATTAATGGTTGGTTGAGTTTCATTTGTATCAACATCAATAAGAGACGAAGAAGAATCCATCTAAATTATAAAACAAAATATAAATGTTATACAACATCACAAATTTGAAAATTGGCAAACATAACACAAAATATCCGAGCAGCTAGTTTGCAACATGGCAAACATCACAAGTCTAAGACTCTAATCTAAGTTGTTCACTCATCTTCTCTCAATTTATATAAATAATTAACAAGTTATATATATACACATTACACAACAAATTATATAAGTCAATATATAACAAAGTATATATATATATATATAACAAAATAGATACGTTTTATATACATAATATATATACATTACATATATAATATATATAACAGATTAAAATTTATAATTATATATATAAAATAGATTATATATATAATATATATACTATTTATATGCATTATAACAGATTATATATATATACATTATACGATATATATATACATTATAACAGATTCAATATAAGATACGATTTATATATATAATATATACATTATATATAATATATATAACAGATATAATTATAATCATATATAACAGATATATATAATATATATAACAAAAAAAAACTTCACAAGAATACTTACAGAGGCTGGCTTGCGAGGGAGTCACGGAGTGCTGCGGCGTTCACCGGTTCAACCTGCGGCGGCGTTCAACGGAGACCGTCACAGAGAGAGAGAGAGAGAGAGAGAGAGAGAGAGAGAGAGAATCCAGGGGGGGCGGCAAAAGAGAATAGGGAGAGGGAAGGGGGGAACGGGAAGGGTAATAACCCTAACCCATTCCCAACCAACCGACGTCGTTTGGTTGAGACCAAACGGCATCGTCCTACTTAAATTTTTTTGTTACTAACTTAAATAAAACGACGCCGTTTCATATGAAACGGCGTCGTTTTTATATAAGATATATATTTAAAAATATATATATATAAGGTCAGTCGGTTTACCTGTTTTCTGTGTGGGCGAATCAAAACCGAACCGACCGTGCTCGGTTCCTATTTATTTCTACCGCCGGCCGACCGGTTCTTCGCCAGTTCCAGCCTCCAGCAGTCGGTTGCCGTCGGTGGAGGTCGGTTCGCCAGTTTCTTGTACACCCCTATAGTGCACAACAGTTATTCATAGTTGTTTCCTCTATTTAATCATAAGATGGTGGAAGATATTTTCTGAAAAGTGGAAGGTTTTTCCCTATATGAACATGAAAAAATGGCAATTAATCTTTTTGAGCAGTGGGACTCAAATAATTCTTTTGCCATTGACCAATGCTTTCTCTTCAAACTTCTAACTGGGAAGTTCTTCAACAAAGAGGCCTTTAAGACAACGATGCAAAATTTATGGCATCCCTCTACTTGGTTCCATATCTATGATATGGAGGATAATTTGTTTTTGGATGCATTTGCAAAATAGGGTGAGGATGAGCGTATTATGAATAATGGTACATGGATATTTGGGAATAGTTTGGTGGTTTTGGTAGAGTATGATGGCTCATTGCAACTCTCAAAGGTTCCTCTCTCTATGGCTTCCTTCTTGATTCTGTTTTATGATCTCCTAGCGGATGGGATGAATTTAAGGGCATTGCAGAAGATTGTAGGGACTTTGGGCCATGTTGAGGACATTTATTTAAAGGAGTCTCAACCAAGGTGGGGAGAATTTGTTCAGGTCAGGATCTCCATGGATATTAATATGCCATTGTCACATGATAAAAGGGTATCGATGGAAAGCCAAGATTATGTTTGGATTTACTTCAAATAGGAAAGGTTACGACAATTCTGCTATTGTTGTGGTTTATTTGAGTATGGTGATTGAGATTGCTTGATTTGGATAAAGAACAAAGAAAAGTTTGAGATTGGAGGATTTCCTTACGGTCCATTGTTACGAGTTGAGGGTGCTTCAATGTGGAATATGCCTAGAATGGAAGTTAAAAACAACATGACCGAAGAACCTTCTTCTAGTAAAACGGTGATTGCTGAAGATCATAGTATACCATCTCTGGCGAAGGTAGAAGCAATGAACTCTTATGTTCCTCTATCACAAACAATTATTGATGGGAAGCAGTTGCATGATGACCCAAAACCCTTGCTGAATACATCTGAGTTTGCGTTGGGCCTAATCCGAGTTCAAGTGGGCCTTGTATATGGCCTGGTCCATCATTTTCAGTTGAAGCCCTAGCCAAATCTCAATCTCTTGCTATGCCTAAATCTAGGGTGTACAGAGAACCGTAGAACCAACCTCCACCAACAGCAACCAACAGTCGGATGCTGGAATCAGCCTGAATCGATGAAGAACCGGTCGGCTGGCAATAGAAAATAATGAAAACTGACTTTGGTCGACTCGGTCCCAGTTCAACCCCACAGAAAACCCCTGAACCAACTGACCATATATTATTTTATTTTTTTATATATACTTTATATAAAACGATGTCATTTCATATGAAACGGTGTCATTTTGTTTAAAATGTCTCAACAAAAAAAAATTAAATGCAATGACACCATTTGGTCTCATTTCTCAGGAACGGGTTAGGGTTACCTTCCCCCTTCCCCCCTCCCTCTTCCCTTTTTCTCTCTTCTACCAGAGTTTAACTCCGCTGCACCCCTAATTTTCTCTCACTCTCTCTAAGCCTCTCACTCTCTCATGTGTCATGACCTCGGCTGCAAACTCCCATTCAAGATTCAACGGCGCCTTTGTGACTGAGTGGTGACCTCCACTCAACGGCACCGCAGAAGAACCCGTGACTCCCTCACACCTCCGTATTTTCCTCCAGCCACCGTGACTCCCTCCGGCCTCTGTGAGCATTCTCTTCTCTTTCCTTTTCATATATAAATTATATATATTATATAAATTAACAATATATAAATTATTTATTGTTAACTTATATATATAACTATTAACATATATACTATATAATCTATTATCAGTTATTGTTAATTATATATATAATCATAATAATATGTTATTGAGTCGTGCTTGCTTTGACTTACATATATTGTTAAGTGCTTGCTTCAATTAAACCAAGTTATTGTTAACTTGTAGTTTTTCAAATTTTTTGACTTACATATATTGTTAACCTGTATTTGTTAACTTATATATATATAAATATATATATATATATATATTAACGTATATACTATATAATCTGCTATTAGTTATTATTAATTATATATATAATCATAATAATCTGTTATTGAGTCGTGCTTGCTTTGACTTACATATATTGTTAACTTGTATTTATTATATATATATATATATATTAATGTATATAATCTGTTATATATATTAACGTGTATAATCTGTTATATTTATATAGATTAACGTATATAATCTGTTATATTTATATAGATTAACGTATATAATCTGTTATATTTATATATATTAACGTATATAATTTGTTATATAATCTGTTAAAAATACACTATGTCTATGATTCTGTATGTTTAAAAATAGTTCATATAAATTGAGAGAATATGAGCAAACAACCTAGATTAGAGTCTTCGACTTGTGATGTTTGCCATGTTGCAAAACTAGCTGCTGTGTTATTTTATTTTATGTTTTCCATGTTGCAAAATTGTGATGTTGTATGAAATCTTAAAAATTATAAACATATAACATTTATATTTTGTGTTATAATTTAGATGGACTCTTCTTTTTCTCCGATTGATGTTGATACAAATAAACCTCAACTAACAATTAATTTGGAAGATGATGTGAGAGAGACCCAAACATCAAAACCCTCTAGTGCTTTTACTAGTAGTACTTGTCCATTATCTAAGAAATGGAAAAGGACGGACAAGTCGATTGTATGGGATCATTTTATGAAGGTGAATGGTTGTCTTGTAGATGATCCAAAGGCTAAATGTAATTATTGTGGCAAGATATATGCTTGCCACTCAAAGAGGAACGTAACTTCAACGATGTAAAATCATTTGCCTTCATATCATAAAAATCCTCATAAACGTGCATCTTTGAATAAATACCAAAAAACATTGACAGGTGAGGCATCACCTGAAGAAGGGGTTAGAGAGAGTGATTGTAGTACATTAAGGACTCTTGTAACCCACAAATATAGTGAAGAGATTGCAAGATTAGCTATTGCAGAAATGGTAATTATTGATGAGATGCCATTTAGGGTTGTTGAAGGACAGAGATTTAGAAAATTTGCTTGGTCTCTTGAACCTTGGTTTAAAGTGCCATATTGTGTTACAGTTGCAAGATATTGTATGAAGTTGTATGAAGTAGAAAATGGAAAACTTAAAAAAGTGTTTAAAAATGGTGGCATGAGGATTTCGTTGATGACAGATACATGGATATCGATACAGAACTTGAATTATATGTGTCTAACTGCACACTTCATTGATAAAAATTGAAAATTACAGAAAAAAAAATTAATTTTTATTTAATCCCTGATCATCGAGGGAATACTATTGGAAAATATGTTAAGTCGTGCTTACTTGATTGGGGTATTGATAGAATATTTACTGTAATTGTTAATAATGCAAGTTCGAATGATACTGCAATTTCCTATTTGAAATAGTTTTTGATATGTAATGTGTTGGGGGGTATGTATATACACATGAGATGTTATGCTCATATATTAAATCTTATTGTGAGTGAGAGTTTAAAAAAGTGCAATGACGCCATTACAATGGTTATAAATACAGTTATATATGTGCGTTCATCTCCCGCAAGATTAGATAAGTTTAAGAGATGTGCAGAAATAGAAAAAATTGATTATAAGGAAATGTTGTGTCTTGATATACAGACATGATAGAACTCAACCTATTTGATGTTGGAGGCGGCTGAGAAGTTTGAGAAGGCTTTCAGGCTGATGAAGAGTGAGGATTATAATTTCTTCTCTTACTTTGATGATGGGCACATGAGACCTCCTAAAGCTACAGAGTGGGAGACAGTGCGAGTGTTTGTTAAGTTTTTTAAGATGTTTTATGAAGCTATTATTAGATTTTTTGGATCTTTATATTGACAGCCAACACCAGTTTTTTAGAGATTTGTAATCTCTAAATTGAATTGATTATGCTGAGTAAGAGTACTAATAATTGTTTGAGGAGCATGACCATAAACATGATAACCAAATATGATAAGTATTATGAGTCATTAGATAGGATGAACTTGTTCATGTTAATTGTTGTCGTGCTTGATCTATGAAGCAAGTTACAACTTCTTACTTTCCACTTGAAGAAAATTCATGATGAGTTTTGTGCTGATGAGTTGGTTTCGAATGTGAGACAGGTATTAGCATATTTGTATGTAGAGTATAATGCTACATTCGGTTCCACCACGAGTATCCCAGTTTCTCAACCCCCTCCAACATCTAGATCCATGAATGAAGGTGATGGCAAATGTGAGACCAAATGGTTCCAGGAGTGGTATAGGACATCTTTCGCCATGGGATCTAGTGTTACCAAAACTGAAGTGAATCGATATTTATCAAATGGTTGTGAGGCACTCAACGCATCGTTTGACTTGTTGACTTGGTGGAAAATAAATGAGACTAATTATCCTATACTTGTGAGGATTGCATGAGACTTATTGGCCATGCCTGTTTTCACGGTTGCGTCCGAGTTAGCATTTAGTACGGGAGGTCGTGTGCTTAATCCTTTTTGGAATTCGTTAGCTCTGAGAACTGTTGAGACACTTATTTGCACTCAAAATTGGTTAAGGCATCTGTCAACACCCATTGATATCCAAGAGGCTATAGATAATGTGGAGAGTTTTGTAGTAGAATCAAGTAATATTTTTTTTTTTTGCTTTCATTGTAATTTAATTTAAGTATTTTTTATAATATGAATTCACTAACATTTGATATTTTATTCTTATAGAGTTGGCCGCACAATCGAACGTAACAACTGTTGACGATTGAAGGATTGAAGCAGCAATGAGCAAACATGAAAATCGATATTTTTAATTTTTTGCATTGTTGCTATGTTTAAGTCTTTAAGACAATTTGTTTTCATTTATTTATATCATTTTTTTACTTGCATTTTTGCTATACTTATGACAACTTGGCTTGTTTTGTAAATTTGTAATATGTAATACTAAATATCTAGTGAAGTTATTTTTATTTATTTTTAATTATATAGTAAGTAATATAGTAATTAGTTAGTTAATATGATGAATGATGAATGATGAGTGCTTTAGTTATTTATTATTTTTATTTATTTTTAATATGATGAATGATGAATTTACAAGATCTTGGATGATGAATTGAATGATTAGTTAAGAACAAAAACTTAAAAAGATATTGGATGATGAATTGAAGGGGGGGGGGGGGGGGAAGAATCCCCAAACTAAGCAAAAAGATGTAATGGATAAAACATGGCCCAAAACCCACGGCCCAAACCGACCATGCAAACTGACACTGACTGTGATTGGCCGGCAAAGGAACCTACTGGTTTTCTCCCTCATACACGGTCAGTTTTGGGCCATTTCCACCCTCAATGTTCAAAAGCCGATCGGTTTCGATTTAGGTAAAAAACTGAACTGTATAGGTCGATTTTTAGCCCTACCTAAATCACAAAAGGGGAAGGGAATTCTACAAATTGGCGACCATGATCAGTGTGGTGTACCTCGGCAAGCAACAGTGGTTCCATCTAAGCAGCATCATAGCCAAGGTGAGAAATGATCAACCGATTCTATCAGTTTGGGTCATCTTAAAAAACTGAAATCCATTGATGAGAAAGTTATGGTAGAGATTCCGATTTTATCGGCGGAAGCTAAGACTTAGCCCCGTTGGACGCCATGAAAATAATGAGTTGGAACTCCCGAGAGCTTGGGAACCCTTGGAGAGTTCGTGTACTCCGAGATTTAATTCGAAGGGAAGATCCTGGAATTGTCTTCATTATGGAGACTCACTGTGATGTTTGTCAAATGGAAAGATTGAAGTATCGACTGGGGTTTTCTTACTTTCTGGCGGTGGCTAGCGATGGTCGAAGTGGCGGGCTCTATCTCTTTTGGCACAGTGAGATAAATCTAATCCTACGCTCTTACTCTAAATATCACTTTGATGTATGTGTTTCAGATCCTGTCAATTTAATTACGTGGAGATTATCAGCTATATATGGTCATCTTGTAACTCATCTTAGGCATGAAATTTGGGATTTACTTCGCCAGTCGAATGAGCAAATGCTTGATTTTCGAGTTGCGTTAGATTATTGTCACCTTAAAAAGTATGGATACCGCGGGACCATTTTTTACATGGAGCAATTTAAGAAAGGGGGAATGTGATACAAGAAAGATTAGATTGTTTTACAAGTACTCTTAATTGCTTAAAGTAATATCCCTTGTGTAAAGTCTAAAATATCCCTACATCTATATCTGATCATAGTTGTTTGTTATTGAATACTATGGATATGGGCCACCATTATTACAATCTTGCACACTTATTTAAATTTGAGGCAATGTGGGTAGGCACAAAGGGATGTGAGGAAACAATTGAGAATACTTGAGATGTGTATAAAAAGGCGCCCCTAACTGAGACTTTAAGACAGTGTGGGTCAAATTTAAGAGCTTGAAGTCACTCTCTTGTTGGAAATGTACAAAGGAAGTTTGCTATGAAATGTAGGGAATTTGAATTATTACAGGCTTCACCCATACATTCCTATCAAGCTATGTGTAATGTTAAGAAGGGTATTAATTTTCTGCTAGAAAATAAGGAGCTGATGTGGAGGCATAGATCTAGAGTAAACTGGCTAGGCGCTGGGGACCAGAATACTAAGTATTTCCACTTTAAAGCATCTCAGCAACGTCGCAGGAATTTAATATTCAACTTTAAAGATGATGATGGCAGATTATATGAAGATTCCACTTGTTTTCTTTGACTGCGAATTACTTTGTTGAATTGTTTAAGTCCACTACCCTACTGCTATTGATGATGTTTTAAGTTCTATGCAATAATGTGTTTCAGATTCAATGAATGTTGATTTAACGAAGCCTTTTAGTGACATTGAAATTAGGACTTGCATTATTATAGATGCAAGCACAAAAAGCACCAGGTTTGGATGGGATGCCTTCATTATTTTTCTAGAAGTATTGGCATGTGGTGGGAGGAAAAGTGATTGCTGCGATGTTACAAGTCCTTCATTCAGGTATTATGCGTGCTTAATTAAATTTAACTCATTTGGTGTTAATTCCAAAGAAAAGACAGCTTGAGTACATTAAGGATTATAGACCTATTAGTTTATGTAATGTGGTCTATAAGATCATAGCTAAGGTCCTAGCTAATCGGTTGAAGTTGATTTTACCAAGGATTATTTCGCCATCTCAATGTGCTTTTATTTCAAGTAGGCTTATTACGAACAATGTTTTGGTGACTTATGAGACATTGGATGCAATACGAAGAAGAATAAGGGATAAAAAAGGTTGTATGTCGATTAAATTAAATATGAGCAAGGCGTATGACCCGGTTGAGTGGCTGTTTTCGGAGAAAGTTTGTTCAAGATGGGCTTTGCTTGTGCATTTATTCAGTTGCTCATGATGTGTATCACTACAGTTTCTTATAAAGTTCTTATCAATGGGATTCCTTCGAATTTAATTTTACCGACCCGAGGATTACAACAAGGCTGTCCACTTTCCCTTTACTTATTTGTTATATATGAGGCTTCGTCTTTAATGTTGCAGTAGGCTGAATTACATCATTTGGTCAAGAGGGTTTGGGTTTTCAATAGAGCTCCATGGATTTGTCATTTACTTTTTGCTGATGATAACATTATTTTTTGTTGAGCTTCAGTGGTGGAAAATATGCATCTTCAAAATATTTTATCTCTTTATGGGAGCTGCATTAGGCCAATTATTGAATAAGGAAAAGACTGAGCTATTGTTTAGTAGGAATGTGAATGTTGAAGTAAGAAATGCTATAAAGGAACTATGGGGTGTTTGTTCTATCCAATTTGATGATAGGTATCTTGGATTACCCTTTTTTGTTGGGAAATCGAAACTAACCACTTTTCGGGATATTAAAGATAAGTATGGGCAAACTTACAACGCTGGAAAGAAAAGTTACTATTGTAGGCTGGTCGTGAGATTTTGATAAAAGCTGTAGTTCAGGCAATACCCACATATGCAATGAGTTGCTTTAAATTACCAAAAGGATTGTGTCGGAATCTAGAAGGGTTGATTGCACGTTTTTGGTGGGGACAAAGAGAGAAAGTCATTGGATGAGTTGGAAACGTTTATGCAGTTCTAAAATTTCTAGTGAGATTGGTTTCTAAGATTTTGAAGCATTTAACTTAGCTCTCTTATCTAAGCAAGGTTGGCAGCTGCAAACTAATCATTCTTTTTTATTTGGTTTTCAAGGTCAAATATTTTCCACACTCTAATTTTTTATCATCTAATATTGGCTCTAATCCTTCTTATGTGTAGTGCAGTATATTTGAGTCTAAATCTGTTGTTCAATTTGGCCATTTGTGGCATATAGTAAAATAAGAACAAGTGAGGATTTGGTTAGATAACTGGTTGCCGAGCTCCCCTAACAAGAAAATTATTACTGCATGTAATGTTCTTGTTGCTGATGCACATGTTAGTGATTTATTAGACTTTTCACAGTTGAGTCAATAGAGGACTGATTTGATACACCAGGTATTTCTCCCTTTCGAGACTGCTGAAATCCTTAAAGTCCTTTTATTTGCTCACTGGAATGTTGATAAAATGGTGTGAGGTTGTACGAGAAATGGTCAATTTAGTGTGAGGTCAGCCTATCACTTAGCACTTCAGTTAAGAAATGTTACTGTAGTTGGAAGTAGTTCACATGTTAATTCTACTACAACATTTTGGAAGGGTATTTGGCATTTGAAGTTACCTAATAAAGTCAAAAAAATTTTGTGGAAAGCATGTAATGATAGTTTACCCACTAAGAGCTAGTTACATCATTATAAAATAGTTGATTCTTGTGTGTTTGATTTCTGTCTTGTGGAACTGAAGATGTTTACCATGCACTATGTAAATTTTCTAATATCTCAATAGTTTGGGTGAATTATTTTGAGAAGGATTTACATCTTCTAGATGAGCATTTCCATTTCAATAGATTGGTTGGGGCAATTATGGCTCTTAATGATCCAAATATTCTTTCACATTTTGCTGTTGCAGTTGGGTTATTTGGAAATTTAGGAATTTAAAGATTTTTCAGCATACAAAGATTTTGGTTTGTGATGTTATGAAGAATTGTTTTTCCTATGTTGAATGTTATATGTTTGGCTCGGAAATGCTTAAACTTCCTAAGCATCAATCTTCTTTATGTTGGAAACCTCCACCAAGTGGGCAGTACAAGTTGAATTTTGATGAGACTATTTTCAATCAGCAGTATAAGTCTGGGGTGGGCGCAATTTTAAGAAATAACAAAGGGAGTATGATTATGACCATGTCAAGAATGGAAAAAAATTTTTTGGTGGAAGTCATATTCAGGCGTCAGCAGCTTTTAGGGCCTTACAAATTATCTCTCATATGGGAATTTCACATTTGATCTTGGAGGGAGATTCTCTTATTGTTATTGAAGCAATTAAATCAACCAATACTCAAGAATTTAGCTGCAACCCTATTATTAGAGAGATTCAGTTATTGTTATCTTATTTTCAGTTTTTTGAAGTTCTTCATATTGGACGGTAGGGAAATGAGACAGCACATATATTGGCTCCGAATGCACGAGTTGTTGCAAATACTCTCAAATGGTGGTT
This sequence comes from Carya illinoinensis, assembly GCF_018687715.1. Classification (NCBI taxonomy): domain Eukaryota; kingdom Viridiplantae; phylum Streptophyta; class Magnoliopsida; order Fagales; family Juglandaceae; genus Carya; species Carya illinoinensis. The sequence continues at coordinate 28,853,531 of NC_056765.1, forward strand.
TTATCCTCTTTAATTTATTCAAGTAAGTTTAGAAGTGGATGCAGTGGATTGTTTAAGGGCGTGAATGAAGCTTTAAAAATAAAAATAAACCCAACCCGTCATCATTTTGACATGGATACAACTTTATCTAATTTTTAAAATATATAAAAAAAATAGCTTTTAATTAAGAATAAAAGGTGTATTTTTTTTGTAATATATTAAATTTATTTAATTATAAAATTTTATAAGAATAAATGGTGTGATTTTATGAATTCATTTTTTATAAAAAGTTTTCATGAACGAACTATTTCTTTTAGAATAAACTTGTAATTTTAGGATAGGCAATAATATATTTAGGACGAACTCTTTTCTAAATGAAGTATTCACTGACTAACATATAAGTTCGTCTCATTTCATCTCATCTCTTTTGGGTAAATGAGAACACATTTTCATAACGATCACATGTTTAAAGGATATATGAAAAGTTTTTTAAATTAAAATTCTTAAATATATGTTTATCACATATTAAAAGACATTTCTAATTTTTATAAATAGACTGAGGTCATGTTTGAAAAGTAAACTCATATCGAAACTTTTCATAATTCTTTTTCAGATATCACTCAAATATGAAATATTTTTTTAATTTTTTCATCTAATTATATTACCTAATCATTATCTAAACTCAAAACTCAATATAACTTTTCCAAACTTACAAATTAAACATAAAAAATTAAAAATAATATTAAGAAATTATATTTAAACAATTTTTTAATTTTATAATACTTTTATTTAAATTTTTCTCTCTCGTTTCTCAAATTTTAAAAACTATCTTAATTCAAACTATTTTACTATTATTCATAATTTCATGAGATTTTCATTTCATCTTATTACCTATTCATCCTTTGAGTTTCCAAGAAAACTTGGGCAAAGTCTGGAAAGGTGGAGAACAAACAAATTTGACACCATAACGGTTATATAGTTCGTTCTAAGTAAATGATTTTTTTACTTATATTTTCAATAATCATTTCTGTTTTCAGAATCTAACGGAAATATTAGAAATTGAGTAATTCTAGGGAGCAGCCACTGTTTATGCTGCACACCACACATTCATAGGTATTTATAGGGTGTAAGGATGCTTTTCATAAGATATATAGATATTTTTTATAGGGTGTGTGGTGTGCAGTGATGAATAGTGGCTGCTCCCAATATTTTCTCTTAGAAATTCTATCAAGCAATCATTTAAGAGTCCTGCTACATCCACCGAAGGATGTAGCCCGAGACCCCACCGAATAAGTCAGTTTTTTATTTTATTTTTTATCTTTTTTATTTTTATTTTTTTATTTTTAATATTCTTAAATATTTTTTAAGAATAAAAAAAATTCACAACATCACTAAAAAATACATGCTTAATCACTACGTTCAAAAAAAATAAAAAATAAAAATCATCATTCAGGATACACTTTGGGTCCCCAATTCGGGAGCCAAAGCATTTCCCATCATTTAACTGCAACAAATTGGGGCTGTATGAAATCACAAAGTATTTGTTGAGGCAGATTTATAAAGTCATGATATGTTGTTATGAAGGCAATGTTAATTATTGCCTAATACGCTTTGGAAATTTTTTTAAGCTGCTTCTGCCCCTTCTATGTGTGGATGAAAAGGCCATGTGGTGAATTTTTGGGGAGTGTGATGGGAGCTTCTCTTAGCAGCATGGGATTCTTTGTGGCTGTGTGTGTCATGATGCAAAAATATGTAAACATGTTGTTTAGGCACAGTCGCGCATAGAGACCTTATGAACAACATAGAGTTACTTGTGGTTTTTTGCCCTTTCTGACCTTCTGTAGTTCCCAAACATGTAAACATTGATGTGTACCTTTTGTTTTGTGTTTCTGCACTCTGTATTTTGATGTAAACATTGATGTTAGATAATGTAATGCTTCACTCTGGACATTGGATCGATGAAGCTAATTCTGTGTTTCTTCACTGATATTTGGATGATTTGATATTTTTCCCAAGTTTTTTCACATTATTTCATATATGCGAATGACCGGAAATTGAATTAATGAGACATTACTTTTCCTGAGGGAATCATGTTCGTGGGAAATAATTAAAATACTTTTCTTGAGAGAACGATGTTGGTGGAAAATGATTAACTTGACTTTCTGAATGATCATTTCCCGCAAGTTGTGATCGTGGGAAAAGGTCCAGATTTTTCCCTTCATTCACGAACAACTTTGGTAGCGAAATAACTTATCTCCACCAAAAAAAAAAAAAAAAAAACTTGCGGGTTAAACTATTACGCACGGATCCTTTTGGTGGCAGTTTGAACTATTTCTCACGAATTTAGCCTAAAATCCACGCTTATTTGCTGCGAGCTCAGAACTCTGACTCTTTCCCTGTCGATGTCTTTGTGAAAAATAAAAAATAAAAAAGCATACTTTTGCCACGAGTTACGTTTTTTGTGGAAAAAACTCAAAAAAGCACTTGATTCCACGAACTTCCCGCAACTAGATTCGGTGAGAAAAGAGCTTTCCCCACGAACGTCCTACCTTTTACCACCACAAACCCTCCTAAAAAAAACTGATATTTGTTCTAGCATAATTTCTACAAACTTAGAGCATTAGTAGTGAGCTAAAATAAGTTAAAATTTAACCAAAAAATAACTACAGTGCAAAATAAAGTACGATAATAGGTTTAACAAATGAACAGTAAATTTAATCATAAACAATATAGCTGGCCAAATTTATTGAGTGGAAGGGACTGGTCAAATATTATTTTTAGATTAAAAAATTCACTTCCCGTTGCCATATAAAAGGTCTCGTGGTTGAATCCTTGGAACACATTTCGGCAAATGTAGGATTCCAAAGCATATTTGGCATGCTGTGTTGCAACAACTAAGCAAGCTGCGATGGTGGCGATGGTGGATGTAAGATCGTCGGTGGCATTGGCAACAACATCGGCTTTGATAGAACGCACGGCTTGAGCAATGTCCCAATGGGCAAAGCGCATGAGGGAGAGGAGTAGCATCATGAAGGACTTGGATGCGTCTTTCACCTGCTTCATTGTGGTCTCGAAAACTTCTGGTGCTGGCCCTGCCATGATTGGGACTAGTAAAATTATGGGTATATCAAAGTTAACATTCTCTAGGTCATTCATCCCACTCATTTGAATTTCTAAATACCATAATCAGAAGAAATTAAATAACTTGGATGAAGAGTTTTTATCGTAAGCAATAACCTGTCTTCTTCGAATGTCTACAAAGCGGTGTTTCAAAGTGAAATCGGTCCCCATTTATGGAATAGTGAAAGATTTAAAATAATCATATTCAAATTACAATTAAAATTAAAATAATAAAAAGTTTAAAAATTAATATTTTAATAAAATAGTGAAAGATTTGTTGAGCCTATTATTTGGTGTTATAAAAAGTGACTAGTTAAAATTTGTAAAAGTGAATTTTCTAACTAAATTTTAGTTAAAGTTTATTGAGACCACTATTAATGCTCTTAGTTCTCCAACCACTAAAATTTGTCCATGACTCAAATGAGTTAATGAACAAATTTCATTTTAGTTCCTCTGTGATACTAAAATTTATCCATGCGATTGACAAAAACAAATATCACTTTGTCATTGGACACCAAATATGTTGAACCATATGGAAAATGTTAGTCTACCGAGGCTATCGATTTTTTTACTTAATGATTAAGGAAGTATTTTTTAATAATATTGTGAATTAAAAAATATATATATATTTAAAGACAAAAAAATATATATGAAAAAAATAAAAATAAAAAGCTCATTTGGTCTTGTCGGTAACTTCTCTCATGCTACACCTTTGAATTGTATTAAATTACTATAGATCAAAGTATGGATGACTCCATAACGATTATTCTGTTGCATGCCAATTTTAAATGACATTAGACATTTAAGTGGTTTCGTTGGCATTGAAACTAGATAGTTTGTAATTAGTATTAGAAAAAATGTTGAAAATGAGTGTAGGCAAATTTTTTAAATTTTTAGCTGCCTATTGTTTTATACATTTTTGTTTGAATATAAATTTATATTCATTTAAGAAATTTTATTATTGATCATTTTTTAAATTAAAAGATTATAAAAAAAAATGATTATTGCTTTCTATATAATGAATCTATTTTTGTTTTTGCAGAGGAGTGGAGTGCGTCTTCTTCCGAACTCATCAACGGTCAATGACTCCCTCCGTACTACTCGTAATCCTTATCCTCTGTGTCTCATAAACCCTTCTAGAGGGTTTAGGGTTTTGGGCCTTTTTTTCTTTTCGATTCAATAGGCGCATGCGATGATTTTTATCCCTGATAGCTAGAACAAGAATGGTTGATAAAATGGTGAAGCGCAGGAAGGTCTCCATCAGTGAGGACAATATGTCCACTCTCTTACGAAGGTTCGATCTTCTTTTTCTTTTTGTTTAGAATCTATTGCTTTCAGTGAATTTTTATTTTTCTGTTGGACTTATTACCTATGTAGTTGTTGTTTTCTGTTTTTTCATTTTATTTGAAATTTTATTCTTTTCCTTTAAATTGGGATTTCTTATGGTGGTTGTTGGATGTTAACATTGATGTTGCGCAGGTATACGGCGACAACGGTGCTGGCGTTGCTTTGTGAAGTGGCGCATTGTTCGGACGTGAATATCGATTGGGAGGCGTTGGCCAAGAATACTTCAACTGGTATTTCTGATGCTCGAGAGTATCAGATGCTATGGCGCCATTTAGCTTACCACCACGCTTTGCTCGATAAATTCGAAGATGGGGCTCATCCTCTGGTTTGTTTGCGGCCTCTTCAGTTTCAGATTCTCCAATTGCTACACATTTGAATTATATTTGAATTTTGAAGCTTCATAATTTTTTTTTTATTTTTTATAATTAATTAGGTTATTTAAAATAAATTAGTCTGTGCAATAGTTTGTTATGATTAAATTGAATTTGTGAGGATATGAATAAGAGAGTTTATGTGGTGGTATTGAATTAGTGATTGTAATTAGTTAATATTGATCATGCTAAATTGTCATTGTGGCATTTCCCACTAACCGGATTGGCATGTGTTTGCATCTAGAATGATGGGGGAAATCCTGAAAGAGCTTCATGTTTGTGTGGGTATTAAATGGGACACCTTTTGAGTATATAAATTAATGTATTATGGGACCATTTGGGCATACAAGAATCTAAGACGTGAAATCATATGGGGAGGTGTGAACAAAAACTATCATGTCTTGAGTTTGTGCTTTATTCTGACTTCCAACTTATACTTCGGTTTGACGCTGAAGATTTTGGACGTTTTGGAGGTAACATATCGAGTGCTCTGACCATGAAAAAGCATTACAAAAGATTTATTCTTTATAATTTTCTTTTATGTATTAATCATAAATACATTAAAAATATAACCAATTTGTGATGCTTACCTGACTTTGGATTTTACTATCCTTTTGCATATCCATATCTTTGAGTGGTAATCATGTACAGCCCTATCTTGAAATAATGGAATGTTTTGTACTATTCATAGATGTGTGATTATCATACAACTTTCCCCACACTATCTTGGAAGCTATAGCTTTGTAATTTGGCTTGAAGTACTTAAGCTACACATACACACATTATATTTTTCACATTATAGTGCACTTACCTTAAATTTGGATTGCAGGATGATGATAGCGATTTAGAATGTGAAGTGGAAGCTGTTCCCGTTGTTAGCACTGACGCCTTGACAGAGGCTGCAGCATGTGTGAAGGTATGTTCAATGTTTTGCATACTATGTGGCAATTTGCTTTAGGATTCTTCATTTTGCATTTACTATGAAATCCCTTTCTGATGGATTGGGTTCTGCTTGATGAATCGACTATTTCTATTTTTTGCTAACTTGGTTGGCCAAATAGCTTTCAGATGTTATTTGTTTGGAATTTTGCTTTTTGACACAAACCCTATTTTCTGATCTAAGAGTGTAAGGTTTTCGAAGTACTCAACATCTTATAATTTGATGAAAACCTATGAATTTTTAGTCATATTAGAAGATTAATGGTTGAAACATAGGGGCTACCCAAAATCTAGTTACTTGCTCAACTATGAATAACTGCCTGTGACTTGCTGATTCTGATTGGCATATATACGCAGAAAGGGTCCAAATTTTCCAAATGTTCATTCCAGGAACCCTCCTGACAAAACCCATTCTTAAATTCCCACCATCTATGTGGATGGTGTATAATGCACTAGTACATTTTAGAATGCCTTCGTATCATTTTGCTCTTAATGAGTGGGACTGCAGCTGAGGTTTTAGAAAAAAGTAGTCTGTTTCTATTTCCGTGTCAAATTGATTATTGGCAGTTTATTTAGTATAATTATCCTAGCTGAATTGCTGTCTAGCTTCAGTCTATCTTTGTTAAGTTTCTGGAGTATGCCAAGAAGGCAGAACATAAAATTTCTGTCAACTACTTACGGCTGGATGCATGTTTTACACATCCAAAGGGGATTCAATATCTAAACAAACTAATTGTTTGAATTATTTGTTGGTCTTGCTAGTTCATAGATTTCATCTTTGTTGTTCTTGCTAGTTCATAGATTTCACCTCCTGCTTATTCTATGGGAATGGTTGCTTTGTTCAGGTGCTGATTACTTCTGCTTTACCAAGTGATTCTAGTCTCCCAAACAGCTCATTAGTTGAGGCTCCATTAACTATAAATATACCAAATGGCCCATCATCTAGAGCTCCTTCAGAAATTCCGGAAGCCACTTGCTCAATGCAAGGGATGAACATTACTATTCCTTTCTCTGTTCAGAAACAGCCACTATCTGCCGCTACACCTGCTGAAGGATTGGATGTGAATGGATCAGCCAATGGAACCTTACCTCCTCGAAGGAAAAGAAAACCATGGTCAGAGACAGAGGATATGGAACTGATTTCTGCTGTGCAGAAATTCGGTGAAGGAAATTGGGCAAATATTGTACGGGCAGACTTTATGGTTGATAGGACTGCTTCACAACTCTCTCAGGTTGTTTTGCTAAGCCAACACTTTTAATTTTACAAGGTTTTTCAACCCCAATGCCTTTTCTTCATCCGCAAAACATTCTATTATATACACATGCACCAGTTCATGTTCATTGGTAACTCATTTGATTAATTCTCAATATCATTTTCTAGGTTAAGCCATTCCATTGTACACACCTATTATAAAAGAATGATCTTTGGAGTTACCTAATCCCATATGTGATTGACCACTTTTTCATTTTCAATATATATATATATATTTTATAAGTAATAAAAGAAAAAAGAGTGGAGGAAAGCAACTCCGTAGAGTTTGCAAATTTCAATATTGTTTAACTAGCTGACCACTTTTGCCCTTTGGGGTGGATGATAGCTGGTCGATTTCTAAGGAAATTCTTGAAATGTGACATCTTTTGGACAGGCTATGAAGTACTCTGCCGCAGCTTGATGCATAGATGGTGGTTCTTGCTTTACTATGAATATCATAAGCTGGGAATTTCCTGATTTGACAATTTTGGGCCATATGACACATTTAATAGAACTTTGTCAGCATTTCTGAAAAGTTTTATTTTTATTTTTTGCAAAATAAGACACATCTGTAGTTCTAATTTCCACATCATAGCATTCCACATTTGATGATGCCAAGCCTTGTCTCAGTTCTAAATTTTCAAAAATAATTTGGGAGAGGAGACTAAGATTCCTTTAGTAAGCTGGAAAAGTTTGCTGTCCGATTGTTGATGGAGAATTGGGGGTTCGTAATTTGTGTAGTTTTAATAAGGTGTTGTTGGGGAAGTGTTTGTGGATATATCATAGGGAAGAGGAACTGTTATGGAGGGGGGTGATCGATCGGAAGTATGGGAGTGATTGGGGGGGATGGTGCACTAAGGAGAGTAGGGGGTCTTATGGCATGAGTTTATGGAAGTTTATTAGGAAAGGATGGGATTATTTTGTGAAACAAGTCAAATTTGTGGTAGGTGATGGTTCAAGAGTTCGATTCTGGTTTGATGTTTGGTGTAGTGAGAATGCACTGTTTAGAGCTTTTCCAGCTGTTTTCAGATTGGCTGTTAATCAACAGGCATCAATTTCAGAGTTGATGAGTTACTCTAATGGAGAGGTGCATTGGGATGTTAGATTTTTCAGATCTGTCCAGGATTGTGAAATTGAGGAGGTTACTGATTTTTTTAGATTGTTGTATTCAGTGGATATTAGAAGACATGACAGGGATCAAATGTTATAGAGACATACTGTGTCTAAAAAGTTTTTTAGATCATATTATAAGATGTTGTCTGATCAGCATTACATTTCTTTTCCTTGGAAGAGTATTTGGAAGGCTCATGTTCCATCAAAGGTTGCCTTTTTTGTATGGACAGCAGCTATTGGGAATATTCAGACTCTTGACAACCTGAGAAAGTGTGGAATGATTGTTATGGAGTGGTGTTTCATATGCAAGAAAGCTGCGGAATTGGTGAATCATTTGTTACTACATTGTGAAGATTGGGACTGACCTGGGTTATGCCAAAATCAGTAGTAGATTTACTCGCATGTTGGACTAGACTTCATTTTTGTTCTCAAGTGGCAGCGGTGTGGAAGATGATCCCTTTGTGCATTATGTGGTGTATGTGGTTGGAAAGGAATGAGAAATGTTTAAATGATAGGGAACGCAATGTAGAAGAACTTTGGAAATTTTTTATGTGTTCCTTGTTTAGTTGGTTATCAGCTATTGTTCTTAATGGAGGGGATGTTCGTGAGTTTTTGTCCTCGTTCTTCTAGTATTCAAATGTATTTAGGTGTTTCTTTTGTATACATCCTGTGTACATAGGCTTTGCCTATTGCATTTGATGAATAAAATTTTTACTTATAAAAAAAAACAATTTGTATGAATTGCTATTTGGTGAGTATGTGGATGTTCTACCATCATCCACCTTTAACCTCTCAATATGTTCCACAGAATGGGAAAAACTGAAGTAAATTGTATCAAATGGTCCTTGAATTCAGGTAGCGTCCATAGTCCTTTTAGGGAAAATTAGTGGAAAATACATTTTGCACCTCCAAACCACAACCACTTTTTAAATTTGTAGTTTTTGCCAATTTTTACTTTCGGCTCAAATCTAATGGTTAAGATCGTGGTAAAATTGATAATGTGGTACAGACTTTAAAGGTCAATTTTATATGATGGTGCAAATTGCTAAAATTGAGTACTTTAGGCGTCAATTGCCACTTTTGATAGTTTGAGATGTGTATTACAAAACCAATAGTAGTTTGGGGTTGCAAAGTGTAATTTCCTCTAAATTACTTCTAGAAGGATTACAAAAATCGAATTTCCCCATTGTGACTATAAACCCGTGCTCATACTTTGAATCGTCTAATATACACACAGATCTCTTATATTCAAGCTTGTGGCAGTTTCTGCAATCCTAGAATTTATTATTACCAGCCGTTTATTTTGGTGATGACTTTATATTTTTTCAATCACCCCATTTAAGAGACTCAGTGTACTCTGCCTTTTAATTCACAATGTAGCCACTAAATTCCCAAGTGATGGCCAGGCACTAACCTGATAATTTGTGGATGTGTTAAAGTTTATCTTTTGTAACTGATAACCATAAGCAACAAAATTGCTGGAGAGGAATTGACTACACAAAAACTGTAATATTGTGCTGCTTCAAAATTCTGTATGTGTCTTGTATAAAAAAAAGGTTCACCTCTTGATGATAGTTTTACAGTTATAGTTACACCTACCTTTATTCTACTAATAATCAGGGTATTTTTGTAGAATATAGATCATGCCAGTGAAACTCAACCTCCGTCCTCTCTTAGAGCTTTTCTGTCTTTCTTTGCTTTTTTCTCTTCTATCTATTTTGCTGGTTGTTATGGATTTTCAAACATATGCAGAGGTGGGCTATTATTAGGAAGCGACGTGAAAACTTGAATGTTGGAATCAACTCCACTAGCTCACAACTTTCTGAGGCACGGCGTGCAGCTCATCATGTAATCTCACTAGCCCTCGATATGCCAGTTAAAAATTTTACAGCAGCTCGTCCTGGTAATCCTTTTTTCATTTTATTCTATTTTAATTTTATTGAAGTTGCTGACAAACAATTTGTCAAATATTCTAGTACTGCTTATTTATGACTGTCAAACATTCTAGTATCTTGGCCTGCTTTTGGTGACCATTTTCAAAGGCCAAGGAGTTATTTGAGAAAATTGAATATTGACTTGCTAACTGTAAGAAGATATATATTTATCCAAAGGCTGTAGGATTACTTTGATCAAGAGCACTTTCTCTAATCTGCCCTCAAGTTTCATGTCTCTGCTTCCGCCTCCTTTTAATTTTGGCTAGAGAAACTGCAGTGGGACTTCCTTTTTTTGTTTTTTTTTTTGTTTTTGGGGTGGGGGGGGGGGGGGGGGGGGGGTGAAGAAATCAAATTTCACTTCGTATATTGGGCAGGGCACAAGTATTTAATCTGATTTCTGATGATAGCTTAGGAGTTCTTAATCTAGATTGTTTGATGGCGCACTTTTAGGGAAGTGGCTTTGGCACCATCAGAATGAGAGACAAGCTTCGTGAACATCAGTTGTAGAATCTAAATATGGATGTCCATTTGGTGGGTGGTGTTCTAATGAGTCCAAGGGCTATATCAGGTGGGATTATGGAAGAACATAAGAAAAGATTGGGGGAGATTTTCTAACTATTCTAGATTTTAAATAGGAGATGGAGTCAGGATTAGATTCGGGCACGATGTGTACAGTGTGTTGTATTGCTTGTGTCAAAAATGCTTTTGCGGTAGATGATTAGGAAATATGTAGTGAACTTCCTCAATGGAATGCAAGCTTTATCATAGCAGTTTATGATTGGGAAATAGAAGCTTTTACAATATTCTTAATTTATCATATTCCAGTAGTTGGAGAAGAAAAGGATGTGAAGACAAGCTCCTATGGGCCCTTTCTAAGAAATGAATGTTTGATGTCAGCTCTTTTTTTAATATCCTTATTCCACATAATAACAATCAAGATCCTTTCCTTGGAGGAGTAGTTCCCCCAAGAGCTGCGTTTTTTGCTTTGACAGTCTCATTAGGGAAGATTTTCACCATGGATAATCCAATAAAAGAAATTTTGCTAAAAGAAAAGAAATTTTTCTTGTATCTTTTTCTAATTCATAGGTGACTATCACTATGAATATGATACCCTCAATGACTATCTTTTTCTAATTCATAGGTGACTTCAATGGACTTAGTTGGGTCTCACTGGATATGATTTTGTCTAGGCAACCGGATAATTCTTGTGAAGAGAATATAAATGATGCATGGTTTGTAAAGCATTTAGGTAGTGGTTTTGATTTATATAACTGATTGCTTAGATGTTTTGGTTTCCAATGTTTCCGAAGTCCTGTGAAGAGAATCTTGTTCGTAAGTCATGTCATGTTTGAAAGATCTTCTCTCTCTCTCTCTCTCTCTCTCTCTCTCTCTCTCTCTCTCTCTCTCTCTCTCTCAATAAGTTTTCTGATGTCTTTCGCCGGAGTTTTCATTGATTATTTGGTTAATGCTCAGTGATTAGAGCAGGGCTTTTTGCATTTAGATGGGTTCGTTTTGGAAGATACTTAATGATCAGAAGCTCTTTGAATTTAATCATGAGAATGCTTAGCGGTGGAGGATCACTGAGAATTGTCGTAGGGTCACTAAGTATATCTCCATTAATGGGCTGGCCTCTGTGGTGGGAGCTTGTGGAGCGTCTGTTGGCACTTCTGAGTTTTTCAAAACTCAAAGGAAGGGGAGCCAGGTGTTGGTGGCTCAAAGATGTCATAACAGATTTGGGAGATTCTTGGCTCTGTCAGAGTTTGGTCAAGAAAAAAGACGTGGTTTTATCGCTATATTGGAAGGATCAAATGGAAAGGGGTGGAAAAGGTTTGAGGCTTTATTGGTCATTAAACATAACATGGACTTGATGTTGAAGTGGATTGAATAGGGTGTGGGTCCTTATGGATTTACTAACGGGCTTCTGGATGTGCAAAATGGCTTATTGGGTGTTGGGCCATTCCAAGGAGTGGGCAGCAAGAAGTCCAATGACCATAAGGGTGGTAAGAGAATTGCGAGCAGGCTGGGCTTGGATAAAAGCCTGAAAAGGGTGTGGCAGGTTAAACGTAACGTTAATATTTTGTTTGCTTTGGGCATATCGGGTGTATCGGCTATATCAGGTGTATCGGTCTCAACTCCTTCTTCAAGCATGTCGGCGCTGTTACCTCCCTCGATGGTCTGCCTGCCTCCGGCGAGTCTATTGGTGGTGTGTCAGACCTTGCTCTGACGCCGGTAGCTGAAGTGGGTGATATAGTATCTCGGGAGGAGCTGAGTGGTGGGGAGAGTAACCCGCTCGTGTCTCTTGCCCCTTTGGTTTCACATGTGCCTCTCCTGGAGTCTTTTCCCTTGTCTCTAAAGCCTATTATGCTAGTTCAAAATTTGTTGAATGCTAGGATGGCCGATTGTCTGGTGGTGGCTAACTCAGGGTATCTGCTTCAGGAGGTTTCTGATGAGGAGGGTTTTGTAGATCCTAGACTTTAACTGAATATATATGAGGGGGAATGCTTTGAAGAGGATGTGAGTAGCCCGACTCCTATTCGTACACTCCTGCCTCATTTTTTAACCAGTTCAGCTTCAAATTGAGTTTTAAAAAAGGTTGAAGAAGTACATGCTTGTGTGGGGATTCCTTGTTTTGGTTTGAAGAACAATTCAAGGCCCTTCTTGTGGCTATTGAAGCTGGTCGCACCTCGTCTTTGAAGTCAGCTTCTAAGAAGGAGAGGGAGTTAAAAAGATTAGAATGTTCTATCACTTATTCTTTGAAGGAAGGCAGTGTGGGTAGGGACAGATTGAAAGGGAGGGCATCTCTTGTTTCTCATGATGCCTAAGATTCTTTCTTGGAATGTGAGGGGAATTAACAATGTTAATAAGCGCCTTCGCATAAGGTCTCTTGTTCGTAGCTGGAAGATTGATATTGTTTGTTTGCAGGAAACAAAACTGGATTTTATTGATAGAAGCATTACTAGTAGCTTGTTTTTTGTGGGGTGTGGGGTCTTTTTTTTTTTTTTTTGTTGGGGGGGTGGGGTTTCCTTTGAGGATTGGGTCTATTTGGCTTCTTTGGGAGCTTCGGGTGGTGTCCTTTGATGTGGGATGGTAGAGTGGTGGATTTGTTGGAGGAGTGTATTGGGTGGTTTACTATTGCATGTTCTTTTAAAAATTCTGAAGATGGGTGGAAGTGGGCTTTGGCGGGAGTTTATGGGCCAAATTTGGCCAAGGATAGATGTTTCTTGTGGGAGGAATTGTCGGGTTTGTATTATTCGTGGGATTTTCCTTGGTGCATGTGTGAGGATTTCAACACAACTCGTTTCACGTTCAAGAGACACTAGTATGTCATTGGCTATGGAGGAGTTTTCAGATTTTATTTTTGACTTGGATCTTTTGGATCTTCCCCTTGTTGGTGGAACATTCACTTGGTCCAATAGTAGGAGCTAGTCGAGACTGGATAGATTCCTTGTTTCTCCATCTTGGGAGCTTCATTTTCCTAGGTTATGTCAAAAGAGAATGTTTCGGATTTGTTCATATCACTTTCCAATTTTGCTAGACTGCAGAGGTATACACGAGGGCCGATGGTATTTCAAGATATGTGGTTTGGCGCTGATGGGTTTGTGGATAGGGTTAGGAGGTGGTGGATTTCTTATCAGTTTACGGGTACTCCTAGCTTTATCCTTGCTAGTAAACTTAAGGCCTTGAAGAATGATTTAAAGAAGTGGAATGTTGAAGCTCTCAGGAATGTTGACATTCAGAAAAAAATCTCTCTTGGAGGAGTTGCATGCTTTGGAGGTTGGAGAGGAGATTGTGGCCTTGAACAAGGAAACAAGGAGACAATGTCAAGGAAAAAAGAGGAGGTAACCGAGCTTGAAAGAATTTTGTTGAGGGAAGAGATTTCTTGGAGGCAAAAGTCAACGGCCCTTTGGTTGAAAGAGGGTGACAAATGTACAAAATTTTTCCACAGGATGGCCAACTCACATAGGCATTGCAACGCCATTGAGATGCTTTATTCTAAAAATAATGTGCTTCATCCCCAAGATCATATTGTGCAGTTCTATGAAGTTCTTCTAACTAAGCCGGCTAATTGGAGTCCTAATCTTGATGGTTTGGTTTTCGATTCCTTGGATTCTTCTTCTGCTAGTTGGTTGGAGAGACTATTTGAGGAAAATGAGGTTTATCAGGTGGTTTGTGGCATGGTCAAAGATAAAGCCCCTGGCTCGGCTGGCTTTTCCATGGGTTTCTTTCAAGTTTGTTGAGATGTTGTGAAAGTAGATGTGTTGCAGGTTTTCTAGGAATTTTTCAGCTATCAAAAGTTTGAGAAGTCTCTTAATGCCAACTTCATCTCTCTTATTCCTAAAATAGTTGGGGCCTCTGAGTTGAAGGATTTTCACCCCTTTAGCTTGGTAAGTAGGGTTTATAAGATAATTTCTAAACTGCTTGCCAGTTGCTTGAGTACAATGATGCATAGAATTATTTCTTAACTCCAAAATGCCTTCATTTGGGGTAGGTAAATTCTTGATTCTGTTTTGATTGCTAATGAATGTTTAGATAGCCGTATGAGGGAGGGTGTCCTGGGTGTCCTTTGCAAGCTAGATATGGAGAAGGCGTTCGATCATGTGAATTGGGATTTTCTTCTCTATATACTTGGGAGATATGGTTTTGGGGAGAGGTGGTGTGCGTGGATTAGGCATTGTGTCTCTACTGCTCGGTTTTCTATGTTAGTTAATGGAATTCCTTGTGGTTTCTTTCATAGCTCTCGTGGATTAAGACAAGGGGATCTATTATCTCCTTTCCTTTTTGACATCATCATCGAAGCATTGAGTCGAATGGTGGAGGCTGCTATAGGGGGGGTTTCTTTCTAGATTTACGGTGGGAAATGTTAACAATGGCTTCATCACTCTTTCTCACATTCTTTTTGTAGATTATACTATTATCTTTTCTGATGCTGATGGTGGACAGATTCAAGCCTTAAGGGGCTGTTTTACCATGCTTTGAAGCTGTTTCAGGCCTTAAGGTTAACTTGAATAAGTCGGAGTTGGCTCTGGTGGGAGAGGTGAGGAATATTAACTGTTTGGCAGAGATTTTGGGGTGTAAAGTTGCTGCTCTACCTATGAAATACCTTGGCCTTCCATTGGGGGCGTCTTTCAAAGCTGAGTCTATTTGGGATGGCGTAGCTGAGAAGATTGAGAAAAGGCTAGCGGGTTGGAAGATGTTATATCTATCAAAAGGGGGTAGGATCACTCTAATTAAAAGTACCCTTTCGAATCTTCCAACCTATTATCTTTCTTTATTTCCTTTGCCTATTGGGGTGGGCAACTGTATTGAGAAATTATTTCGTACCTTTTTGTGGGGAGGTATGAGGAGACTGAATTTCACCTTATTAGTTGGAATCGAGTTTGCTCTCCCATTCCAAATGGTGGTTTGGAGGTTCGTAATTTGAGTAGTTTCAACAAAGCCTTGTTGGTGAAATGGCTGTAGAGGTATCATTTGGAAGGGGAGTTGTTGTGAAGGGAGATTATAGATCAGAAATATGGATGTGATTTTTTTTTGGGGGGGGGGGGGGGGGGGGAGGGGGTTAGGAGGACCCCTTTTTTTCATTTAATGTCCGGGAACCTCTCCAAGGCAGGGTCCTTCGGATCCACCCCTACGGAGTAAACCCCGGCCCCGTCCTCCGCACCCTCGGAAGTTTCTCTATACTAAACTGATTAAATCGTTGGCTTTTCACCAGGGTGTGTGGCCCCAAAAGATTGTTTGGATGCATGAAATGTTGAACCTTGGACCTTGAAGGGAGTGATACCCCAAAGAAAGTTAGGGGGACCTACGGTGTGAGTCTTTGGAAATTTATTAACCATACAAACTTTGTTGTGGGTGAGGGTTCAAGGATCCTTTTTTGATTTGATACTTGGTGTGGTGATCAGGCTCTTTTTAGTGTGTTTCTGGGTATCTTTCGCTTAGCTGCTCACCAGTTTGCTTCTGTTTCTGATGTGTTAGTCCATTCCAATGGATTCTTGCATTGGGATGTTGGTTTTACTAGAGCTGTACAGGACTGGGAACTCGATGAGGTGACTGATTTTTTTCCTTGCGGATTGGGGGGTATTGAGAGGGATAAACTGACTTGGAAGCATACGGGATGTAAAAAGTTCTTGGTTCGGTCCTATTACAAGGTGCTAACTGTCCAGCACTGTTCTCCTTTTCCATGGAAGACAATTTGGAGGTCTCATGTGCCTTCCAAATTAGCATTCTTCATATGGACAGCTTCACTTGGTAAAATTTTGACTATCGATAACTTGAGAAAGCGGGGTTTTGTTATTATGGAGTGGTGCTTCATGTGTAAGAAACATGGAGAATCTGTGGATCATTTACTTTTGCATTGTGTGGTGTCAAAGGCATTGTGGGATGGTGTGTTCAGTAGAGTTGGGCTGGTTTGGCTTATGCCAATGAAAGTAGTGGATTTGCTTGCATGCTGGATGGGGCTTCGTCGTTCTAAACAAGTGGCTGCGGTGTGGAAGATGGTTCCTCTGTGTCTCATGTAGTGTATTTGGTGGAAAAGGAACGGGCGATGCTTTAATAATGAGCACTCTTTCGAGGAAATCTGGAAATTCTTTGTATTTTCTTTATTGCAATGGTCTTCTGCTTTAGGACTTGATGGAGCTTATGCTCATATTTTTCTCTCTCTTTCCCCCCTCTTAGAATGTATATAGGTGCTTTTTTTGTATACTTTCTATATACATGGGCTTCGCCTATTACTTCGCTGAATAAAACTTCTTTTATTATCAAAATAAATAAATGTTGTCAATGCAATTAGTTTTTAGTAGTTATTTGTTTACATCTCTCTTTGAGTGGGGGGAATAGCTGGCACAAACATGACCAGTTACTCCGTGCTTCCAACTGCAACTGCAGAAGCTGCTGAGGTTGGCAGCATTATACAAGCCAAAGACAAGTCCCATCAAGGCTCTGTTCCTACAAAAACATCTCCAATGGGATCATTGGGTCCCACAGAAAAATCTCAAGTATCCTCGAAGAAACCTTCAGCATCTACCATTGGTTCCGATTCTGTTTTAAGAGCAACTGCAGTTGCTGCTGGTGCTCGCATTGCTTCTCCATCAGATGTTGCATCGTTTATCAAGGCTACTCAGACAAAGAATGCTGTCCATATCAAACCTGCAAGTGGTTATTCAACCAAACCATCCATGCCTGGTGGTGTGTCAACTCTCTCAGAGACTCAAACTAATCTACTTCATGTTTGTCCTGGCCCCGAAGCCACACATCCTGGTTCGGCAAAAGCTGCCTCACCACCAATTCAGCGTACTCTATCTGCCACATCATTGAATAGGTCATCAGGGCAAATTAATGCTGTTATCTCTACTTTGCCCCCTGAACATTTGCCAAAGCTAGAGGTTAAGGCTGTAGATGAGATCGAAATCAAAGATGGAGCATGTGTCTCAAGAAATGCACAAACTGAGCGAATTCAAGAGAATAAAGAATCCTCCCCAGATTTGAAACCAGAGTTAGAAAAACAAATGACTGATGTCGACAATTCTAGGAGTTCTTTGAACATGAAGACAGCTGAAAGTTATCACCAAGCTGTCGGTGACAACCAGGCGGAAGTTAGACAAAGCACAGATGCTACAGAACTTAGGACTTCACCAGTTAGAGGCGACATTCAATCTGCACTTAAGGAGAACTGTGAGAATCAGGGCACAGATGAGAAACTGGCGGATTTGCCAAGCATTGTAGCAGATAGATTCGATGAAAAGCTGGTGGTTTTAAGAAAAAATGAGGGTGGCAATGAGATTGAAGAGGAGAATAAGGTTAAGTAACTTGTGCAAATTAATATAATTCGTTTGTGGGTCTAGGTTAAATTTTCGTTTTTTGTTTTGGAAAAAGTGTAAATTTGGATGTTGAAGAATATTGTGGAAGTGAAATGATGGGATGATGATCAATGTAATTGTTGCAACTTTTAATTTTCTTTTTTCCTCATTCTGTTGAGGGATGGTATTACCGTGGATGCATTTGACGGTTCAAGATGGACATATTCTGAGTTTTACAGGGAAAGGGATCTCTGTTTATATGATAAAAAATGTCTTATTAATTATTATGATATTCACCTTCTTGTATACATACACACAGAAGTGAGAACGGAGCGTTATTAATTTCACAAAGAATAGCAAAGAAAAACAGAAATAGTTCACTTCGTATGCAGGCACGAGACCCCCCCCATGCAAAAGCTGGTAGCCTGGTAGTTATTTGTTGATAATGTCTCGTAATAAAAATCCAAGTAAAGGCCCCTAAAAAGACCTTCAACCTGTAATTTCATGAGGTAAAAATTTTAAAAAAAAAAAAAAAAAAAAAAAACACTGTTAAAGTCTCCAATCAGAAATGCACAGTAGTAAAACCTAACCATAGATATAATTTTTTTTTCTTTTTCTTTTCATAAGAAGCAATCAGTACAATTAGAATGTATAAGATGTATAAAGCAGAATTGGGGCCTACAACTGCAAAAATTAGAAACTACCAAGTTTCCCTTCTGTTTCCCTGAATCACACAAATAAGGATATTTTAATTACCCACATTAAAAATTAAAGTTACAAGCACAATAAACCTCTCTTCAATACCTACCTACAGAGGCATATCTCTGGTTAAATAAAAGAGAAATGATATTTGCAGTCGTAGTTGTGTAAACGCCGCGCAGTCTCTTTGAAAAAAGTGGATTAATACAGGATCCACATGAAAAAAAAAATTAACTTTTTTAATCGTGGACCCCTCTCTTTTTCAAAGCGATTGCGCGGCATTTGCACACTCCACGACTGTATTAGCATTACTCTAAAAAAAAACCTATCTAAAGAAGCATCTAAGACCCCAGAGTCAACAAATATTCAGCATAGGTTTTGAAGCAATAACAAAAAAACAAATGAATGGAATCTTTGTATCGATGAATGGAAGTGCTTTTTTTTGTTTTTTATGGAAGTGCTTTTTTTTTTTTTTTTTTTTTTTTTTTTCTTTCTTTTGATATGATGGAACTGAAGTGCTAAACCTCAGCCGGAACCTTCTGAGACTCAATACTCGGTATGAAGAGCAAAACCTATTGTCTGTCCAAAACCATTGGTCTCACCATGTTAAACTGAAACTTTCCAAGAGCTCCAAGACCCTGCCATGGTAAGCATATGTTAGAAAAATATGCGCACTCAATTAAGCCATAAGGGTTTGCAAGGGAAGCAAAACATCCAATCATTCCAAGAAGGATAGGCAAGATACTGCGTTAACATCAAACTCAGAACACAGTAGAATAAAAATATCCCTTTTACATTAGGTTCAAGATTATTTGCTTAACCAATATGGTAAGCAACCGAAAAAAGTTAAAACTACTAATTAGTTCTCAAGCAGAATTTGATATCAACAAGATAGAACGAGGGCAATGCTGGAAAGCACAAAGATACAAGATCTAGACACAAAATCTGAGTTAATTAAACTCTGTTGTATATGGTACAATCCCCATCAAATAAACCCCAAAGAAAAAGGAATAAAAATTTTCAACCTACCTTACACCAACACTTTAATAAATTAAAGATCTAAAAGCATTCCTTCATAGAGCAGCATTGGGATAATATGAAAGATCATTCAAACAATTACATTTTTCCTGAACAAGAAGGCAGAGGGAAGATAGCATTCCTACCTAGGTGTCACGATGGTATCATCGACCCCCTGGCGCACTGAAGATGAGTGGCTAAACAATTCCATGCGGGGAGGCAATTACTCCATGCAGGATCAAGCCATAGTCTATCCAACTCCACAGATGGCATATTGGTAAACAAGTCAGTCCGCATGGATTAATGAGCATGAAACCTGTGACCCCTAACCACTGCTGATACGAATCAGATCCATGACCTCTTTTTCACCAAACCACTTGGGAGTGGGTTTAACTGCTAGGGCAGAGCCTATGATGGTTATATGAAGACTGACTTGAGTGAACACCGTGGGAGATCTAGCATGGCATCGGCAAGCCTTTTGAGATGGAGAATATCATGCAGCACATAATTTTAGTTCCGGGTAAGACTTATTCAGTTTTGATAAAAATTCATCACATGAAATGCTCGCTCCTTTTGATGTTTCTTGGGAAAAATTTGGCAGAATATCCATAACATTAAGTTCTTCAGAGAGATTGCATAGGCATGTCAAGATGGTAGATATTATTTCCAAGTCAAGTACTACACCCTTATCTGCCATTTGATAAAGCAGGTCAATGATTTCTTTGGTTTCACCCTTTGAAGCAAAGCCCTTTAGTAAAGAATCATATACAAAGGTGTCTGGTGTTAAACCATTAGCTATCATTCTCTCTAAAACACCTTTAGCTTCATCCAGTTGACCAAGTTTTGAAAATCTATTTATTAACGTGAAGAAGGTCAAATAATCAGGAGCTAAACCCATTTCAAGCATGTCCATTAACAGTTCCTTGGCAGATTGAAAATCTCCAGCTTTGAGAGTTCCATCAATTATAGTATTAAATGATACCACATCTGGTCCATGAGTTACATTTCTCATTTCCTGAAAAAGCCCTTTAGCTTGCTCCAAACTACCCTCCTTACACAATGATGCCATTAGAGTATTGTAATCAATCGGCATAGGTCTAAGTCCACAAGTTTTCATTTTACTGAAAAGTCCTTTAGCAACACTAAGCATATGCATTTTGCAGAATCCATTAATCATAATACTATAGGTAAATGAGTTTGGAAAAAACCCCCAGTTTAGCACATCTTTCCAGATTTCCATGGCTTTGCCTACCATTCCTGCCTTTAGATACCCACCAATCAAAATGTTATAAGTTACCATGTTACCAGATATCCCCCGTTCAAGCATTGTATGATATATTGCCACAGCTTCATCAAGGCGGCCTTCCTTGTAGAATCCTTGAATTAACAAATTAAATGTCATAACATCTGGTTCAACAAAGCTCTCGCCAATTAACATGAACTTCAAGAGTTTCATTGCCTCATCAACCTTTCCATCATTGCAAAGTCCTCTCATCATTGTATTGTAAGTAACCGTATCAGGCTTTTTCCCTGCCTTGGTCATCATTTCCAATATTTTGAAAGCCCCACTGACAGGGCCTTCCTTGCATAGTCCATTAATAATAACGTTATAGGTTGCAGTACTGGGCTCTACACCCTTCTTCTGCATCATATCCAAGATATCCATGGCTTTAGTAGCCCTCCCATTTTTGCAAAGCCCATCAATTAACCCTGTATAAGTAACAACATCAGGGTGAATTCCGCGTTCTGTCATATCATTTAGCATTGCAGTGGCTTCCTCCCATCGCCCCATCTTACAAAGATTATGTATCAAAGGACTATAGGTGACTACACTCGGGAGAATTCCTTTCGTCAGCATCTCCTCAAAAACTTCTTTCCCTCTATCAAAACTACCTTTGCAACAAAGGCCACTTATAAGGACACTGTACACAATAACATCTGTATCCAAACCTTTCTCCTTCATCTCCTCCCACAAGTCCACTGCCTCATCAACTCTACCATCCTTACAAAGACCATCCACCAAGATGGTGTATGTCACAAAATTCGGGTGACAATCTGCTGACCTCATCTCAAAAAACAAACTTACTGCTTCTTCCAATTTCTTTGCCTTGCAAAGCCCATTTATAAGAACATTGTAACTAAAAATATCCGGCAGTACACAATTTCTTCCCATTTCTCGGAACATGACCATTGCCTTCCCAACCTCACCATTTAGACACAAACCCTTCAATATAAGGTTCATAACATACACATTAACCCTATAACCACCCTTCACAATCAACCCTACAACCCCAAGTGCAAATTCGGGCTTATGCCTACTCACAAAACAATCAATTAAACCACTCAATGATAGAAAACTCGGTGAAACGCCAACATGGGTCATCTTCTTATAAACAGAAAAGACCAATTCAAAATTTTTCGACCTTGCAAGCGTATCAACAAGAAAATTGCAGGTTGACCCAGAAGGCAAGAGGCAAGAATCCACGGCATGATGAAAGAGGGAAACAGCCTCGGAGAATTGAGAATTGGGTTTTTCACAGAGGGACCTCAATCGGGTATCTATGTCAGTGTGTGAAGTAACAGTTACCATGGAAGAGAAGAGCTGGAAGTAGGCAGTGACAGCATAGGTGGTAGAGGAAGTATAAAACTTGTGGTGCGGATTTAATAGTGCTTTCATGATCACTTTGAATGAAGCGTGAAATTTCAGTACAACGGGGAAGAGAAAGAAGAGTGAAGGAAATATAAATATAAAAAAACTAAATAGGATTCTAAAATGTTAATATCCTTGGATTTTGCAAGGAAAAAGAAGCTTCTTTACCTCTCCTGAGGTTGACGTAGAAGTAGAAGAAGAGGAAGTAGATGAAGAAGAAGAAGCCAGCGGTGCTAGCAGTAGCCGTAGCCGTGATGGACTGGACTCCAAACTAGGGCTCGCCTCGGAATTTCTTCGGAAATATGTATAGTGATAGTTTGCTACCATTTACCATTATGATGCATTTAATTTTTTTTTTATATTTTATCGTTTTTTATATACGTATTCCAAATAATATATAATAGATATATATATTTAATAATTATAATAATAGACGGTATAATTTATCAGTTTTATATAAATAATAAAATGTGGTAGAACCAGTCATTTGTATAAATAAAAATAATTGACAGAAGAGAATAAAATTAACTTCATTGAAAACATAACATAATATTTATAAGGAGATTAATTTTTAAAAGAGTTGTGAGCAAAAGATATGAAATGAAGTATTTTTTTTTTTTGGAAAACTCTACTTGCAGGCGCGGAGGGGACGAATCGCGCACCAATTGCTGACGTCAGTTAATAAATGAAATGGTGCGTTTTAAGTTAAGCAGGAAAGAGAAATTTTTGACGTTATTTCCACTAGCCATTTTCGTTTGACTTTTCCTTGCTTTCATTTGCTTTCCCCTCCCCCCTTCAGCTTCCCCCCCTCCCCCTCCGCCCCCCCCCCCCCCCCCCAAATCAATCTCTCCCCCCGTATGATACTCCTCCTCTCTTCTCCTCTATCAATCTCTCCCCCACTAGAGTTTTGATGCCATAACTCCGCGGCTTATTATTCATTGAAAATGATTGTATTTCGTGGACTAAGCGGCGTAGATTCGTAGACTTTGAGAAATCCTAAATTGAGATTGAAAGGTCTCTCTCTCTCTCTCTCTCTCTCTCTCTCTCTCTCTCTCTCTCTCTCTCTCTCTCTCTCTCTCATGGTTTTAGTTATTTGATCTATTATTTATGATATATTGCGATTTTTTGTTTTCAACAGGTTAAATCGACGTAGATCCGGCTTCTGAAAACCCTAAATCGAGCCAACAGGTCTCTCTCTCTCTCTCTCAATCGTGCTTTTGGTGATTTGGTCTATTATTTAATAGGATAATGATACACTTACCACTCTTTTACCATTATTTTACTACTTATAGTGTATTTAATTTTTTATCATTTTCTTTTAAGTATTTTTTTAATATCCTTAGTCATTAAGAAAAAATTTAAAAAATATATAATTTTAGTGATAGTCACTTGCTTAATCATTAAGTAAAAGAAAAATTTTTTTAAAAATTAAAAAAAAAAGTGATAAAAGAGTGGTAAAAGAGTAGTAAAATAATGGTAAGGCTATCATTATTCTATTTAATATGGTGAATAAACTAGAAGCTCCAAATCTGTATGAAGAATTTTTTTTTAGGGTTTATAGTTTTGGTTTTTGTAGGAACATTTTTTGGTAGGGTTTGTGTTCAGAAATTAATATATAGTTTTGGGTTTTGATGTGTTTGGCTGCCGAGAAAGTGGAAGAGAATAGGTTCGAAAATTTGAACTTTTTTTATTAATTTATTGTGTGTTTAGATTGACATCCAACTGGATAATTAAGCTGGTCAAAGGGGTTGTGTTGGGTCAATCCACCCAACCTGGATATCAAAGATGGTTGATCGTTGCTTTAGAGTCATATTGTTTCTTCAGTTTATTTTTTATTTTTTTTGGTAAAACTTTTTGGTTTCAACATATCAACCAGCCACCCGCTCTTCAACTGGATTATAATTGATTCAAATTTAGATTGACCCATATCGACCTAAACCCGATTATATCCAACTCTAATATTATTATTCAATTGCATGCTTGACGCCCTTCAAGTAGAATGTGTAAAATGTTTGTGCAGAATGTGTTCTATTAGAAAAAAAGTTGTTAGAGTTCTGTTTGCTTGTTACTTATCTCAAAAAAAAAAAAAAAAAAAAAAAGTTCTCTTTGCTTGTTTCTTATCAACAACCATTTTGGAGGACAAACTTGTACTACCCAATGTCCAGTGGCCATTTTCTTCTTAGCTCTCTCTGCATGGGAGCTTTTTCCAAGATGCTATTCTGTAAAGAGATGACATTGCAGATAATATGGATGTGCTGGACATATATGAATGCATCTTACTTTTTGCGTTTTACCTTATAATATGGAGGGGCTAGTCCCCTAGCCTGGCCTAATCCTAAGTGACTCCTATCATGATAGACCTATAGTCTCTTCAGTCCTTTCTCTGACATCTTGAAACATGATAGAGGCAATAAAGATGTCCTTGGTTTAATGCTAAAAGAAAATCTCTGAAGATCTTATATTAGTGATCAGCGCTATATAATTAAAGAATTTGTGGAGTATTAAGAAATATAATGTACAACAAAAGTCCATCTCCCTCTTTCTTACACCAAAGGACATGGGAGAAGTAAAGGTTTGAACACAGGAAAAGTATTGAAGACAAATTGAAAAATAATGAAATAAGAGAAGCAGTTAGCTCGCTTTGTGTTGTGCAGTTTTGTTCATTGATTGGGGTGGGTCTATTATTTATGGATAATAATAAATTTGTGTTTCTGTCTGTGTTCATGACATTACCTCTCTTATTGCCCTAACACTAACATGATTTATCTGTTTTTCATTAACATTCACCTAACGGTAACTAAGTTGGTCCACCTCTCTTCTCTAAAAAAATACTTCTAAACCCTTATACATAAACTAAAAATGAAACACTTTGCACCTTATCAACAGTATACTCCATTGCCTATTTTGGCAAAATGTTGTCTGGAGCAAAGGTATCGAGTGAAGATTCTTCTTCTTCACTTATTACTCATACTTTGAGAAACAATCCAATGTGTACTTGTGGGTCACTCGCTTCACTTAGAACATCGAATACGCCAAGAAATCCAGGTCGATCATTCTTTGGGTGTTCAAAGTACAATTCTCAAGTAAATAGTATTTTCCGTGCTTTAACTTGCAATATTTGGGTGTGAGTCAATATTTTGATATTTTACTATGCCTTTTGTTTGTTTGTTTATACAGGGGTTGCCACACTGCAACTATTTCAAAAATGGCAGATAGCGATAGCGGCCATGAAAAAGAAAAAGAAATTGAGATGTTAAGGAAGGAGGAAAAGCTTCAGAAAAAACAAATAGCCAAAGAGGTTCGAAGAAGAGAGGAAGAGATTCAAAGAAGAGAGGAAGAGGTTCGAAGTTGGATGGAAGAGATTTGAAATTGGATGGAAGAGATTCGAAAAAGAGAGGGCGAACTTGTCAAGAGGGATTTGGGAGTCCAGCGTCAATGCACAAATGTTTGGCTCTATTGTATAATTTGTATCCTACTTTATTTGTACTTCTCACGATCGTAGTGAATACCCACTAATCTGGGCAACTTCGTGTATAAAGCTTATCACTTGTGATAATATGTGCTTTAGAGTAGCTGTAGTCCAACAGTCTACAAAATTTGTTGAACAAGTCTTTATTCTGTATTTTGGAAGAGTTGGGTCAGTTCTTTTGAAAAAGTAGGCAACTGACTTACAACTGATCTTGGACACTGCTGATTGTGTTTTTGGGCATTAGTTCATTGAAGCTAATTTATTATAGAACATTTGGAAAGTATGCTTGTGTTGTTATTTCAGCATTAGTTCATTGCAGCTAATTTATTATGGAGCATTTGGAAAGTATGCTTGTGTTGTGTTGTGAAGATAGTCCTATTTTGGAAATGATCAGGTGCTTGAAAAGGTTATTGACAAAAAATTCAGGTGCTCAGATCTCTTAATTAACCAAGACATATGCTGAAGCCGAAATGTGCTTCTTATTCTGGACTCAATACATCTGTTTCCACTATCAAGCTGAAATTGCCCTGTTTTATGATAACAACCACTAAAGCATCCCCGGTTTTTAACTATCAATCCGAAAAGTTGGATTTGGTCAATCAAGCTCATTAAAGTTGAAAAGTAACTCCAAAATTTAGTCACCAAACACTTCACTATTACTCATGGTTAATGCATATCATATATGGGCAACAAACCATTATAAAAAATCTGGGCATATATATTACAAGTTAACATATAAAATAAAATATTCGTTGGGTTGTAAATAAAAGGACAAACCATGTGATCAAGCTGAAATAAATGCCTAATATCTGCTATTTGGCCTCATTGGCATCTTTGGCCAAAAAATGCCTAATACATTAGGACTCATTATGAAATAAAAGCTACAAAGCCTGAGTTAACATAAAATAAAAAATAAAATAAAATAAAAAGCATGAACATGTGGTTATCAACATCCTCAAATACCATTTCAACAAAAAGGCAAATAAGCACCCTGTAGTTCATTGCAACAAAATATTCCTCAAAATAGGCTTTTACATGTGGTTGTTTTTCATCAAAAAATAATAACAACCACTCAAGTTACCCATCAAATATAACACTTTGGAACATTTACACATATAGCTGTAGTATTTGAGCTAATTTTTCATCCGATCTGGATGTTTTTTAACAAAAAATAATAACAACCACTCATCCATAATAGCTCAAGTTGTCCTTCAAAAAATATTTACAACGGCATCCGAGCTGGATTTTGCTAGTTTGGCTCCACTAGTCTGGGCAATCTTCCCCTTACTCTTCCTTTTTTTGTACAAAACTTCCATGAATCTACCCTTATACAACTGCAAAGCACAACACACCAAATCAACTCATTTTGCACATACCAAACTCCCATAAATGAATATCAAACTAGATTTACAACCTGAACATGAATACACATTCTTTGGATTAGCTAAATCTTGGCATAAGCAACCTTTATAATTACAGAATATTTTTGTTAGCTAACTATGGGCATAAGCAACCTTTATAATTAACAACATTTTTGTTACCACGATCTGAACATAAGCAACCTTTAGATTTACACAATATTCTTGTTAGCACAATCTGATTAACATAAGCAACCTAGATTTACAACCTTTCCCATAAAGTCAGACCTGGTGGTTTTCATCTATTTTCAGGAAATTTAGGCAGAATATTAATGCATAATAAATCGAGATACAAACCCTATAAAGTGTTTTATTGCGACGGTTGTGACTCATGCAACCATTCCGGCTGGTTTCCATCCAACCCCATTTGCATCTGTGAACATATAAAGAATTAGTTAAAAATCAAACCAATATGTAAATTTATTATGGAACATTTACACGGAATTGGTCAAGCATAAATAACAAACATTTACACTTTCTCGAGTCTCATTCACTGCAAAGCCTAACTCGGTGGCACTAAAGTCCAACAGTTCCCTTAAGTTTTGTGAGGGCTACCAATCCAATAAGTAGAATATTAGTGAAGATAGTAACACATTATATATATAGTGATTAAATTTTCAATATGTATTAACAACACAATATATTTTCTCCTATCATTAAAGACCCGTAATGCCTACCTGAACTGGAACATTTTGTTGTGTCCCAACATCTGTTTGGCCAAATAAATTCCTGCACGTTCCAACAACTTTGCCTTCTATTCCATGCGGCTACAAAGTTAAAGTAAATCCAGTCATATATATTTATTAATAAACATATATTTTTTATACAAACTAATTTTATAACGGTAAATTAGGGAGTATAAAATGAGCTATGTATTTTCGTTAACCTGTTTACGTTTTCCTTTTTGGCTAGACTTCTTCGTCATGGGTTTCCCTCTCTCAATCATTGACTTTTTTTTAAGAGATGGCGGTCTGCCTTTTCCTCTCACTACATGAGGACTCAATACTTTCTTAGAGCTCGCATCTATCGTTGCATCGGCATTATAAATTATAACATTCGAGGGCAGGTTGTTGGTGTGGTAGCCTAAGTTCATTGCATCTAACTTAGCTAGCATATCCTCAGTGTGCTCATCACATGAAGATGCATTCGTGGCTACTTCGTAGCATTTTTTGATGATACGTGAATATCTGCTAACTTCAGGCCTCTGATCAACCGTGTCATAACTACTTCGTATAAGAGTGTATGTCCTTTTTATGTCTTTCCTCCATCGATCTAGTATGTACTTTCCTGGAACCGAACGGACTTTGTTAACTCTCATAATGCCTAATACATGTCTACACAATATCCCTCTCATCTCAAACAAGGCACATGAACACTTCACTTCACATTCGGCCTCATTAAAGTACACTATATGGGTCACCTCCTTGATGAAATCATCAACATTAACTTCATCTTCTACATGGTACATTGCAATTACACCATCTTTCCGATGTAGAGTTGGAAGAGTTGCAAGCATCCCTATTACTTCTTTCTGCACTTCTCTAAATTTCAAACAAGTGTATATGTCTTGAAAAGTCTTCTCAAGTGGAGAGGGAGAGACGACGGGAATTGTGACGTTGAATGAGTGGAAGTCTGCCTCACTTTCATTCTCTATCTTCTTCCTCACTGCATTATCGAACTGATCGACAAACTCTTTTAAGTTTTTCTTAGCATGAACATACCCGTCAAAAAAAGCATTCATGCTCTCACTTCGTTGGGTTGTACTTATTCTTGCCCAAAAAACTTCTTTCATGAACACAGGTGCCCAATACATACGCTCAACGTATAAACTCTTCAACTAAGCATTCTCCTCCAAGTTGTACTTCGTAATTAACAGTTCCCAAGAGCCCTCAAACTTTTCTATTGTGTGAGAGTCATACACACAATTTAGTAACTGACTTTTCAACCCAGTTTTGTATGCACCATGTGAACCTAGCTTCTCTGGCAATTTTTTCAATATGTGCCATAAGCAATATCTGTGTCGGCTGTTTGGAAATACGAGACTTATTGCATTTTTTATGGCTCTATCTTGATCTCTGATAATAGCCTTGGGAGCTTCACCATCCATACAGGTCAACCAAGTCTGAAATAACCATCTAAATGTTTCTGTATCCTCACTAGATACTAATCCTGCCCCCAACAGAATTGACTGGCCATGGTGGTTTACACCAACAAACGGTGCAAACGACATTCCGTATCTGTTTGTCAAATATGTCGTGTCGAATGTGATGACATCCCCAAAATATTTGTAGGCTGCCCTACTTCGTGCATCCGCCCAGAATACATTCCTCAACCGTCCGTTATCATCCATATCCATTAGTGAAAATAACCCATCATTCTTGTATTGCATCCAAGCAAAGTACTCACGGAGGGCTCCAGCACCACCTTTCCCAAGTCGAAGGTGACGTGTCTTGTCAATATAATTTCGACAATCTTTTTCATTAAATGGCAAGTTTTCAAACCCACCCGCTTCTTGTACAAGAGAGACAAAACTCTTGTTCATTCTGATCCCAGCCTGATCATTAATATCTAAGACTCTCTTAACAGACTCACTCACTTCTCTATTGCAGCGGAAGAATCTTGACTTTTGTGGACTTAGGCCGTGATTATGGGAATTGTTAACACTCGACACCGTCAACACTCCTTTTTTGTATATGACATTTATCCTTGCCTTACAGTCTGTCTTTGATGTCGACGTGGTCTCGCGACATGTGTCGTACGGTTCTGTGCCTTCCCACCACGAGCACACCCCAATGTGACATATCTAATGCTCTCATCCTCAAACCTATGACTCCTTTGTGTCATAATCACAAAACCACATTGTTACCCATATCTTTTATAATAAGAAAGTAACTCCTCTTCAGATTTAAACATCATTTCCAACTTCGGCTCCTTAATGATATCGGCCCCCTCAGTATGCATAGTATTTTGTAGCCCAGACTGATTAACATCTCTGGGTTCAACAGTATCATCAATATAGGGCGTAGACATACTTTTTCCAGTAGAGTCGGGTGATATATTTTGGAGTTCATCTACATGGCTTGAACTTGTCGAGTGTAAACCAATTGGAGAGGCAACTGATGAGAGAAATGGGGCCATTTCATTTCCTTGCAGTTTATGCCCACAAAAAAAATTGTTTGAGTACAAACATGGATAAAAATAAGCGCAGTACATAACAAACAAATTTATCACCTAATTAGTATTAGTAGATGAGTTGGCATCAGGACGCTTCACAAATGGCATAGGTAACCACGTATGTGGCATTGGTGGATGGAAACCATGCATATAGTTGGGAAATTCCGGATAAAATTGTATTGGTATAGCCTATCATATAAAATAGTAATGATTATGAAACAAAACCAGTCAACATAATGGTTTAAAAGCTGAATATCTGCTACAGCTCAAATTCCTACCTGGGACAGAGGATTTGTTGCTTCCTCTATGGTAGGAGGTGTAGAGGAAGATGTCTGCTCATT
Organism: Carya illinoinensis; assembly: GCF_018687715.1. Lineage (NCBI taxonomy): Eukaryota > Viridiplantae > Streptophyta > Magnoliopsida > Fagales > Juglandaceae > Carya > Carya illinoinensis. The sequence goes on from NC_056765.1 coordinate 28,884,147, forward strand.
CCCTTTCTCCATCTAGAGAATATTTTAGAACATTAAAACTCTATGAATATAAATTTATTCAAAATTAATAAAGTCTTATAGAAATTTAAATATGGTATAAACTTCACAGAGAAGTGAATCTAGTTGATTCTAGAACAGAATCTGATACTTGAATCTAGAATGCACCTTGCATTGGAGTGTTGAGTTTTTGTATAACAAGCTTAGTTATCCAAAATATAATGTTTTACTTAACAAATGTAAGAAAACAATACAATGAATATGATTTTATTTGCTCTAATAATGTTTTATTTGGTTTTTCAGGGATTGAAACTTAATCCAATGAAAAATGATATTTATGGTATTTTTAAACATCTTCCTTTGATCACCTCATATTTGTCATCAAATTATTTTGGAAATTATGTGTATCCTGTACTAATCTAATTTTGATATCACATCAATAAGGATTATATGAATATAATTAAAAAATGACAAGAGCAACATTTTTCTAATACGATACACATAATGTGAACATCCTTGACTTGCCAAAAGACATATCCTTCTAAAACATTACATATTAGTATATTTCTCTAGTGATTTCAACAAAGTACTCACGGTTCCTATATATCCATAAGCACGATTCACATTTCCTTTCCCTATAAAGCACATTACAGAATTAGAACTCATCCTCTCTTGCAAATCCACATACAATTTGTATCAATGAACAAACCTTAACTGACTTCTCTATTTACACTTGCAGATAAATTACCAGCCCACTTGCAGATAAATTACCAGCTGAAATGTGCTTACTCAAACCGTAGCTTCTGTTCCTATAATGCTTCTCTTTTTAGTTGTGGACATAATTTAACTTCATAATTTTTGAACTACTTACAAGGGAAATCATGATATACTCTTACAAATAGTTATAAAAAAATTTCAAACTAATTCTTAAATCATGATAAAAATTACATTCTATTTTAGGAAACCAACCAACACAACCTCACTCTAGCCGTGCCTTCCCCTGCTTTCAGGAAACCAACCAACACAGCCTCAACCACCCCTTCTTCAACTCCTTTCCTCCATTCTTATGTATGTACACTATGTTTGGTTGTAAATGAAAATAAATAATACTTTGTGAGGTAAAGGAAAGCACCATCTAGTATCTCGTTATACAAGAGCAAAAAAATGCTGAAAATTTACATACTTGTTTTCAAATAAACAAGAAAACTAAAAATATGGAAGCCAATACCTTTTCGGGATGATGATCTTTACGTGTGAAAGCCGAATGTTTCTCCTTTTGAGTTCTATTATGTCCTCTAATAGCAGAAAAATAGACCGGAACAGATAAATGAGAGATAAAAAAGAGAAACTCAAAAATGAAAATGGAGAAAGTGAAACAAGAGTTGCTCACGACAGTGCAAATGGTGGAGAAAATCTGTGAGCTAAACTCGGAGGGCTGGGTCACATGAAACGTGCTTGCAGAGCTGCAGCGGATGGACGCGGATGGTGGACGGGAGAGAAAGAAATCTTCTCCAACACATTTCAGCTTTTTCCCTCGTAACACTGTTTTGCTTTTCTTTTTCTTTTTCTTTTTCTAACTTGCCACCTCATTTTCGTCCGCTTATTCGTCCGCATCATGCCTGCGTATAGAAGTACTTTTTTTTATCAATTTTTTAAGCATTTTTTAAATATTTTTAATCGAAAAAATTAAAAAAAATATGAAAAAAAAAACCTTCGCCTCTAACAAGCTTTTAAATAGTGTCGTATTTTATGATAAGTGAATATTTATCTATACTTATATATAAAGTGCGAATCCACTTTCTACAATATTTTTGTCTAACGCTTTTTTTCCCATTTTACCCATGCTTTGTCTACGTTTTTGCCGAGTTGCCATTTTCATCATCTCCTTATTATTTGCATCAGAGAAATGCAATTTCGGGGGAGGATCCATGAGGGGAGGGTATACGGATTTGGTGATATCCAAGAGCTAGAGAGAGAGAGAGAGGGCTTTGGGAAAGAAGAGAGAGAAGGATATGGAGTGGGAAAGTCGCCGTAACGGCGTGCTCGTGGTACGCTTGGGAGGTTGACGATGGTGGCTGGCATGGAGGGCCTGGGAGGGGCTTACGATGGCTTTGGTGTGCTCGAGGTGGGGCTCGTGGTGGTCGTGGTCGTGGCTTCGGGTGGCGCACAATGTGGGTGTGAGGATCTAGAGAGATCTGAGGGAGAGACGTCCACGGGGAGGGAAGGCTGAGAGGGGTGAGGGGTTTTCTCAATCGATGATGGTGGGCTCGTGGAGGGGCTACTGCCGAAGGCGGTGGCGTCGCTATGCGGTAGTGTTTCCCTTAGCACGCCGAATTTCCCATTGAAGCTGTTGACTATGGGTTGGTTGAGAGAATTCCTCTGTTTCGATTATAGACAAAAATAGAGGCATGGCTAGCAGTTTATGTGGCTGATCATATGCACAACAGGAGTGTCTCGACAGTGAGGGGTCGTCTGAGCATAGGATGGAGGTTGAGTAGCTGGTCATGGTTGGTTTTGGGCTGTCTGTGGCCATGTAGGAAAAATCGAGATTAAGAGTGCAACAGTTTGCTCTGATTTTGAGCAACCAATTAAACAGAGGGTTTGAAGAGGTGTGACTGCAATGGAGAAAACAAGTCTGGATGGATGTGAAGTTTGGCTTCGATCTGGGTTGAGAGAGAGAGAGACGAGAGAAATGATAGAGACGAGAGATCTTTATTAGTTTAAAAGTAAAAGGAACTGGCAGCCTTGAAGCTGCCTTTGTTTAAATTCAAGATGGCATGGTCTTGGATGGGGAAAGCTGACTTGGTCACAGATAGCTTGAGGAAGAAGAAGGACGGAAAAGAGAGAGAGAGTGAGAGAGAGAGAGAGGGGTAGGAGATTCAACTGAGCTTGACAAGATGAAGAAATCCAGCATCGATTGGGAAGACCCACGTGAGATTGTACGCGAGGTTGACAAGAGGATTTATTTAAATAATATACGATTTAATTACTCCTTGGACCTTATCTATGAAATTAAAAAAGAAAATGAAAAGAAAAGCTAGATCTTGACAAGAGGGACGAGACGTGAATGGTTAAAAAAAAAAAAAAAAGGTTACATTTTTGTGTGGGAGGAATGCATTTTTATTGGTGTGTTGATCGGATTGGACCAACACGTTTGTTTCCTATTTGCCTTTTTTCTTTTAAATTTTACTACTTACAAATAAAATTATATATTAATTTATATATTAATATTAATTTTTTATATTTAAAATTTAAATTAATATTATTTTAATAAAATTTACTTTTTAATCGTTTAATTAATACATATATTAATATATAATTATATTTATAATTAGATTTTTCTTTTTCTTATATATATATATGCATTTGAATTTACTCCAATATGTAGACTAAATTAAGAGGATTTTTCTTCCACTAAGAATGAGAAAGGCATGCAAGGATATATACATGTTGAGAAATGTTAAAGCTCTGAATTTTGGAGATATTTTTTTTTACCTAATTCTTTTTATTTATATTTTTTATTTTTACTTAGTGATTAAGTAAAAGTTTTTAAGTGATGTTGTGGATTGTTTTTTTTTTTAAAACATTTAAGAATATAAAAAAATCAAAATTCATAAAAATAATGAACTACTTCAGTGAGCTTTCGGTCCTTTTTTCGATACCTGTAGAGTAGCTCATACATGTTTAGAAAAATGTTGAAAGCGTGACGTTATTGGGTAAGTGCCTGTTTGTGGTTGAGATTAAAAGTTTTTAAAATATTTTTAATCATTTAAAAGTTTTTTAAATAAAAAATGATATGTTTGATAAATTTATAAAAGTATTTTAATCTTTTTAAAAATTTAAAAATCTACTTTTTTAAAAAGCACTAAATTAAAACTTTTATCGAAAAACTCCTACAGATAACTATATATTTTTAAAAAATTAAGACAATTAGCTTTAAAAGTACTTTAGATACATGTTTATTAAACAATAAACAATTTTTGAAGTATAGAGCTTATTATTTAAGTTATAAGGTATAAACCTTAAAATTATAAGTTATATTTTTCACTGCAATTTTAAAATTGCATTAAGTTTATCATTTTTTGAACGTATTTGAATAATAATTTTATGAAATTTTTTATAATAAAAATAGTTTTTAATAATTTCAAATAAGTATAATAAATTTTTTTATTAATTTGATGTACTTTGAATAGCAATGATACAAGAGAAAAATAAACTAAAAAAATGATAAAGTTTATGTAATTTATTTTAAACATTGTATTAAAAAATGACTTTTGGGTCTATTTTTCATTTAACATTTTTTTTTTGGATATTAGGCATAGTTTGGTTTCACAAATTTTTAAAATTATCTGATTATATCATTTAAATATAAATATTTTTCAATTTTAAAATTTTAGTTTTTTAACTTTGTCATTTAATCATTACCAAGTTATTACAATTTATCAAACTTCAAACAAAACATAAAAAATAATTCAATCTTTTCAAAATTCAATACAAAAAATTATATTAAAAAATTATATTTTAACTCTCTTTTAATATTATAATTTTTTATTCAATTTTTTCTCTTTCACTTTTTAAACTCTATAAAAATCTTTTGGACCTTACATTTTATACATTTTACATTATTTTTTCAGTGCTATTTACCATTCTTGAAAAACATGGCCAAAGAAACCTCACAAAAAGAGTGGATAATCCAGCTTAGCACAAATATAGACGAACTAAAAGAACAATACCATAATAAATTTAATATCCTATCAATTGATTTTATAAAAAAAATATGAAACATGTTCATCAACAAGTACTATTGTATAATTTAAGTTCACTTCATTCTCGAAACTTCTATTAAACTATATTTATAAATTTGTATCAAATTTCTTTAGATTGGATGTATATATAATGCATGTTGGATTTTTTTATTCGATCATATTTTTTTTTTCTTTCATCTTATTCTAAAGTTTTTTTGTTCTTCTAATAATCCATTATTTCTATTTCTTATATTTTTCTTATATTTTGTCATTAATATATTTTTTTCCTAAATTATTGTATAATTAAATATATATTTTCTACACTGGGCGAACGTCCAAGGGACGTTCCCCCTACTAGTAATTAAAATATAAATTTATAAAAATATATTTAAAAAACAAAATTGAAAAAAAAAAACTAAAAATAAAAAATTCATAACACAAATTTATAAAAAGAAATTAAAAAAATTGATGACCTCCAATTGAGAAATAAAATATTCTAGGGTTGATACGATGCGGGTAGCTCCCTCCCTGCATCCTGTCGCATGGTGCAGGGGTGGGGTTTTCCCATCCCCCACACCCTCCCCCCCCCCCCCCCCCGCGGCCCCGTGATGTAGGGGCGGGGCACCTCTCCCCGCCTAGCGGGGGTGTAGGGCGGGCAGTGCCTCGCCTCATTTCCACTTCCAAATATTAACTACATTTCACTATATTTAAAAATTATTTCTAAATTTAAAAGTAATCAAAAATATATTTTTAGATTTAAATTGTAAATTTAAATTTTGTAAATATGACTATAATTTAAAAATTATGTAGTTTTTAAATTTGCTAATGCTTACTTTATAAACAAGTCTAACAAATTGTAATATATATTTATATATACACAATTTATAAAATATAAATATATATTTATATTTATATATAAAAACATATATTTATGTTTTTGTATATATATAAATATTTATGTTTATATATATATATAATATATGAGCGGGGTGGGAGAAATGCGAGGCGAGGTTGGGCCCTCCCCGCCCCTTGCCCCCTCTAGAGGGACTAGATGCAGGGCTGGTAACACCACCCCGCTATGCGAGAGTGGGGCGAACAGGGGTGGGGTAGCGGAGTGCAGGGCCTCGCTGCCCACCCCTAAAATATTCCAATTGAATCTCAGCGAGTTTTGATCAAATTTCAGTGGTCTATAATTGTCACCACCATTCGGGTTGGATTGATGGTTACGATTCCAATCGTCTCTCAAGGTGGTGCTTAGAGAGGTGAATAGAGGTGGAATTAAACATCAATAGGATTAAGTATTTTAGGATTTATCTTTTTATATTTTAGACTTTTAGTTTAGATCTAAATAATCGTGTATGATAAATATTTAAAAAAAAAAATTATACATCCTGTATGTGGTATCTTATAATTGAAGGTTATGAAATCACATTTACAAATCTTATAATCAGGCCTGCCTCGTTTGTTTTCACAAAACTTTCATCTCAACTCATTTTAATCATTACAATTTTTTCAAATCTCAATATAAAAATAACATATTATAATAATAGTTTATTCAACTTATCTCATTTCATCTCATCTTATCTCTGAAAACAAACAAGGCGAAAAAAAAATCTACAATCTCAAAGGTTGTATCAGTTGAATATATATATAAATAAAATAAAATAAAATATTTAGAACTTAGAAGTTTGAAACACTTCATATTTTTTCTATGTTTCATCTACTTTCCTCTATTTAAATATTTTATTTACATAGAAATTCCTCTGCACATTCATAAATCAACAATTACATGGTTGTTCAACAATAATACATTCTTAATAACATCTGGGCCATCTTCCAGCCATACAGTCTCGTTATCAACATTCAAAGCATGCCTTACAGTTTGATGAGCAGCTTTGTTTCCTTCCTTTGGCATATATTGTAATTTCAAGTAGCTACAATTAGAAAAACCTTATTAATGTCTTCAATAAGCTGACTTTACCATGAGCAATTTTCTTCAAGTGATTGAATTTCCTTTGTGATATTCAAAGCATCATCTTCAAATATAACATTACTTAAACCAGTTTCCTTTAAAAAAGACATAACTCTCCATAAAGCATTGAGTTATACTAACACATGATGAGAAACAAAAAACTAAGGCGCATATAGAGTAGCAATTAAAGAACCTTCACAATTTCTGATTACAACCGCACCACCCATCTTTGCATGATTCACATCCAAAGCTGCATCTCAATTAGCTTTGTACTAATCACTAGTTGGTTTCTTCTATTTCACATCTGTTTGTGGTTTTGTGTGTTTGAACAGAGTTCCTTGATAAAACCTAAGCTCTTTTATACTCCTCCAATTCAATCATAGCACGAGTATAAATCAAGGTAGGACTCAAATTTTTCATAAAAACACTACAACATTTCATTTGAACTATATCATTCTAAGTACACAAGTTATTTCCTCCAATTCTTTCTTCTGCAATCTCCTAACTAGCTTCTCTCAAAGAGTTTAAAAAGTTTCCTCTATACATGGCCATTTATGTACCAGGCTTTGTGAATATGCAAATACATCAGACACAACATTATAAGACCACAAAATAAGACATACTGACTCTTCCACTAACCAACATATTGGGCATAAACCATTATCAGTGGCCTTTCGTGCTAACATATTCTATTTTGTTGGAAGAGCCTCATTTGCTACTTTCCAAAAAAAGACTTTAATTGAATTAGGCACTTGTAAATTATATATGATCTTCCATCATTTTGTAGCACTAGCATACTGTGATGGTCCACCCTTATGGCCTTTTAAACTATCAACTGCCATATAGTAGGCACTTCTAACTGTAAACAAATCATGTTTACTAAATCACCAGAACATTTTATCCTCAAACCCCACTAATAACTTCAGCTTCATCTTTATTCAAGATTTCATGAATTAGTTTGGAGTTCCAACAACCTTTAACTTGATCAAGTTCACTCACTGTCGAATCTGGTTGAAGGACTTTAACAGGTGACTAAACTTTAAAAGAACTTGCTATGGGCAGCCACTGATCATCCCATATCTTAACTTTAAGACCATTGCCAACTCTCAATCGTATCCCTTTTTAAATAAGATACTTGGAACCCTAAATACTCTTCCATATATGTGAGGGGTCATTTCCAAGTTCAGTAGACAAAATATCACCTTCTTTATAATACTTTTCTTTCATAATCTTTGCTGACAAAGAGTTTGGATTTGTAAGCAATGTCTAGAACTGCTTAGCCAACATAGCATCATTAAAAACCTCAATATCCCTAAAAACCAAGCCTTCATCACTCTTTGGGGTTCCCATCATGCTCCATTTCTTCCACTAAATTTTATTGTCAACATTCATATGTCCCCACCAAAATTTAGCCATTAGAGCTAATAGTTCCTTACATAGTCTCTTTGGGAGCTTCAAAACACTCATAGCTTAAGTAGGCACAACTTGAATAAAAGTCTTGATCAAAATTTCTTTACTAACGTGAGAAAGGAAATGATTTTTCTAGTTACTGATCTTTAACCAAACTTGATCCTTAATGCAATGAAAAGTAGAATATTTTGATCTTCTAAGAACTGCAGGCAAACCCAAGTATTTTTCAAAGTCCCTACTGACTCTTGCTCCTATTTCTTTGCCAATTTAAAGTTTGGCTTCTGCCGTTGTATTGGAACTAAACCAGGTAGATGTCTTCTACAAGTTTAATCTTTATCTAGAAACCAAATCATAAACATCCAGAATATGCTTAATACCTTGTCAATCATCTTAGCTCAACTAAATAAAATACAATCACCTGTAAAGAGTTAGTGATTAACACTTGAACCTCCTCTAGATATTGATATCCCTCTTAATCTTTCCTTATCTCTCAGTCTTGTTAATCAAACAACTTAGTCCCTTTGCACAAAATAGAAAAATGTAAAGAGATAATGGATCTCCTTGCCTAAGACCTCTAGTGGTGATAAGAAGAGGACCTGAAACCCCATTCACCAAAATTGAGTAATGCACGGTAGTCTCCCACTGCATAATCAAATAAATTCACCGAGCTCCAAAACCTAACTTGTCTATTACTGCCTTTAAATACCCACATTCAATTCTATCATAAGCCTTTGACATGTCTAACTCAATGACCATACTTTCCACTTGATTTCTTTGCCTAGTTTTCATTATATGGAGAGCTCCATAGGCTATAATAATATTATTAGAAATTAATCTACATGGGATAAAAGCACTTTGATTTCAAGAAATTACTTGTGGTAGCACTCTCTTCAATCTATTAGCTAGTGTCTTTGCAATGAGTTTATAAAACACATTACATAAGCTAATAGGTCTATATTCCCTATCACTAATCAGGGTCTTAACTTTTGGTATTAAAGCAATGAAAGTAGAATTGACAGAGTTATCCAAAGCACCACCATTTAAAAACTCAAGGACAACCTCACTGACCCTATCGCCAACTGTAGTCTAGAAAGATTTATAAAAACAGGTCCCAAACCCATCAGGACTTGGAGATTTTAGAGGGGCCATTTGTTGCAAAGCCTCTTCAACTTCTAACCTTGTAAACACTTACTGCAAACACACATTCATCTCCTATGAAGAAGGATAAGCTGACTAATAAACACTTGTGAAATGGTCATGAAAAGCTCTATGAATACCTTGGTGATCACACTTCTAATATTAGAAATAGAGTCCTGCACTTGGAGTATTTGATTCTTCTTTTTTCTTTGAGAGGCACATACATGAAAGAATATTGTATTTTTGTCCCCTTGGTGATACCAGTTCTGTTTTTCCCTCTGTCCCTATTTAAGGTCTTCTTACTCTAACAAAAGGCCAGCTTCTGCTTGCAAGGTTTTGATTTCAGCAACATTCTATGGACCCTTCTCATCTTGCAATCTTTTTATTGATTTTGTTTTCTGCTTAATAATACTCTCAACACCTATTTTCTTATTTCTGCTCCACCTACTTGAGGAAGTGCTACATTCAAGCAGCATAGATCGCACTTTTCCTATAGAGTTTGTTGAAGGTCTGGAATTACACCATTCCTTGTCTACAATCTTTTCACAATTCTCCTCCTTATTCCATGAAGCTTTCAATCTAAACAACTTGCATATGTTTCTTCTCAGAAATACCTCATTTTGAAAAGAGAGCAGAATTGGTTTATGATATGAGCGTCTAGCTGTTAGACATTCCACCACAGCTTTTGTAAACAGTCTTCCATTAAATATTAGCAACAACTTTATTCAACCTTTCTTTGACAAAACCTTCATTAAATTGTTTGTTACTCCAAGTAAACTAGTTACCTCTACACCCAAAATCAACTAACTGATTATCTGCAATAGCACATCTAAATCCCTTCATCTGACTTTCTAATCTATCTCTGCCCCTAATCTTCTCCCTTTGGGATAAAATCTCATTAAAGTCCTTTATGACACACCATGGTACATTCTTTTGATTAATCCTTGACAACAAATCCTATGATTCTTTTCTTATATTTGCAACAGGTTGGCCATAAAAGCTAGTGAAGAGCCATTTTTCTAATGATATCTCTATTGTGATCCAGCTACTTATATGTCTTAAAGAATAATTATGTAATGCAAAGTTAATATCTGCCTTCCAAAGTATAGCCAAGCCCCCACTTCTCTCAATAGGATCAACCTTAAAGCAACCTTCATAACCTAACCTTCTTCTCAGACCCTTTAATTTAGAACTTTTCAATAAAGTTTCCATTAAAAATAAGATTTTGGGACACTTACCTTTTACCATTTGGTAAAGACCATTAACTGTTCGAGGGTTCCTAAGCCTTCGGTAGTTCCAACTAAAGACAATCATGGCTTCCGGGAGGGCTACTCCACAACCTCTGCCGATGGAATCTTAATTTCAATTTGAAAGTCACCCACATCAATTTTAATATGTTTATCAGACTCCAGTTCACATACATCATCCACCAAAACTAACTTAGAACATTTATTGCTCAAGTGATGAGTATTAGACTTACCTTTCACCCCATCTCATCTGGCCCTCCTCTTCCACGTAAGTTTATTTTTCAAAGACTTCACTTGTATTGATGACATCAGGCCACCCAAAAAGAATATTAGTCAAATGGTGAAAAAGGCCCATGGAAAACATGCTTCCTTGGATTATAAGAGATAATTTGTTTAGATGGGCTGATTTTGAACAAATCTGGAGTCTTAGCTCATTCATTCCAAGCATCAGTTACTTGAATGGGTAACTCTCTTAACACTGGTATTGTCTCTTGGGGTGTAATCAACATAACTTCTCCTAATTCATTTGTCTTGCTCCCCTTATTCCGTATGACAATTACTTCTTTAACCTCCTTGCCATAACCACCACTATTAACCGCTAATTGTTTCTCAGGCAGCCTACAATGAAATCCATCATCAATCTTCAAACGAGACGTTGAACTATCTGCATCAGCATGTCAATTATGATTTACACCATTTCCAGAACTGCTACAATGATCTCCCTTACTGACATAGTATGTATGCCATTTACGTTTGACACTATAATCTGCCCTAAGCTAAGAATCATACTGATCTTTAGAAAGTGATTTATGATTCGAGAAAGAAAAATTATAATCACAACCTTACTTCCCATGCATAATCCTCCCACATCTAATGATATTTTTATATTTTATAGGAACCTACATAATCCTATGATTAAGATTAAGGGTTCTTCCTCTAGCCATAGCTTTCCTCAACTCCACTTCAACCCTCACTCCCAGGAACCTCCCCCATCCAATATTATCTCCAGGAACATCCACATCAAGAACCTCTCCCAATGATAGTCCAATTTGTTTCCTAACTTTTCGATTCATACAAAATATGGGAAGGTTATGTAATTGGATAAAAAAGAGTTCACTATCAAACTCCAGTTGGTCTGGTTGAGTAATTGACTCAATTTAAAAATTGTTTTAGAATTACTCCCAAGTATAAGAGTTGTCAAGTAATAATAGGGAAGTCCCTAAGTCATTTTCTCAATGAACGATTAGTTTAAAATGCAAATTCATTCACTATCGAAATTAAAAGAAAATTATTAGTTAAGGCTATCTACGATGATATTCACAATGAGAATTAATTTTTTTTGTGGACATTATAAAAACATGCCCTCATTTCCTTTTTGTATGAGATGGTGAATGAATTCTAAAAATATGCAAGAAAAATGAGTAAACTAAAGTATTTACACGAGTGGAGATTAGAAAATATTTAGCTAGCATGTAATAATTTTCACTTTAATGTACCTTGACGCTACTTCAATCGCTTCCATACATTAAATAGATTCGTGAACGTGCATTGATTAAATTATGATTATCATCGCTTAAGAAGCTAAACCACATTCATCAACGTCATCTAATCCAATATTTCCAAGCAATAAATTGAAGTTCACAAAGTTTATGTTCTAAGAGACATTTTATCAAACACCATGTATGTCAACCAAAAAGCCACTATTTTCCATCCAATAGAGTTCAATCTAAACCAGAAAAAATTACACTACTTAGACTAATCAACTCCAATGAAGATAATCTAACATAAAGATACAAACAGCCCCAAGCAACCAACATGAACCAAGCAAGAGTGGCGTGAATATGAATGGAAATTACAGAAAAAAATTACATACGAATGAAAATGAATTCAACGTAATAGCTACTGGAAATGTTCGGCTGAACTGAAAATAAACTAAATGAGAACAAATTAATGTAGATGAAATGTAAATAAAAGCTTGAATCAAACACAAAGCAAGGGAAATGTAAAAACTGAAAACATGGAAAGGAAAGTGGGTTTCGGAGTCTCCAAAATTCTCCAGCAAAAACCAAGTGTTTTTTCTCCCCCTCTCTTGCGTTTTCTCCCATCTTTGATGTAATAAACGAGTTGCCTTTCCTATTGGCAGTAGTTGTATGTCCAAGAAGGGAAAGAAGCTCTACTACAGTAACGTCTCACGTGAACTGCTATCCATTTGGTGCAAAGGATGTGGCTGGACGTGAACTGAGTTTGCTTTTGACGATGGAGGCCGTGGTCTTCAAGGTGATTTCTGTGATTTACTCTGCAATGCCTTTAGGAGAAGTAAGCATGCTTGTAGTGCTCTGCATATCCGTGATTTACTCTGCAGTTTTCCGTGATGTGCGTGTTATGCCTTTAGGAGAGATGCAGGTGCTTGAAGATAAGCCTCATGTGCTTGCTTTTGGCGCAGAATTTTCGTGAGGGTGAACTTAAATCCATTGAATCAAAGTGGAAGTCTTCATGTGGTGATACAACTGTGGGGTTAACTTGGACCATTCCAGGGTTATGCTTTTAGGAGAAGAGTCAAGTGGGTCAAACGGGTCCAAGTGCATCCCAGCTTTATTGTAGACTCTGTGCCATGTGAGTTGCAACTTTTCCATGTGATTGGAATTAAAGCATCAGCTTGTAGAGTAAGTCCAAAGTGGTTTTTTTTCATGGGGTCCAACTTCATTCCATGACGCAAGGATCGGCTCATCAGCTTGAAGAGCATATAATATTCTGGTGATAAAAAGTCAAAGCATGTGCACTTGAAGACAACACTTTTCCATGTGAGTCCAAGTTGTTTTTCTATGTGATTGGTTAAATGTAATTTGAAGATAAGCATGGAGGCATGTACGTGTGAAGTGCTTTGGAATTTTGTCAAGCCTACTATGCTTTTAAATTTGCAAAGTTCCTTTGTTATGCTGCATTTTCAGTCACATGAATCCGTCAAACGTGTCTTCCGTGTGGAAATTTCTGCACAGCTCACCTACACATGTGCACAATGATTAACTTCCTCAATTGCATGTAATAAATTAGAGATTAAGACCATAAAATTAGGTTGTTATCAATTGAGTTAGAATTTATTTATTGAGGCCAAACCCATTCAATTACTAGTAAGAAAAGTGTAATTGACTCGAATTTAAGTGTAAAATAATCACAATATTATAGCTCAATCAGTAATGTCATAAAAAAGAAAAAAAAGAAAAAGAAAGTAATGCCATCAAAAGGCTTAAGGACAAATAGACTAGTATCGAATAACCATGGTCTTCCCTCTATAATTCAATCTTTGTTCTTCTCAATAGCAAAGGTGATGACAAAAGTATTCATAGAGATCTCCTTAAAAATGACAGACTTTCAACTTTTTATAACTTCAACATAGTAGATAAAAGTACATTTCTTCCTATATGTCATTCCATACATACCTTGCCAATCAAACGTCTCACCTCCTTATCTCCCAGACCAATTGCCCTATCAAATTGAACCTATTCCCACCTTTTCATCATCATGAAGATTTAGATTTTGCTAGTCCTCGCTCAATTCATCCATAGCAGAATCATGGTACTCATATACACTATTTAGAGCAAACAAAACCAGACAAAACCACCCCATCCACCAAAAAGAAAGGAGACTTTGACATTTTTCCTCATACGTTCAAAGAGTGGTAGAAAAGAGACTTCCTTTAGAACGAACGGAGTTTGCTAGTTGGATGGGCAGCTTTTTAACTCCCAGTTTACATTTCTCGTGTGTTATCAGTTCTCTATTTGAATAGTTTAGATATTGAATTTAACCAACATCACTACCCAATTATATATAACTAATAATTATTTTCCTTTGCATTGCATGGCACATGACTAATATTTTTAAAGGGATGCTTAGAGAATGAGATGAGATAGAAAATCTATAAATAGTAGTAAAATGATTTGATTTAAAATATCTTATTGAGTTTTAAAAAATGAGAGAGAGTGAGGTGAATAAAAATATTATAAAATTAAAATATTGTTTAATATAATTTTTAATAGGCCTGCACAGTAGTCTGCCCGAATTGAATTTGGGTCCGACCCGACCCAACTCGCAGGAAGAATCATGCCAACGCAATCTAGCCCAACCCGTAAATTTCGGATCGGGTCAAACCCGTTCTTTTTAATCCTTCACCGTTTGTGGACGCGGCAGACCCAAAGAACCTTTCTGATCTTATTGTTGCTTTCGTTCTTTCTTTCATTGGCTTTCTTGCTAGCTATCTTTTCAGTCTTCATATCTTTCTTTGATATCAATCTACACTAAAACACCTAAGGCACCACAATCATAAGGGAAAAGGAAAACAAGAACAAAAAAAAAGAGGGTAAAATAGAGGTTTAGAGTAAAAAACTAAAAAAAAAAAAGGAATTGCCAAGTACAAAGGAGAAGAGTTCGTGCACCGGAGGAAACTCTACCAAGCCTTCGTCCAATGCAATAAGGAATCCAAGAGTTCTATCTATATAGCCATCCAAAATTTTGATCCCTTCCTTTTGCACTGCATCGCACAGTTGCACCTGGAACTGGGGAAACAACTATAATGGCATCGACGAGAGAAAAAGAAGGTTGTTTTCATCGGGAAGAGTTCCCTGTTCTCTCTCTCTCTCTCTCTCTCTCTCTCTCTCTCTCTCTCTCTCTCTCTCTATGTGCAGTGCTATGCAACTCTTGTGAGCCATCTTTCTATTATTTCTTTTGGATGAAAAAAGATCTTTAATGGTGGAGAATCCATTAAAAAGCTAAAGAGGAGAAACCCAAATAGTGGGCAGTGGTATCGATGAAGAAGAAGAAGAGGAAGAACGACGGCTAAAGCGTGAGGAGAAAGAAAACCGTATAGTCGGGTGATCGGTTTCGATTGACTTTGTGAGTTGTCGAGCCCGATCCATTGTCTAAACCGATCAATTCAAATTTTTTCGGATGGGCCCAATTGGATCTTTCGGTTTGATAGGATTCAGGGCCTTTTTGCATAAACCTAATTTTTAATATAATTTTTGTTTAGAAATTTGAAAATGTAATATTATGTTTTGTGTTTTGCTTGGATGTTTGGAAAAGTAGTAATGATTAAATGAGAAAATTGAAAATTGATAAGTGTTTGTATTTTAGTGATATTTGTGAATAAATTTATGAGAAATTATAAGATGTGATGCGTTTGCCAAACAACCATTGAGTTTATCAACAACTGTTGCATTATGCAACTATTGCCTATCAAATCAAAATTTTGGTAAAAACAATTAAGGTGCTATTTAAATTGTGAGTTGAGATGAAAGTTAAATTGAAAATTGAATAAAATATTGTTAAAATATTATTTTTTAATATTATTACTTTTTTTAGAATTGAAAAAGTTGAATTGTTTATTATATTTTGTATGAAAATTTGAAAAAATTATATTGATGAGATGAGATGAAATAGAATACTTTCACTATCTAAACGGGCACTCTAGTGGTATTAGTGGAATTTAATATAATGGAACGAGTAATACTAAATATACTCATGAGTTGTGTAAACGTCGTATACTTATATTAAAAAAGAGTGAGATCCACTATTAAAAATATATTTGTAATCATAGAGTACGCAAACGTCGCGCAATTATTTAAAAAAAAAGTGAGTAAATATAACATCTACATGAAAAAAATTAAATTTTTAATAATATACCCTAATCTTTTTCAAAAGGGAAATGATATTGCAGTTATGAATTGTACAAACGCCACACACTCCTCTTGAAAAGTTAAGTAAATATGAGCTCACATGAAAGAATTTAATTTTTTTTTAATATTGAACTCCACTTTTTTCTAAAAAAAGTGCGCAACACTTACATAATCCTAGGACTGTATTTAGCATTACTCATGTTTTAATGGTGGAGCCTAATTTTTTTTTCAAAAGGAGTAAGCGCCATTTAAACAATCCATGACATGACTGTAACTAGTATTACTCAATCTAACATATCTCAATTTTCACATCAATTGATAAATTTATTTTTATAAAATCTTTTTCTAATTTAACACATCCCCAAAATTATTAATAGTTTATTTTTTTTTAACAAAAACAGAATGAGAACAAGTTTACAAGTTCAAAGTAAATTTTTATTTTTTAAGTTTTGTTGGGTTTGAAACTGGTCGTTCTGGTGCCGAATTTGATAGAAAGATAAATCTTTAAAAAAAGTTTGCACGGTTTTTTTTTTTTAAATAAATTCTATCATAAAAAATTTATATAAAAAAATATTTTTAATTAATAAGACCGTTTATTTTATAAAAAAAAATAATAGTTATAGTCGTAAATACACAATCGTTGTATAATCATTTTGAAAAAAATAAAAAAATATGAAATTCACATAAAAAAATTAATTTTTTAATAATAAATTACACTTTTTTAAAGAAAAATTTTATACATCATACTATCATCCCACTAAATATGATGTGACATATTTATTACCTTTAAATGATCATTTATTATATATTTTTTTATCATCTAATAATAATAAATGAGCTATATTTTATTTAATAAAATAAAAATATTATATATAATATTATCTTCTTTTTAAAATAACTGCATAACTATTTATATTATAATTATATATATCATTACTTTGGATAAAATATCTACCCGAAAGTTATGTACTTAAAGACAATCTACCTAGAATTATGGTAGAACAGCGGTGCAATGCAGACGTCTTTCCTACTCTCGCAGTTTGGGCTCCACTACATGCTACTACCCGCCATTATTCAAACAAAACGACGATACCAACAACAGCTGCTGAACAATTATTATAATAATATAATAATACAACTTAATTTAGAAGAATTGATTTTAATTCATCTTATTTTATTATTATAATTTTTTTAAATTCACACATAAAATATAATAAAATAATTTAATCTTTTAAATATTAAAATAATAATAATATTTTAATAATATTTTATTTAACTTTCATTTTAATTCATTTTATTTTAACGTGTTATTCAAATCTCATTTTAATATTATTCTGCAGTTTCTACAACTTTAATTCTTTTATTCTGATTTTTTATTTTTATTTTTTTTTTAAGTTTAAAGCAAACAAAGTAAAATACTCATACACAAACTATCTAAATGAAGTAAAAATACTAAAAGTTTTTATTTATTTGAGAATATACCATTGTCTGGTATATTTGATTTAAAAATTTAAGTTTATAAATTATTTTTATAAGTCACATTTTATCACATCTGCAATACAGAATGTGTATTATTAATAATATGAGAAATGCTATTCTAAAGATTCTACACTATATACTATTTACATGACATAATTTTATTTTATAATATTCAAATTTTGAAAAGAGAGATGCTACTCATATTCCTAAACCACCACTTTACATATTTTAATTTAATTTAATTTTTTTTGTTAAACTAAATGAATTATTTTATTCATCATCTATACACTATATATTTATTATAAGAAAAATGAAAAAAGAAATGTTATATGTGGTATGTAAGGATGGTATATATAATTATTCTATTAAAAAAAATCAAATTATGGTATGTGGATGGGTGTGTAGTGTAAAAGTCTTATAATAGAGTTATTTTAATAATATAAGAATTATTTCATAATTAAATTAGTGTATAGAGTAGACCGTTCACATAAATTTTTTTTTTTTAAATTTCTATTTTAAATCAAGCCTATAAACCTATTTTTTATTGAATTGAATTGAACATAGAGTAGCGCTCCCAGCCGGACGGGTGCCATTTTTGTTTTCCCACCAACCAATCAAAAATAGCCACGTAGGCATCTGACCAAATTTAGAGTTGGACCTGCATACATATGAGCCTCCTCTCATTCTTTGTCTCCCTCTCCCTTCGAATCTACAAACGTTGGCCCGAAACATTTCTTTCCCTCTCCCTCTGAATCGATGAATGGACGCCCCAAAAAGAGATTAGATTCCAAACACGATCTAGCTGAATTGACTAACGAACGCCCTAAACAGAAAAACAAAAACAGATCCCACCCCTCCCTCTGAAGCTCAAACCCCTCCCCGCTACTCGGTAAAATTTTATCCCAATAAAGATCAAAATCGCACTCCTCAAAGAATCAAAACCTCACATCCAGACGATAGGTTTTTGAGAAAAATTTGAACTTTAGAATAAAACTCTGCACAACAAAATGCATAATTGTTCTTCCCCAAAACTACCAAAATAGAGAATAAAAAATATAGCATGTAGTACATGTATGTCGAAGAGATGAAGGATACTTAACTATATTATTTAAAATAAACGGAAACAAAATATTTATTACACAGCAAGGGAAGAAATGGAGTTGGATGTGGACGTTGCAAGGGAGGAAACAGCAAGTTGTACACGGAATGTGGACGCTGCAATTACAGTAGGTGCGACGGCGGTACCTTGAGGCTTGGATGGAAAAAACAAAGATCTGCAGATGGAGATGAGAGTGCTCTGAATCTACAGATGAAGGGACTAGTTTTTTCATGAGAGAAATATCTCAAGCATATACAGAGAATACAAAAAGATGGGCTACGGGATTCCAGTCGAAGAAGTGCATCGCAGAAGAGATAGGCTATGGGGCTGGAAGAGAAAAGAGGGGTTTACCTGGTTCACGCCGGTCGGGCTGCAAATCCCACAAAAATAGCCATCCATTCATCTTAAGCCACGTAAGAAAAAACACTAAGAAAAATACACTTCACCATATAGAATCAATTTGTATGCTAACCCGTTTCTCATTTGCCTTCTTGCCTTCTCTTCCTCGCTGCTATCTGTGCACTGCCCTCAGTCCGATGCCGATGCCTACTCAACCATCTCAGTTCGATGCCGACTGGAATTTTACCCTCTGCACTGTATTTGCATCCTCTGCCCTCTTGCCTAGATTGAAAATATCTTCTACGGCATTATGCTTCTGACCAAAAAAGTGAAACAAAACAAAGCACATATTCACAACCAACAAAAGTAATTAAACTACAGAATTATCATCACCACCAATACATTCCTGCAACTAAAGTAAAGTATCTAGACAATAAAATTCTATAACAGCAGCCATTACTCCCTAACCTCAGCACAGTCGTTATTTTAATTTTATTTATTAAAATCACCAATCTTAATCGTAGACTCCTCCTGAATATTCTCATGTACTACTAAACATTGTGGGAATGTTTAGAAAGAAAAACCATTGACCCCACATGTCCATAAAATAGAAAGAAATTTTTTTTTTGGATCTCGAGTAATTGGTTTTCGGCTGCCAAAAGTAAGCCAGATGAACAACTATTGACCGACCGGCCTTGTAAAACACAAATTGGAGAAATCGCGAAGAGAGATGGGTCGCGAAGAGAGATGGGTTGAACGAAGTTCTGATTTTGAAATTGCGAAGAGAGATGGGTTGAACGAAGTTCTAATTTCTGAAGCCCCAAATCCATTTCTGATGTAGTGCTGGTCCAGGATAAGTGTGGTGGAAGTCTTAGGTATTGGTATGTGATTGGCAGGCTGTTATTTGACTAAACCAGCCCAATCGATCCTAAGGAATTCTCTTACCTGGATCCAATCCCATTGTAATTTCTATAAGCTCCTGATGTGTTTATTTTTCGCTTGTGGGTGTAAAAAAGAAAATAACACCTGACCGGTTTAAAGGTTTTTTCTTGAACATATAGTCATTTTTACTTACTATTTTATATATTTTATTAATATAATTAATTTTAAATTAATAATTGATTATAAATTAAAAAGATTAATATAATTAATTATTTCAATAGAGTGTATAAAAGGACGTAAAAATAATTATTCATACATTACTCATTTTCTTTATCTGTTTAATTGGGATTTGATTTGGACTGGAGCTTGACTACAGACAACTCAGTCTCTTCCGTGGCACTCTTTCCCTGTCAACCATTGTATGCATTCAGCATCCGGGGCAAAAGCCAAAAAGTAGGCGAAAAGCAGAAGCGGACAGAGAGATATATAAAACTAGTATTAATCGGCTACAACTGCTCTTTCCCTCCTCCACCTAATAACCCCACTCGCTAAATTATTGCAAGATAAATGACACAAAAATTCTAGAAAAAATTGCCTGGAAGATTGTTACTTTTACTGTAAGAGTGTGTGTGATTCGGTTGGTGCATTTACTTTACGTTTCTCCGATCAAAGTCCGAGTCTTGGGAGCTCTTTTAACTCGCTCTGCGTGTCAGATCCCGCCGGTTAGTTTCCGCACCATTCGACGCCCCCGATCTGGGTGTTACATTCGTGCTTGACGCAATGGGGGGGCTCTCGACGGTTCTTTTTGTGGAAATGGTGACGATTTCGGCCGTGATTTTGATTGGGTTGAGCACCATTTCGATGTCGTATGTGCGGAACTAATTGGTGCAAATGTCGACTCTTTCTACAGCTTCAAACAAGGTATGGATCCCCTTGTTTTGATTAGTTACCGGTCTGAAGTTATGGTAATCAGAAATTTATAGTAGTCGGTCCACTTTCCTCATAGTGCATTTACTTGAATCGACCTTCTTCTGTGACTGTGAGAAAAGAAGAAACTAAAGTAATCCAAGTACGAATGTTGTGCTAAGAAAGGAAAAAGGTTCGAATCTTCTGACTAGTATTAGATGAATTTCGTTTTGGTCATTTATTGTGGACAGCCGAACAGAATTCAATTACTTTTACTTTGTTCGATTTTCTTACACTGTTTACTTGATATTTTTGTGGACAAGCATTGCTATAGGTTCTTATTTATTTATTTATTTTTGAAGTAAAACCGTTGCCATTCATATAGAACCAGTAACAACAAAGTCAATATCAAACAATAATCAAGCATAACCTGAATAAATTCTGGACATTGATGCCACCACTAAATAGTATCATCCACACTACGAACATGCCTTGCAAGTACATAAGCTGCTTCATTTCCTTGGCGCCCAACATGAGCTACTTCATATACTGCATATCTCGATAGGAGACGTTTAATCTCAAATATCAGATTCCCTTGCCTTGAAAAGTTTGGCTCATGTGAACCAATGGCCTCAATAATTGTCCATGAATCCCCTTCTAGTAATAAACTTGAGAAACCCAAATTAGATATAATTTGAAGACCCCATGAGGCAGCCAAAGCTTCAATATCATCTACTGCATACAACCCAATTTCCTTCCTACTCAAAGCAAATAGAACATCACCTTTTTCATCCTTCAAAATAGCCCCAATACCAGCACAGTCAAGAGATTGAAACAGAGCACCATCAAAGTTAAGCTTTACCATACCTGGAGTAGGAGGCTTCCAAGACAGGACAATCTCTTTCCATAGCACCAACTGAGATTGTTTAACAGTAATATAACTCTCAACATATGCTAAACAATCATCAACAACTTCTTGCAACACGCAAGAAGAATCCTGAAATAACTTTAAATTTCTATACTTCCAAACTCCCCAAGAAATAGATATAAATATTGGAACTAAAGTCACATCAAATTGCATTAATTCCCAAACCATCTCCATAACAAGCATCAGACTTCAAACAAGATAAAACCGGTGGACAGCGAACAGACAGTACCTTTTGTACATCTGGACAGCCACAAAAAACATGATAGCAATCCTCATCAACCAATTGACAAAGAGGACAACCTGCAGTTGACTGAACATTGCGCTTCATTAAATTCATTTTAGTAGGAAGATTATCCTTACAAGCTCGCCATCCAAAATTTTTAACCTTATTTGGTAAATTCATATTCCAAAATTGACACCAAAATTAGGAAGTGCCATGTGAATGAGAACTTCCAGTCTCCATCTTAACTCGCAAAGCGGCAACCCCCACGTCTCTTAGCACATCCCGTCGCTGCCTCACCACGCTGGTCCTCTCCTTCCGGCGCCGGTAGCAATTCTGGCTGCAAATATAAAGGCAAGGTGGTGCCAATTTGTGTTATCTTGTTAGCGACGGTTTCCACGGTTGTTTTTTAGTTCTGGGGTGCAACTCTCTTCATGGGGCTCTTTAAAATGTTAGTCATTGATTCTAAGCAGTTCACGCTCGTGAAGGAGGGGGCCAGCTTGGTTATTACAGAGAGAACTTGGAAGGTGATGGCTACGGTTACATTGGAACCTGCCTCAGTACAATGGCTGGCTAAGGCCATGGATTCATGCTCAAAGTTTGAAACAAATGACTTCTACACCACAATCAGGGAAGGTAACCGAAACTTCATTGCTCAGCGATGCATGAATGAAAGAGGCCGATATTTGGCGGTGGTGGAGTATAGTGGTGGTGGGAGGAGGAGTTTTATTTTCATACCAGAGGAAGAGGATGATGGGTGGAGGAGAATGGGGGAGGCGTTACGGGAGTCCCTCGTTGTCAACAGAAAAAGTTCCAGCAATGGAGGCGTAAAGAGGATGCATACGGACGCTCAGCCACAGCCTCGTTCCTACCTGGAAGCACTGATGGTGGTGCAACCCCTTGAACTTTGGTCTGAAATCAAAGACAAGCAAGGACACAACGGTCTGAATACGGGACAAAATTCTGACACTGAGAGACATCTAGCAAGCTGTCAAGGTAGTGGTTGCAGAAACGAAGGTGGCGTGATAGAAGGGGAGACGTTGAGGCTCCTTTTGGAAAGGAAGACTCAGCTGATTGATTTACAGGCTAAAGTAGACCACCTAATAAAGAAAGAAAAGGAACAAATTGGGTATGGGCTTTTAACGGGCCCGACTAAGGAATTTTTGCCCTTAGCAAAGCCCAACTCCTATGTGGGCAAACCAGATCATCCTAGGCCTTTGTTAGGCTAGCCCCAGCCCAGCCATAACACCCGGCCCAACGGGTAGGCTCCCAAGTGGAGAATCCGAAGTGAGTTGTCGACCCGTCCACTGAAGGAAATATCAGTTACACTGATACCGACAGTGAACCAAACCCAGGGAGAACAGAGAACGCCGGCACCGATAGTGGACCAGATCTTGCCGTCGCGGGATGCCGGACAAGAGGACAACATGCAGTTTTTGTCTTTTCTCCCTGAGCGTCACGCACAGAATGAAACGATAGGGGATGTGGAGTTCCGATCTCCCCAGATGGAGGCTCCCATGGCTTCGGGTGAGCTCCCTGACACACAGAACACGCCGAATATGGGTTGGGAATCAATGCATCCCCAGGTGGAAGTCCCCTTAGGTTCGGGTGAACATCTGGATGGTTTTTCAGAAGGTGACATCGACGTAAACGTGGAAATGGGGGAGGACTGAGTGGAAGGGATCTCGGAAAATCCTACATATACCAGCATGGTCCCGGATACTCAATTGGTTGCTGCTCAAGTGGATAACAACGTGGGCATCATTTTTGAATGGGGAGGAAATAATTTTTTGGGGGAGGATTTTGAGGATGGTGACAGGAACCTTACCCTTTGAATTGCTTATTACCCAGAGATTTTGAGATGTCGGAGTGGGTCCTCAAAAAGGTAGAGGATATACAACATGTTGTGGGAATGAAGTGTGTGGGTTACGAAGAACAATTCATGGCACTTCTCACGGCAATAGAGGCTGGTCATGTGCCGAAAAAAAATGGATCCAAGAAACAACGTGAGCTAAAGAGACTTGACTGGTCTTTGAACGAGGGGAGCTCAAGCCGTGATAGAAGCAAAGGGAAGGGTAATGCTGATTTTTTATGAAGCCAAAAATTTTATTATGGAGCGTTCGGGGGCTGAACGATATCAACAAATGGCTCCGCATAAAAAATTTAATTCGAGAGTGGAGGGTGGATGTTGTTTGTTTACAAGAAACTAAATTAAAATTGGTGAGCAGAAAATTAGTGAGAAGTGTATGGAATTGTCCATATGTAGATTGGATTTATTTAGCGTCGAATGGGGCCTTAGGTGGTATTCTTGTAATGTGGGATAAGAGGGTGATGGAGAAAATGGAAGAGTTTGTAGGGGAATATTCAGTGGCAGTATCCTTCAAGATGGCGGAAGACAATTTTTCATGGGCATTTGCAGGAATTTATGGGCCCAATGCTGACAACATCAGAAAACACTTATGGGAGGAACTTGCTGGAATTTGGAGCTGGTGGGACCTTCCATGGTGCATAGGTGGAGACTTTAACATCACAGGATTCCCTAGCGAGAGATCAGGAGATAGTCGCTTAACCCCAACCATGATTGAGTTCTCAGATTGCATTTTTGATCTGAATTTGGTGGACCTCCCACTTGTAGGTGGCCCTTTCACCTGGTCCAACAACCAAACGTACTCTCGGCTAGATAGATTCCTAATTTCGCCGGAATGGGAGTGTCACTATCTAGAGGTATCTCAAAAGAGATTACCACGTATTTGCTCAGATCATTTCCCCATTTTACTGGATGGAGGTGGTATTCAAGGTGGTCAAGTTTGAAAACATGTGGCTTAAAAGTGAAGGCTTTGTGGACAAGGTAAGACTCTGGTGGTCTTCTTATCAGTTTCATGGCACTCCCTCTTTTATTCTTGCAGGAAAATTAAAAGCTTTAAAGAACGATTTAAAGCTTTGGAATGCTCAAAGTTTTGGAGATGTGAGAGAACAAAAGCAAACCATGATCGAGGAAATACAGAATCTTGATAGAATCACTGAAGACAGAGTCCTCACCCCAGAAGAGTTATCACGTAAGACAAGTCTGGTTTCAGAACTAGAGAGGACATTATCCTTAGAAGAGATCTCATGGCGTCAGAAGTCAAGAGCCATTTGGTTAAAAGAAGGGGATAGAAGTACGAAATTTTTCCATAGCGTGGCTAATTCACATAGAAGAAATAATACCATTGAGATGCTGAAAATCAATGGTAGAGACTGCACAGAGGCTCTAGCTATCAAGGAACATGTGGTGAATTCTTTTGAAAATCTTTTTTCAGAATGAGAAGGATGGAGGCCAACAATGGATGGGCTTGACTTTGATTCTATTGAACCACAACTAGCTTCATGGTTAGAAAGAGCTTTTGAAGACGATGAGGTGTAGGAAGTGGTTAGGAAAATGGGGAAAGATAAAGCGCTAGGACCGGATGGCTTTTCGATGGGATTCTTTCAAATGTGTTGGGAGGTTGTGAAAGGGGACATCATGAATGTGTTTCAAGAATTTTTCCATGCTGGAAAATTTCAGAAAAGCCTTAATACTACTTTTATCGCTCTTATTCCGAAGAAAACTAGGGCCTCAGAAGTGAAGGACTTTAGGCCCATTAGCCTTATCAACGGGATCTACAAAATTCTGGCCAAGGTGTTGGCGAACAGACTAGGGAAGGCTTTAGGAAAAATTATTTCTAAGCCTCAAAATGCTTTTGTAAGGAGTTGTCAAATTCTGGATTCCGTGTTAATAGCCAATGAATGCCTGGATAGTAGACTAAAATCTGGTATTGCTGGGATCATTTGTAAACTAGACATGGAAAAAGCTTATGACCATGTAAACTGGAACTTTCTCCTATATCTATTGCAGAGATGTGGCTTTGGGGAGAAATGACGCAAGTGGATAAGGTGGTGTATCTCAACGACAAAATTTTCAGTCCTTATTAATGGCAGCCCGGAAGG
Organism: Carya illinoinensis; assembly: GCF_018687715.1. Taxonomy (NCBI): domain Eukaryota; kingdom Viridiplantae; phylum Streptophyta; class Magnoliopsida; order Fagales; family Juglandaceae; genus Carya; species Carya illinoinensis. The sequence continues at coordinate 28,910,143 of NC_056765.1, forward strand.
TTTTTTCAACAGCTCTCGAGGTTTAAGACAGGGAGATCCTTTGTCCTCACTCCTCTTTGTTATCCGAAGGCCCTGAGTCGGATGTTGACGGCTTTGGTCACAAACGGCTTTATGACAGGTTTCTCAGTGGGTGACTTGAATAGGGGCCTTATTTCTATCTCTCACTTGCTTTTTGCAGATGACACACTAATTTTCTGTGAAGCAGACAAAGAACAACTTAGGGCATTGAAGGCCCTTCTCCTATGTTTTGAAGCAGCGTCGGGCTTGAGGGTGAACTTCGATAAATCAGAGTTAGTGCCAGTCAGAAGAATCAATAATAGTCAGTAGTTGGCTAGCATTTTGGGTTGTAAGGTAGCTTCTCTCCCCATGACCTATTTGGGGCTACCGTTGGGGGCTACTTCCCGATCATTACCAATCTGTGACTCAGTTATCGAGAAAGTGGAAAAAAGACTGGCAGGGTGGAAGAGACTGTACTTGTCAAAAGGAGGTCGTGTGACTATTATCAAAATTACTCTTTCTAATCTACCTACTTATTTCTTGTCTTTATTTCCAATCCCAACCTCTGTGGCTTCACGCATTGAAAAACTCTACCGGGATTTCTTATGGAGCGGAATGGGGAATGAATTTAAGTTCCACCTAGTCAAGTGGGACAAGGTGTGCAGACCACTCTCATCAGGCGGATTGGGGATAAAGAACTTGAAGATGTTTAATCGAGCACTTCTTGGTAAATGACTTTGGAGATATAATATGGAACCAGAAGCATTATGGAAACTAGTCGTCGACTGCAGACATGGGAGCACATGGGGGGGTTGGTGTACTAGAGAGGGGAATGCCCCTTACGGGGTAGGGATCTGGAAACACATCAGACGAGGATGGGGAGCTTTTGCTCACCTAACTAGATTCTTGGTGGGGGAGGGGACCGGTATAAAATTTTGGAAGGACATTTGGTGTGGGGAGATGGCTTTAAAAGATGCGTTTCCTACCGTGTTCCGTGTGGCATGTGATCCAGAAGCTTCGGTGTCGGATTTTTTGGTTCGTTCAGGAGATCAAGCCCAATGGAATGTCACCTTCAGTAGAGCAGCTCAAGATTGGGAAATAGACAGCTTTGAGGCTTTTTTCAGCCTATTATACTCCACGAAGCTTATTGACTTGCGAGAAGATAAATTGTGGTGGACACCTGCGGGTAAGGGGAACTTCTCGGTTCGCTCTTTCTATAAATCCCTTGTAACCACACCAAATAGTCAGTTCCCTTGGAAAAATTTGTGGAGGAATAAGGCCCCACCTAAAGCACTCTTTTTCGTTTGGTCAATGGCTCTGGGCAAGATTCTGACGACAGATAATCTGCGAAAGCGCCGGGTAATTATTGCAGACTGGTGTTGTATGTGTAAGAAAGCTGGAGAGACCGTTGATCATCTGTTGTTACATTGTGAGACAGCTAGAGCCTTGTGGTGTGAAGTGTTTAACAGAATCGGTTTAAATTGGGTGATGCCTGCTACAGTGACTGAGTTATTGGCCAGTTGGGGGATGCCGGGTGGACTACCACAGATCAAAGCTGTGTGGAAAATGGTTCCAATCTGTGTTATGTGGTGCATATGGCGAGAGCGGAATGAGCGGACTTTCGAAGACAAAGAGCGCACTCTAGTGGAGCTTCGCTCTCTTTTTTTCACCTCTCTTGTCCTTTGGGCCATTGCTGTAAATTTTAATGGCCAAAATATGCACGATTTCCTTATGTCTTCTTTAGCAACTTAGATAGGTTTTATCTCTTGTATAACTTCTTGTTTTACTTGGGCTATGCCTATTCATATTAATACTATCGTTTACCTATATAAAAAAAATAAAAATGAGAACTTCCAGCCCCAACAATAGAGTCAAACAAATTCAAGGCTAGATGATACCCAGACTTTACAGAATATACACCATTCTTTGTGCCACTCCACACAAATTTATCTTCACACTCTCTTGAAAATATGGGAAGATGAATAATTGCATTCGCAACAATAGGAGGAAAAACTGCTTGTATTAAATCCATATTCCAAGTTCTTTGACCCAAATTCATAGGCAACTTCACCTTAGAATCATCTTGTAAAACATAAGTAGGAGGTAACATCCTAGGTAACCAGAAAATTGGTACCGATTTATCATGAAGGATTCTGACTCTATCTCCATTCCCTATCCTCCAAATGCACCCATTCTGCAAAAGAGACTTAGCAGCACAAATACTAAGCCATACATGAGAGGACTTCCTATTTACAAGAGATTGAAGAAAATCTGTGGTAGGAAAATACTTAGCTTTAAAAACTCAATAAAGTAAAGAATGAGTATGTTTATGGTATGTTTATGGTACGTGTGTTCTACAAGTCCCTAACACAAACGCATCACTCTCAGTTTCCATGGAAAAGACTGTGGAAACACAAGGCGCCCCTCAAAGTTGCCTTCTTTGTGTGGTCAGCTACCCTGGGGAAGATCTTCACAACGGACAATCTGAGAAAACGAAGGGTGATCATTGTAGATTGGTGTTGTATGTGCAGAAACGGGGGAGAATCTGTGGATCATCTTCTACTACACTGCGAGGTAGCTAGAGGGTTGTGGAACAAGGTTTTTAGTAGACTAGACTTGGGTTGGGTTATGCCGGAGACCGTAGTGGCAACACTAGCTTGCTGGACTGACCTAAGGGGTAACAACCAGATTAAGGCTTTATGGAAGATGATTCCGATTTGCATCCTGTGGTGCGTATGGCAGGAGCGCAATGCACGGACGTTCGAGGACAAAGAGAGATCGATGAAGGAGTTGAAAGCTTTCTTTTTTAGAGCTCTTTGTACTTGGGCCATCGCCGTTAATTTTAATGGCCAAGATTTTCGTGATTTCCTTATTTCTTTCGTTCCTATGTAGTTAGGACATTCTTTGTACTGAACAAGGCTTTTGCCTATTCTTTTATTAATATACTTCTTACTTTTCTAAAAAAAAAAAAAGAAAGAAAAAAAACTTAGAAGAACACATTTTTTTCCAGCTAATCCAATGCATCTCGCGTTCAATCTGTCTTTGTCCACACTAGAATTTTGCAAACAACCCTTCTAAGTCCTTACAAAATGATTTAGGTAACAAGAAACAACTCATAGTATAGGCTGGCAATGCTTGTACAACTGCTTTAATTAAAACTTCACGCCTAGCCAGCGATAACAACCGTTCCTTCCAACCTGTAGCTTCTGTCAGACTCTTTCAATTCTTTAAAAGTAGCACATTTAAGAGAATCTTGTGTTTCTTATTTATAGATATAGTCAAATTGAATTTTAGAAGTACTTGGTCATTGAGAAAGTCATATCTTATAAGCAAAAAATTGAGTTAAATAAAATGATTCGCATGCATGCAAATTAAGATAGAGAAATGATATTTACAGTCCTAGAGTGGGCAAGTTTGTGCACTCCCTTTTGAAAAAATTGGTTAAATCTGGGATCCACATGAAAACATTATTTTTTTAATGGTGGAACCAATTTTTTTTTCAAAAGGAGTGCACAAGGCTTGCATATTCTATGACGGCATTTACCATTACTCATTAAGATATCCCATTAGGAGAAGCTTTGATAGTGAGAATTTTCCCCACATGCTAATCAACCTATTAGGATCCCAAATTTTATACTTTTTTTTCCTCTCAATATTGGTAGAATCTGTAGAGCTTGATTACACCTTGTATTCTTCCTACAACAACATACATATATTTTTTTTTTATAATTAAGAAAGACAGTTTTATTAATACGAATGAAATGGGCGATGCCAATGTACACAATAAGTATACAAAAGAAACACCTAAATACGTTCTAAGAAGAAATAAACCACAACAAAAAATATGAGTAGAAGCTCCATTAATCACTAAAGCAGAAAACCAGAGCAATAATGTGTGCACAAAAAAGTTCTGAAAGTTCCTCCAAAGTGCGCTCCTAATCATTGAAACACCGCTCATTGCTTTCCATCTAGATACACCACATAAGACACGAAGGAACCATCTTTCAAACCGCATCCACTTGAGAGCAACCATGAAGCCCTTTCCAACACACAAGAAGATTTACCACTCTCAAAGGCATCACCCAAGTCAAACTGGTTCTACAAAAAATTCCATACCACAATGCCCTTGCCACCTCACAATGCAAAAGTAAATGATCCACAGATTCTCCATGCTTCTTACACATGAAACACCAGTCCATAACATAAGACCGTGCTTCCTCAAATTGTCCATAGTCAAAATTTTCCCAAGAGAGGCAGTCCATATGAAAAAAGCAACTTTGGAAGGCATGTGAGACCTCCAAATACACTTCCAAGGAAAAGTGGCACTATTCTGAAATGTCAACAACTTATAATACGATTGAACTGTGAACTTTTTGCTCCCCTTGGACCTCCACAGCATCCTATCCCCATCATTACCACCAAGCCTCAAAGAGTATAAAAAACTGAAAAAAGCTGAAACTTCATCAATTTCCCAATCCCGTACAGCTCTGGTAAAACAAACATCCCACTGAAAAGAGCCATTAGAATGAACTAACATATCTGAAATAGAAGCATACCTATAAAAAACCAGATGAAAGATGACTAGAAACACCCTATTGCGGGCTTGATCACCATACCAAATATCAAACCAAAAACGGATCCTAGATCCCTTTCCAATTGTATAATTAACATGGCTTACAAAAGTTTCCCATCCCTTTCTAATGAACTTCCATAGACCCACACCATATGCCCCCTTACCTCATTAGAACACCAACACCCCCCCTCCCCCACAAACACTTCCATATTTATGGCCAATAACCTCCCTCCAAAGCGACTCTCCTTCCACTTGATATCTCCATAACCATTTCCCAAGAAAAGCTATTAAAGATCCTCAAATTACGAACCCCCAAATCTCCATTAAAAATTGGAGAACAAACTTTATTCCAACTAACCAGATGGAACTTCTCAAGAAAGCATAAAATAACTTCTCAATCCGGTTGGCCACCCCTGTAGGCAATGGAAATAAATATAGAAAATAAGTGAGAAGATTGGAAAGAGTACTCTTGATTAAAGTAATTATGCCCCACCCCCATTGGAACCATCTCAGACTTTCCAAGATTCACCTTAAGGCCATAAATGACTTAAGAACATAAAGTGCACTGCGCTGCCATTAAAGCTAAAATCCTCCATGGCTGAAAGAATACTAACTTCTCCCGATCTCTCACTCGGGAAGTGAGTAATGTTGAAATTCTTACACCACACACATCCCAAAGATAATACGATCCTGCCAATTCCTCCCCCAAAAGTCTCTTTTCCCTATCCGAATTTGGCCCATAACGGCCCTCATAGGCCACGCTCACCCATCCTCAACATTTTTAAAAGAACAAGCTACAAAAAAATTCCTTCACCGACTCCACCACTTGTGTCCCACATCAAGAGGACATGTAACTTTGTTTCTTGTAAACACACTATATAAACCTTCCAATTATGCAATAATGACTTGATACGAAGACGCTTGTTTGGATCATTAAGCCGCCTAACATTCTAGGAGAGGATCTTAGGCTTCATAAGAAAAATGAGACCCCCTCCCTTTCAATCTGTCCCACCATCCACTCCCCTCCTTATTGTCATATTTAATGGAGCATTTTAATCTTCTTAATTCCATTTCTTTCTTTGAAACCGATTTCAAGGCCAAGGAACGTCCATACTTGATAGCAATTAGAAGAGCCTTGAATTTCTCTTCAAAACCATCATAAGAGATCCCAACACGGGCTTGAATCTCATCAACCTTTTTTAGAACCCAATCCAAAACAATGCTGGATGAAGTTGGACTAGGAGGAAGTGTGCATAAAGGTCAACCTCATTACCATTAGAACAACCCCCATCATGTAGGACCATTTGCAAATTCGAAGCATCCAAGAGCCTTAAGGGAGGACGGCCTTATGCACGACTCTAGATTTTAACAACTCATGTGGGAAGGCCCCTTTATCCTTCCCTGGTTACTGAAGGGCTTCAATAGGAAACAAGGCCGGATCAACCATCGGAAATGACTCCACAAAACTGAAACCCTTGACAAATGGGACTAGAGACAAAACTGAGTTACCTTCCTTCCCAACCACCGCCATCCATAAGTGATCACGCAACAAAAACTCCCCCTCACTTTCCGATGACATTTGCTGGATGTCGGCGATGGAGTTTGTGCCAGCCCAGTCGACGACCAAGCCCATGGATGAGCCCATGGATGAGGCAATAAGTCAGCCTTCTGCTTGCCCAATAAGCCATCCTCTAAACCCATTGAGCCTATGGATGGGGCCAGGCCCAATTCCACCTAGTGTAACATGGATCAACCTTCTCCTTCATGTCCAATAAATCTCTCTGTATGGCCAATAATGAAAACCTGTCTTTATCCACTGTCAAGCCTCCCTTGAAAAACTAACCATTGTCCTTGGAGAGATGAAAGGATTGCAAGTCTAGCTTCACAACCTCCCCCGCCTATCAACCCATGAACATTTTGACAACCCTTTGAACTACTACGGGCCACCAAATTCAGTGGCAGATTCTTGAAGACCCTCCATAAAAGAGCCCTTGTTTCCTGAAAAGTGTAGCCAAGAGGCAAAGTCCTCTTATTTGCTCTGTTATCCACACCCGAAACAGAGGAAGGGGTAGCAACGTCCCTAAGCATTGCTACAAACCTCCTCCATCCCTCACCCTTTGATCCTTCCAGGACAGTTGAAACCACGCCTCACCTTTTTCCTGTACTTATACAACGTCAAAAAATGGCCATGCTTGTTATGGCATTGCTAGGCTAGCAAAGCCCGATGCCCTTGTCTTTGAATCTTGTAAAACTCTGAAGAACCAGTTGGTGGATTGCAAGCACCCACCACTTTGGCCAACCAGTCCACAACAGATACATCAACAGTGATGAACTTGGTGACCTTGTGACTTCTCTCTGTAATTTGTCACCACTGACCATTTATGTGTTGAAAATAAAAAATCTTTGAGTCGATTAATAGCTTCCGACTCGAGCCCATCGCAAGAGAAATAACTAGAACCAAAAATACCCAACATGGAAGATACGAAAAAAATAAGAAACATAGATGAATGCACGCTATCATTAACAAAACCCATGCATGGGGGCAGGGAGGCCCTGACCACATACCAAGTTTTATTTTATAGGAATTTATCTTCTATAAAACCTTGTACACCACCTATAAAAAATAAAACCTTGTACAACTCTTTTTATATTATTTATTATTTAATACAATTTTATACAATTTTTAATTAAAAACTTTTATGAGCTTTGAAAATTTCTTCTTTCTTTAAGATTTATTTTAATTTTTGTCGTTATTCCATTATTTTGTTTTTTATTTTTGAATTTTACTTCAAGTGCTACAAAAAAACTTCAGCCTGATTGCTTATTCTAGCTCCAAAATGCGTGGTCCCTCTGGATTACAATCTTGGTTTCATCCTTGTCCTTCCAGCCCCAAATTATTTGGTATAGGAAGTAGAAAGCAGTTGAAAAACACCAAAATATATGCCTTTTAATTTTATATTTGTTTAATTTGGTAGCTTTTGTAGATCATTATTGTTAAGATTATATTTATGGATTTTTTTGATAGGTTTGGCAATGATTCTATTTTATTTGACTATGAAATACTTTTTTTTTTCCTTTAATTTTATTAAAAGCACAAAGGGGCACTACCCAATGTATTTGTGATTTATACAGGAGGGGTGCCTGCCTAATTTAAAGAGCCAAGGGAAACAAAAAGACAAAATCTAAATAAGAAGTAAAGCTAGAACAATCATGAGGAACCTTAACACATAACGTGTTTTTAGCACATTGGATCCTAGAATTTTGCTGTCTTCTCAGAATATTCAAAATTCCACACTTGGTGCTTCTTCGATACACACCACATGACTCGCAAATGGACAATCCTCTACGGTTCCACATAACAATGACCAACATCCTAACATCTACAGCAACCCAATAACTCTACCACCCTTTGAGGCATGATCCAGTCCACACCAAAAAGATAGAAGGCTGAAGCCCCAACTGCCCTAGCTGCATCGCAGTGTAATAAAAGATAATTTATTGTTTCTCCGCTCTTCTTGCGTATAAAATGTCAATTGTTTCGCTATAATTCTCCTCCTGAAATTATTCACTAGTGTTTTTAATAGAGCCAATTTACATGACTTTCTTGTATCACTTTCTAGCTTCTAACTTGTAATTAGGTGTTCTCAGTTGTGTACTTCCTGTGTACTCGGGCTGCCTATTTACTAATTTAGTTTCAATAGAATTTTATATTACTTATAAAAAAAAATTGTCAGTGCTGAAAATCTAACACTATCTAATTATGCGTATGCTTTTTCATCATTTCTTAATGTTAAACTTAGTTTCATTCAGCACTAGGCAGGTGGTGATTGCTCCAGTTTCTAACACAAGATGATTGGACAGGTTTTCAAGAGTGGTCCACTTTTCATATCTTCAAAAGGTTGGTCACAAAGTTTGTTTTGCCTTTTCTTTCTTAATTTTTGTTGCTCAGGTCCAACAGTTTGATTTGGTTATGTCATTATCATATATATGTTTTGTTGCATTACTTTTGTGTGACTACGTCATTGTAATGAACTCCAATTGCCTGGGGATGGAATTGTTTATAAAGAAATAATTTATCCATCAGAATTTCGGAACAAATTCCAGACTAAACCATTTCTTAGAGCTTCCATTAGTCTTTACTTACATCATTTTGTGCAAAAACTTATAATGTTCTTACTAAAAGCTTAAATTTGTTAAATGTTGTGAAATATTTAGTCATTTATTTGGGTAGTTTTTCACAGGCTTTGTGGGTCACTAGGGGCTCTCTAATATGGGCTAGGTGTTTTCTTGTATACATTTTGTGTAGTTGGTTACTCCTATTGATATATATATATATATACAATATTTTTACTTATCCAAAAAAAAAAAAAAAAAATTAGTCATTTATTGGGCAATTGTCAACACAAATATTAGATAGATGTCATACTTAAATTTTAACTTGTTGATGATTGCTGCTTAGATGTTAAGCAGATGGCATACATAAATGTGAAACATGGATATTTTTTGGAGCTTTTGTATAGTTTATGTCTTTTATGAGAAATAAAGTCATTATTAAAGATATTAATGAAATGGTATGACTAGAATGATGAAAAATCGTTCAAAATAATAAGGAAAGAAACTAAAGATTTAAAATTAAGTGATTTTTCTTTTTAGTTGATGCATTATTGATTGAGAAAACACTGAGTCAAGTAAACTTGGATTGCCTTTCGGCACTTCTTAATGAAAATTCTATTACTGATTGAAAAAATGATTCCCTTCAGACCGAAAGAGACACTTTCTTGAATTTGTGAAGGAAAATGTATCTCATATTTTGTAAAATGGATTTGGGTGAGAAGTCTACAGTTCTCTTTTGGGCTCACATTTGTATTCAACTCTCCTTTTTATTTTTATTTTTATCTTCTTACTGAAATCTGCCAAAAGAATTGGTGTAACAACCTGCATAGGCCAGTGGTCTTGGGTTGAATCCCTTCTGAAGAATTTCTCTTCTGTCAGTTTTTATGCTAGAGGAGATTGACGTACACAGCACGCTGGTGGAGATGCAGGCACAATTGTGGAAGCTGCAGGATGTGGTGGAAAAAGTGCTGAGATGTGTTGAGGGTAATAAGGAAAGAGTTAGTGAATGGGCAAGTAAAGGGGTTGGGGTGGGCTTAGGTGATTGGAGGCCCAACAGGGCCACAAATAAACGGCTAATTATCGGGACAGGCTCGATTGTTGGGCCTAGTAAAGGGGGTGAGGACCGAAATGGTAAGGGGGCTGGGCTAGTGTGGAGAAAGTGGGTAGAAGCCCAGTGGGCCGACGGGTTGGGCCATAGCCAATGGGGCAGTATGATGGACAAACCCAATCCGTGTGAAGAGAACGCACAAGGGCACCATCCAACGGCAGAAGTCGTCCTCTTACACTGGAAATCTTGACGCAAAGCATGCGGACTGCAGAGGATCTGTCGACGGGGACACAAAAGACACCGGGGATGGCGTCGGAGCAGTCAGTAGGTGATCAGTACACGCCGTGTGCCTAGAAAACGACAGCAGAGCTTCCAGTGGGTAGTACTTCACCATCGTGTGTCGTTTCACCATCAAGTGGAGGCTAGAAAGGGTATACTCCGGTGAACCCCTAATTATAGCTTCTCGATGATTCTGAGATGGGCGAAAGGGAGGGGGCTTGTTCAGATGACCTTTCCCATTCTGGCAGTGAAGAACTACCTTTTTCTTTAGAAGAGAATTCCCAAAGACTTGTCCAAGTGCTAAGTGGGCCTGTTGGGGAGGGTGAAAATTTTTTCATGGAAGAGACATGGGGTTTGCCGATGGAATTTAGAGTGGGTGAGCCTATTCCTCTGATTTATATGTTACCAATTCAATCTTATGTTTTAGACTGGGTATTTCACAAGGTGAAGGAAATACAACAATGTGTGGGGATGGAGTGTGAAGGCTTTGAGGAACAGTTTATGGCTTTGCTTATTGCCATTGAAGTGGGGCATCAACAATATAGGAAAGCTGGCTAAAAAAAAACGGTGTGCGCTTTAGAGGTTAACATGGTCGATGAATTATGAGGGTAGTTCCAGCAGGGACAGGTCAGAAGGGAAGTGACTGGCTTCCCCCAAATGAAATCCAAAATTGTGTTGTGGAATGTTCGCGGGCTCAACGAGGCCAATAAGGCCTCGTTTGTTTTTACAGATGAGATAAGATAAGATAAAATTTTTTGAGATATGTTGAGATGAGATGAGATAAGATGAGATTAGATGAAATATGTGTTTGTTTTTAGAGATGAGATGAGATAAAAAATTTTGAGATATGTTGAGATGAGATGAGATAAGATGAAATATGTGCTTGTTTTTAGAGATGAGATGAGATTAGTTTGACTTTGTTATAGTTACTAATATGATGGGACCCACAAGTACTTGTAGTACTTTTTATAATATTTTATTTATTTACCAATGCTGCAATTTTTATTTTTATTTTTCTACTTCTTTTTTTATTTTTTTTTGCTGCTTCCTTTGTTTATTTATTTACCAATGATGCATTTTTTTTTCCTGCTTCCTTTTTTATTAACCATTTGGTCAATTTTTTTTTTTTGTTTTTTTTTTCTGCTTATTTTGTTTATTTATTTACCAATGGTGATTTTTTTTTTCTACTTCCTTTTTTTTTAACCATTTTGTCTTTTTTTTTTTGGCTACTTCCTTTATTTATTTATTTACCAATGATGTAATTTGTTTTAGATGAAAACTTGAGATCTTTTTTTGAGATAAAAACCTGAGAAGAAACTTGAGATCTTTTGAGATGAAAACTTGAGAAGAAAACCTGAGAAGAAACTTGAGATCTTTTGAGATGAAAATTTGAGATGAAAACCTGAGAAGAAACTTGAGATCTTTTGAGATGAAAACTGGTAGATCAAAATGTTTGTTTGTTTTTATAAAACTACTGATAGTACGAAAACTTTGAGAAGTTTTCAAAGTTTTGGTTTTTAGTCGCGAAAACAAACAAGACCAAAGTGTCTCCAAGTAAGAAACTTGCTTCATGAGTGGAAGGTGGACATTGTTTGTTTACAAGAGACAAAGCTGAAATTAATTATTAGAAGAATTGTGTGAAGTTTATGGAGTTGTGTACATGTGGATTGGGTGTATTTGGCATCTAATGGGGCGTCAGGAGGTGTTTTGGTGATGTGGAATAGATGAGTGGTGGAGAAAAGGGAGGAATTCATAAGTGTTTGTGGTAGCATGCTCCTTTAAGAGTGTGACATATAAATTTTTGTGGGCTTTTGCTGGTGTATATGGACCAAACTTAGACAACAACATAAGACTATCGTAGGAAGAATTAGCTGGAGTACATAGCTAGTGGGACCTTTGGTGCATTGGTGGGGATTTTAATGTCATAAGATTTCCAAGTGAATGTTTTGGAAATAGAAGAGTGCAGCCAACAATGGCAGAATTCTCAGAGTACATCTTTGATTTGAACTTAGTGGATTTGCCACTAGTGGGGGGTTCTTTCACGTGGTCTAATAATTAGACGTGGTCTTAACTGGATAGATTCTTAATATCACCAGAATGAGAAAGTCATTTTCCGAATGTATGGCAAAAGAGAATGCCTCGTCTTTGCTTGGATCATTGGCCTATCATGCTGGATTGTGGTGGTCTCCAAAGAAGGCATCGGTACTTCAAATTTGAAAAATATGTGGTTGAAATTTGAAGGCTTTGTGGACAGGGTCAGACAGTGGTGGTGCTCATATTAGATATAGGGCACCCCCAGCTTTGCGGGTAAACTGAAAGCTCTAAAAAAAAGATTTAAAGCTTTGGAACATGTAGTCTTTTGGCGATATAGGGGAATGCAGGAAAAGCAAGGTGATGGAGATCCAGGAGTTAGAGAGGATACAAGAGGACCAGACTCTCACACAGGAAGAATTAGCTCAGGAGATAGCGTTGGTAGTAGATCTTGATAGGATTATTTTATTAGAAGAGACTTCTTGGCGTAAAAAATCAAGAGCATTATGGTTAAAGGAAGGAGATTGAAGCACGGAGTTCTTCCACAGAATAGCTAACTCTCATAGGAGAACCAACAACATTGAGATGCTGAAATTGATGGTGTTGATTGTAGGGAAGAGCAGGTAATTCATAATCATGCAGTTGATTTCTTTGAGCAGTCACTTATCGAGCAGGTGGGATGGTGGCCTACGCTTGATGGGCTTGGTTTTGACTCCATTGGGTTGTATGATGTTTGTTGGTTGGAGAGGCCTTTTGAGGAGACAGAGGTTTACAAAGTGGTGTGGAGAATGGTTAAAGACAAGGCACTGGGTCTTGACTCTTGACGGTTTTTCTATGGGTTTCTTTCAAACATGCTAGGATGTGTTAAATGATGATCTTATGAGGGTATTTCAGGAGCTTTTCTTGGCTGGAAAATTTGAGAAAAGCTTTAACGTTACTTTTCTTGCATTGATACCGAAGAAGGTTGGGGCCGTGGAGATTAAGGAATTTCGGTCCATTAGTTTAGTAAATGGGGTATACAAGATAATTTTTAAGGTGCTTGCGAATCGTTTAGGTGAGGTATTGGGGAAGATAATTGCAAAACCCCAAATGCCTCACAAAATGCTTTTGTACTAGGATTTTCTTCTTTACCTTCTTGGGAGGTGTGGTTTTGGGGAGAGGTGGCGGTCGTGGATCCGGTGGTACATATCAACGGTGAAATTCTCAGTTTTGATAAACAAAAGTCCAGTTGACTTTTTTAATAGCACACGAGGTTTAAGACAAGGAGACCTGTTGTCTCTATTACTTTTTGTTATTGTGATGGAGGCACTAAGCAAAATGACCTCGGCATTGGTTAATAATGGTTTCGTGGCTGGCTTCTCAATTGGAACCCTGGATAGGGGAATTATTAATATTTTTCATTTGTTATTTGCAGATGATACACTTATCTTTTGTTAGGCAGATCATAACCAGGTTCGAGCACTCTGGCAGTTGGCTAGCACTCTGGGGTGTAAGATTGCCTCTCTTCCTATGACTTACCTTGGACTCCCATTGGTGGCTGCCTCGAGAGTCTCTTCATTATGGGACACAGTGATTGAGAAAGTAGAGTGGAGATTGGCAGGATGGAAGAGAATGTACCTGTCGAAAGGTGGTAGGATTACCTTGATCAAGATTACATTATCTAATTTACCAACTTACTTTTTGTCTCTATTCCCTATCCCAGCAAGGGTGACGTTCATAATTGAGAAACTTTAACATGAGTTCTTGTGGAGTGGAGTGGGTGAGGAGTTCAAATTCCACCGATTCAATTGGGAGAAGGTAGGCAGTCCTATCTCCAATGGTGGTTTGAGTGTCAGAAATATGAGAATATTTAATAGGGCGTTACTTGGAAAATGGCTGTGAAGATACAATAAGGAATCAAAAGCCATATGGAAGTTGGTGATTGAGAGCAAATATGGAGGCTTATGGGGGGATGGTGTACTAAAGAAGTGAGAGGGACTTATGGAGTGGGTTTGTGGAAACACATGAGAAGAGGATGGGGGGTCTTTAGTCGACACACAAGATTTCTTTTGGGTGAGGGTTCTAGGATTGAAGTTTGGAGTGATATTTGGTGTGGCAATAGTGCTCTAAATGATTTATTTCCTTCACTTTTATGGGTTGCAAGAGCCAAAGATGTTTTAGTGGCTGAAGTCATGGTGATATTGGGAGGAGCACATCCAGTGGAATATCAATTTTAGTTGGGCGGCACAAGATTGGGAAATGAGTAGCTTTGAAGACTTTTTCAGCCTTCTGTACTCCATAAAATCGAGTAACCAGCAAGAAGATATGTTGTGGTGGATACCCGCAGGTAAATGTTCATTCTTGGTTTTCTCTTTTTATAAGTCTCTCACACAAGAGCCCAATATTCAGTTTCCATGGAGAAAGCTTTGGAGACATAAGGCACCTCCAAATCTGCATTCTTCATGTGGACAGCTTCCTTGGGTAAGATCCTCACAACCGACAACTTGAGGAAACATAGGGTAATCATCGCAGATTGGTGTTGCATGTATAGGAACAGGGGCGAGTCTATGGTCCATCTCCGACTATATTGTGAGACAGCTAGAGTGTTATGGAATGAGGTATTTAGTAGACTAGACTTGGGTTATGCCCGAGATAGTAGTGGCAGTTCTGGCCCGTTGGACAAATCTAAGAGGCATTCAACAGATTAAAGCTATGTGGAAGATGGTCCCTATATGCATCATGTGGTGTTTGTGGCAGGAGCACAATGATCGGATGTTTGAAGACAAGGAGAGATAGTTGGAGGAACGAAAAGCTTTATTTATTAGAACTTATGTACTTGGGACATTTCTATTGACTTTAATGGCTTGGATCTACATGATTTTCTTGTCTCTATTGCGCCTACATAGTTAGGGCATACTTTTGTAATGTACTTGGCTATGCCTATTCATTGATTAATAAAATTTGTTTACTTAAAAAAAAAAATTTTTTTTATGCTGTTGTCTGTCTGTATGAATTAGCTTTGCACTTGTCATTGCCTTGGGTTAGGGACATTCATTGGCCAGTTTACTAATACCACAATCTTTTGGGGGGTAATTGTTTACAAACAGTGTTTAATCCTTCAACTATTGTTGGGTTTCTTTTTGACTATGAATTATCCTTAAGCAATCACATATGTCCCTTGGATCCTTCTTCTTATAAAATGGTTGATGTAATGATTGCCCTTTGTGTGGAATGATTTTTACATTATTGGATTCCTCTTGTTGATTCCTTTGGTGGAGGAATTCTTTAAATATTGCTTATTTTACTTTCTGTTGGACTTCTGCAGGAATAGGCTGGAAGTCTTGGAAGAAGCGGTGGTTTATACTCACACGTATCTCTTTAGTTTTCTTCAAAAATGATCCTGTTAGTACAAATCGTTTCTTCTTTCTTTTGTTTTTGGGGATGTTAGTATGGTTATTTACTTTGCCCATTTTTAGTTTTATTTGTTTTTCATTGTTCTACAATGTTGGTGTTTGGTGGATTGTGTGCTCTTTTTTATTACTGAGGATGCATTATAGAATGCTTGCTTATAAGAAAAAACTATTGGAGAATGCTATGTAGCAAAATGCCACACTTGCTGAATTGCACAATACTGGGAACACATCAAGTTTCAAATGCAGCTTGTGCCCAAAGCTATTTGGTTGAGTGCATGCCTGCCATTTTTAATAAGCATCATAAATCCTATTCTTCAAAACAAAAAAAAATAAAATAAAAAAACAACCTTATATAATGCTGTCTACTAGACAGAAGAAGATGTGCTTGAGGGGCTACCTGGACTCAAATCCTGCTTAGGAATCTTCAGTTTTCCATACAGGATTTTTTTTTTTGGTAAGTAAAAAATAATACTTTATTGATAGGAATAGGCATAGCCCAAGTACATAGGAAGTATACATAGAAAATGCCTAAGTTCCACTAAGCACTAGCGAGGGATACAAACAAATCATGAAAACTGTCCTCATTACAACTAATTCCTGAAGCCCAAAGAAATAAAGTATTGTAAAAGAATTTCTTCAGCTCATCCAAGGAAAACTCCTGGTCTTCAAAACACCTCTTATTTCTCTCCATCCACAAACACCACATAATGCAAAGGGGAATCATTTTCCACACAATGACAATTGAGCATTTCCCCTAATACCTTTCCAGCACCTATGAATATCCATAACTCTTCCAGGCATAACCCATGCCACACCAATCTGGTTAAAGATCTCATTCCATTAGAACCGAGCCACCTCACAATGTAACAGATGATGATCCATGGATCCCCATTTTTCTTACACAAGAAACACCAATCCATAATGATGAGACCATGTTTTCTCAAATTATCAGTGGTGAGCAATCTCCCAAGAGAAGCAGTCCATACAAAAAAAGCAATCTTAGGAGGGACCTTACACTTCCAAATAGCCTTCCAAGGAAAACAATGATCACTAGAGAATTCCAAGAGAGCCTTGTACTAGGAGTGCATTGAAAACCTATTACCGAATGACATAGCATATGAGGATCGAAAAATTCAACAAATATCCCAAGTTCACAATCATGAGCTGCTCTAAAAAAATTGACATTCCAATGGAAAGAACCATTGGAACACACAAACACATAGCTTCCATCTGATCCAAACACAGCTCCAAAAAAATCGGCTCCTAGTGAATAGGTCATGCTTCTGAAGCAGGCTTTGGGCTCTATGTTGAGTCAGGAAGGTTATTCTTCGATGCAGTTAGAGATAAGCCTAGAAGCTATGTGTTTGGGTCCGATGGAAGCTGCTACAAATCCATATCTCAATCTTGAGGTGGTGGATGAAGAGGGGGAGGGCTTTGAGGATCTAATGCACTCGGTGGATGATGATATTGAATATCTGAGTTTCCCTGATGTCTGTGGACAGCTGGGGTTGGATGATATTTCATCAGAAGGAAAATCTCTTGGATTTCATATCAGTAGGGTGGAGGAACCTGTCCCGTTGAACTTCTACTTACCGATTCAACCAGATGTTTCAGATTAGGTTTTTCATAAGGTGAGAGAGATCCAAAAATTTGTGGGGATTGAGTGTGATGGCTATGAGGAACAATTCATGGCTCTGTTCATAGCAATTGAAGTGGGACATAAACAAAAAACTAAAGGTGAATCAAAAAAGCATTGGGAACTCAAAAGATTGAATTTGTCGATGAATAAGGAGGGCAGTGCCAGCAGGGGTAGGGTGAAAGGGAAGGGGCTGACTATTCCTCAATGAAGCCTAAGATTGTGTCGTGGAATGTCCGTGGGTTTAACGAGACTAATAAGCGTTTACGGATTAGAAACCTACTATGAGAGTGGAAGGCGGATATTGTATGTCTGCAAGAGATGAAACTGAAAATGATTGATAGGAGAATTGTGCAGAGTTTATGGAGTGGAAGTCATGTGGATTGGTCATTCTTGGCCTCTAACGGGGCATCGGGAGGGGTTGTGGTGATGTGGGATTGGCGGGTGGTGGAGAAAGTGGAGGATTTTATCGGGCAATACATGGTAACATGCTCGTTTAAGTGTCTCCGATAACTTTTTATGGGCTTTTGCAGGTGTTTATGGTCCCAATTTAGACACGGATAGAAAATTGTTGTGGGAAGAACTGGTTGGGGTCCATTACTGGTGGGGACTCCCTTGGTGTATAGGGGGAGACTTTAATGTTGTAAGATTCCCAAGTGAAGTTTCGGGTAGTAGAAGACTGAGACCAGTTATGGAGGAGTTCTCGGAGTGTATCTTTGACTTGAACTTGGTGGATCTGCCACTTGCCTGGGGTACTGCTACTTGGTCTAATAATCAGTCTTGGTCTAGACTGGATTGTATTGCGGAGGAGTTCATAATGGTTGTCGATCATTTAAATTTGAGAATACGTGGTTAAAATCGGAAGGGTTTGTGGAGAGGGTCAAACAGTGGTGGTCTTCTTATTAGTTCCAAGGTACTCCTAGTTTTATTTTTGCAAGTAAATTGAAAACTCTAAAAAGAGACCTAAAAGTGTGGAACTTGGAGTCTTTTGGCAATGTAGGGGAAAACAGGAAATTAAAGTTGCTGGAACTTCAGGAGATCGAGAGGCTTCAAGAGGTACAACCACTTACTCAGGAAGAACAAGATAGGAGGTCTGAGTTGGTCGTAGAGGTTGAGAGGTTGATATTACTAGAAGAGATGTCTTGGCGTCAAAAGTCCAGGGCTTTGTGGTTGCGGGAAGGAGATCGAAGCACGAGTTTCTTCTATAGAATTGCAAATTCTCAGAGGAGAAATGATAACATTGAGAAGCTGATAGTTGACAGTGTGGAGTGTAGTGATGAGCAGGTAATCCGCAACCATGTAGTTGACTTCTATGAGAACCTACTAGCAGAGCAGGTGGGTTGGCGGCCTCCACTTAATGGGATGGAATTTGATACCATTGGGTCAAGCAATGCCTCTCATTTGGAAAGGGATTTTGAGGAGCTAGAGGTTTATGAAGTAGTGAGGAAAATGGCTAGGGATAAGGCCCCAAGGCCGGATGGATTCTCTATGGGTTTTTTTCAAGATTGTTGTGAAGTGCTAAAGGAGGACCTAATGAAGGTTTTTCAGGAGTTTTTCTTGGCTGGAAAATTTGAAAACTGTCTAAATACTACTTTCCTTGCTTTGATACTCAAGAAGGTGGGGGCTATGGAGTTAAAGGAGTTTCCGCCTATTAGTCTAGTGAATGGGGTGTATAAGATAATTTCGAAAGTACTTGTGAAATAGATTGAGTGAGGTGATGGGGAAGCTTTTTACGAAACCTCAAAATGCCTTTGTAAAAGGTAGACAGATATTGGATGCGGTGCTAATTGCCAATGAATGCCTCGATAGTAGACTGAAAGCCGGAAACTCAGGGATCATGTGTAAACTAGACATAGAAAAGACATATGACCATGTTAACTGGGATTTCCTTCTTCACTTGCTCAGGAGGTGTGGATTTGTGGAGCGATGGAGGGCGTGGATCTATTGGTGCATATCTACGGCAAAGTTCTCCGTGTTGATAAATTGAATTTCAGTGGGTTTTTTTTTTTTTTTTTCCTGAGTTCACGTGGATTGCGACAAGGGGACTTGTTGTCACCTTTATTGTTTGTTATAGTTATGGAGGCTCTAAGCAGGATACTCTTGGCTATGGTTGAAAATGGCTTCCTAAACGGATTTCCGATCGGAACCCCGGATAGGGGTATTATTAATATTTCTCATTTACTGTTTGCAGATGATACACTTATTATGTGTGAAGCCAAGCAAAATCAGATGCAAGTTTTGAAGGCCCCACTCTTTTGCTTCGAGGCAGTTTCTGGTTTGAAGGTGAATTTGGAGAAATGAGAATTGGTGCCAATTGGGGAAGTTTCTAACATCTGCCAGTTAGCGAGAATGATGGGGTGCAAGATAACCTCTTTTCCTATGACTTACTTGGGACTTCCTTTAGGGAGTGCCTTGAGGGCGCCCTTCGTCTGGGATACAGTGATCGGAAAAATAGAGCGGAGATTAGCGGGGTGGAAGAGAATGTATTTGTCGAAAGGTGGAAGGATTACTTTGATAAAGAGTGCACTTTATAACCTACCTACTTATTTCTTATCTCTCTTCCCAATACCAGCAAATGTGGCGACCCGTATTGAGAAGCTCCAATGTGATTACTTGTGGGGGGGTTTGGGGGAGGAGTTCAAGTTTGACTTGGTTAAGTGGGAGTAGGTTTGTCGTCTTATTTCTGTGGGAGGTTTGGGGGTTAGAAATCTAAGGGTTTTCAATCGAGCGTTATTAGGCAAATGGCTGTGGAGATTTGCTAGGGAACAAGATGTTCTATGAAATTTGGTGATTGAGAAGAAATATGGTGGTTTATGGGGGGATTGGTGTACTAGAGAAGTAAGGGGGGCTTATGGAGTGGGGTTATGGAAACATATAAGAAGAGGGTGGGGGGTTTTTAATTGTCATGTCAAGCTTCGTTTGGGTGCGGGATCTAGGATCAAATTCTGGAGAGATGTTTGGTGCGGTAAGAGGGCTTTAAAAGACTTGTATCTTTTTCTTTTCTAGATGGCGAGTGCCAAGGATGTCTCAGTGGCAGAAGTTATGGAGTTATCGGGGGGGGGGGGGGGGGAATTCTTTGGAATATTAATTTTAGTAGGGCGGCATAGGATTGAGAATTAAGTAGCTTCGCAAATTTCTACAGCCTCATATATTCCATAAGACCAAACTTGTAGCAAGAGGATGTTCTATGGTAGACCCCCCAAAGTTTCTTTCTTTGTATGGACTGCCTCCCTGGGAAATATACTTACCACAAACAACTTGAGGAAAAGGAGGATCATTATTGTAGACTAGTGTTGCATGTGCAGAAGAGGGGGAGAGTTGTTAGATCATCTCCTTTTGCATTGTGATATAGCAAGGGCTCTCTGGAATGAGGTATTCGCGCGACTAGATATGGCTTGGGTTATGCCAAAAAATGTGGAGGCGGCTTTGGCTAGCTGGTCAAACATAAGAGGCAGGCAACCAATTAAAACTATTTGGAAGATGATCCCTCTATGCATTATGTGGTGTGTGTGGCAAGAGCGCAATGAGTGGACTTTCGAAGACCAGGAAAGATTGTTGGAGGAGCTTAAACTTTTATTTTTTAGAACTCTTTGTAGTTGGGCTATTGCTATGGATTTTAATGGCATGGCCCTTCGTGATTTTCTTGCCTCTAATGTGCCTACCTAGTTAGGGCATTAGAGTTGTAATGCTGGCTTTGCCATCCTTTGATCAATATAATTTGTTTATTTATCAGAAAAAAAAAACAAAGCAAAAGGGCCCTCAAATATTGAATATGACCACTGTTCAGCTCACAAAAAAGTAAAGTATCATCAGCAAAGAGAAGACGAGAAATATTAACACCTCTCACAGAAAAACCAGCAAGAAGACCTCCATCGACAGCAGCACTCAAGATGCGACTAAGTGCATCCATTACAATGACAAAACAGAAAAGGGGAAAGAGGATCCTCTTGTCTTAATATTAAGGAAAAAAAAAAAAGTTTGGTCGTATAGGATCAAATCCAGTTTCTAATGGTTGCTGCTTAATATTGCAAACATGGTCAAAATCCCAGTCTTGCAAGTATCTCTGATGTGCAGGTTACTTGTAAGTATTGATGGAGACCATTGTATTCATTTCTAGTCCCTAACTTGTAATGGTGTGTTCTTTGTGTATGCCTTCTGTGTACTTGGGCTACGTGGCTACGCCTATTTACTTCTATTAATAAAATCTTATTTTACCTATAAATAAAAGTATTGATGGGGATTGTCTCTTGCAAATTAGTTGTGGTGATAAAAGATTGAATGGTCTTTCTCCATCACTTTCCCCTTGCAGCAGTACTTTATTTTAGCTCTCATACTCTATGCCAGCTGCTTGCAGAAGCCCCTTTCAGAATGTTACCTCTCCACTAGATTCTAAAATGCATCTACTAGAAAGAAACACTGGTCAACATTTTTACTTTCCTTTGTTTTCTCTTTTTGTTCCTGTCTTTGCTGCAAATCACCGTTTCAGGCTTATTTATTCGATTAGGAGGCTCAAACCTAGATTTTCTCATCTAAGGTTACAAATCCTCTTAATTTTCAAATGATGCGGAAACTCATTTTCAATTTCCTGCAAAGGATACCTCTGCAGCTTTTAAATCATGATATCAAACTACATCCCAACAATCACTGATATTCTGTCTGTTGAGTTGAATCTATGCTTCCGTTTAGTGTTTCAATTTTTTTTCCTCAGCAATCATATTTGGTTTTCCTTTATGATATGGGGAATCCCTTCAATCCTTGTCCTATGTGTCACATTGGAGGTACAATCTGTACTTAGATGCGCTCGTTGTCTTTTCAAGTATGGATTTCTCACATGATAACTAGGTTTTAAAATAGTGATTATTGGGAGGCACCGTGCAAAGCATTAGTAAGCTAATTTTCCTACTTGGTTTGCGCAGAAACTTGGAAACATGCTTTAACCTATTGATTATAAGAATCATAGAGTATGGGCTAGTCTTACTGCTTTATGGATCTTCACAATTTCACATGAAAAGAAGGCGGAGGACAAAAGAGTAAGATGAACAGTGAGGAGATCTTCCTCTGCTTTTCTCTCATGTGGTCGTGAAGAAACGAAAAGCTCCATGCCCATTTGTCATACATGCCCTTTTTAAATGCTATTCTATATTAATGCGATCTATACTAATGTTATTATATTAATGTCTCTGATTTCCTTTGAAATTTATTCCCCCCGGCACTTTCCTTTCGTTGTGCCCCCCTGAGCTCTTAATAAAATTGACTTATCAAAAAAAATTTTCATCCTTCCGTAGTTCCCTGTACTTGTAATCCTCATCAAACTGTAACTGTGAACGTTATTAAAAATTTGTTTAATCTTTCTATCTTGGGACATGTAATGTGGAATGAGACGATTTGTTTGGTGTTACAGTCGTGTTTAGTTATATGGTATTTCCAACTTCCTTAGTAAAATATTAGCAAATAAGTAGTACCTTGATCAGCTTGACCATGTTAAGAATTTTTGGCTTATAATTTACATAAAACAAATGCATTTGGGTTTTAAAAAAAAATTATTGTCATGTAGAGTGTACTTTCACAAAGAGGTGGTGAAGTAAACCTGACTTTGGGAGGCATTGACTTAAACAATACTGGGAGGTATGCATCATCACTTCAATTTCCTTGGAGTAATCTTCTTAACCGTCTGGCTTATAGCTGTAACTGTTTATCTTGCAGTGTTGTAGTTAGAGAAGATAAAAAACTATTGACCATTTTGTTTCCAGATGGATGTGACGGCCGAGCATTCACCCTAAAGGTGCTTCGTTTACAAGTGTATTACCACTATTAATTTCTTCCAGAGTGACAGAAATCTGCATCACTGCTTCTCATTTTCCTATAAATTGTTTGTATTTATGCACATTTTTTTCCCCTCAAATGTGTGTTTTCTCCTATTTCCAGGCTGAGACATCTGAGGATTTGTGCCAGTGGAAGACAGCCCTAGAACATGCCCTTGCACAAGCCCCAAGTGCTAACCCTGTTATAGAATACAATCGGATTTTTCGGAATGACACAAATGATTCAGTTGATGGATCTTTACATCAATGTATGTACTTTATTTGTTCTCTAACATTTTGGTTAATGATTTTCATTGAAATATCAGTTCATCTGCTAGTTTGTGTTTTGATGCAGCCTTCTTATACACATATTTTAATAAGTATTTTTATACGCATCTGACACATACATGCCTAATATATATATTTATATTCACTTGGTTATACATATACTCTAGTATCACAAGATTTTCTGTTTATCATCTAGGGAGGGATAAGCGTCCTGTTAAATCCTTGGTTGTTGGCAGACCAATTTTGCTTGCACTAGAAGATATTGATGGTGGTCCATCCTTTCTTGAGAAAGCTCTTTGTTTTCTTGAGAAGTATGGTAAGTGCTGATATCAAAATCCGGTTGGTTTTTTTTGTTTTTTCCAACTTCTCTTAATCTGTGGTGTTTTTTCCCCTTTTATGTTGTTTTCCCCCGTCGCTCTGTGGTCCTCATTTATTTATATTTACATAACCATTCCTTTGCTCTTCCCTTTCTCAAGTTATATAGCCGAGAAACATTCCTTGCATATGACACCATAATGGGTATATTTATTGAGTAATGATTTGTATAAGCCCCAAATAAATGAGCCTTGTGCAGTCACTTTGTAAAAAAGTGGACCCCACTATGAAAAAGTGTAAAAAAACCTTTTCTTTTTTTATGGGACCCACTTTTTTACAAAGGGCCTGTGCAGGGCTTGTCTATTTGGAGCTTGTACCTAGCATTACTCATATTTCATAGCTCCTATAACTTTTGGATCTTTAAAATTCTTTCTAAGAATTGAAAAAAGGAGTCCTTTACATCCCAATTTTTACTGCCAATAGATATAGAGATCTGGATTTTCTAATAGGATTGTTCACCCATTTTCTCTTCTAGTGGTGTTGATTTTGGATTGGAATTTCCTCTTACAATTCATGCTTTATTAGCTAACACCTCCTTTAGGATTGGCAATGGGATTGATTGGCTTGTTATTTTTCCTGTCATATATATTTTGTTGACTTAGGAACTTAATATGAGTTTTGAATTTGATTTAGGCTCTAAACCATAATCTTGAATTCATATAAAATTAATTAATGTTTTCGATAATTTATTATCAAATAAAATCTAATAGAAACATTTTTTTTTTTGATAAGTAAGAAAGTATATTAATAAAAGAATAGGCAAAAGCCAAGTTCAGTACAAAGAATGTCTTAGCTATGTAGGAGCAATAGAAGCAAGGAAATCATGAAAAGCTTGGCCCTTCAAATTAACGGCAATAGCCCAAGTACAAAGGGTTCTAAAAAAGAAAGCTTTCAGCTCTTCCATCGATCTCTCTTTGTCCTTGAACGTTCGTTCTTTCGTTGCGCTCCTGCCACACACACCACATGATGCAAATAGGAATCATCTTTCATATAGCCTTGATCTAGTTGTTGCCTCTTAAATCTGTCTAGCTAGCTAGGACCGCCACTACTATCTCAGGCATAACTCAATCCAAGTCTAGTCTACGAAAAATCCTCATTCCATAACCCTCGAGCTACCTCACAGTGTAGTAGGAGATGATCCATAGATTCGCCCCCCTTTTTACACATGCAACACCAATCTACAATGATCACCCTTCATTTTTTTCAAATTATGCGTTGTGAGTATCTTACCCAAGGAGGCGTTCCACAAAAAAAATGCTGCTTTGAGAGGCGCCTTGTGTTTCCAAAGCCTCCATGGAAACAGAATAGAAGGCTCATGTGTTAGAGACTTATAAAAAGAGCTAATCGAAAATATGCCTTTATCTGTAGGTATCCACCACAATAAATCACCATGCTGGTTACTTGGTTTGGTTGAGTACAAAAGGCTAAAAAAGGCTTCAAAACTGTCCATTTCCCAATCTTGGGCCGCCTTGCTAAAATTGATGTTCCATTGGATTTGTTCTCCCACCATCAGCATGATTTCTACCACTGAAACGTCTTTGGCACTTGCAGCCCTGAAAAGTGTCGGAAATAGATCCTTAAGTGCATCACTAGCACACCAAGTGTCGCACCAAATTTGATCCTGGCACCCTCTCCTAAACTAAACCTGGTGTAGCGAGAAAAGACCTCCCATCCTCATCTGATATATTTCCACAACCCCACTCCATACACCCCTCTTACTTCATTAGAACACCATCCACCCCATAATCCCCCATACTTACTCTCAATCACCATCTTCCAATGAGCTTCCGGTTCTTTATGATATCGCCACAACCACTTACCAAGTAGCGCCCAATTAAAGATGTTCAAATTTCTAATGCCCAAATCACCATTCAAAATAGGCCTACAAACCTTCTCCCACCTGACTAGGTGAAATTTGAACTCCTCGCCTATTCCACCCCACAAAAAATCCCTTTGTAATTTTTCGATATGAAGTGCCACACTTGCTGGAATAGGAAACATTGACAAAAAATAGGTTGGTAGATTAGATAATGAACGCTTTATCAGGGTAATCCTACCACCTTTTGATAGGTACATTCTTTTCCACCCTGCTAATTGACGCTCTACTTTCTCAATCACTGTATCCCATATAGAAGCTGCTCTCGTGGGGGCCCCCAACAGGAGGCCAAGATAAGTCATAGGGAGTGTGGCAATCTTACACCCCAGAATATTAGCCAACTGTCTTAATTGCTGCACGCCTTCAATAGGCACCGTCTCTGATTTGTCCAGGTTCACTTTCAACTTTGAAGCTGCTTCAAAGCAAATCTAATAGAAACTTTGTACTCCTATAGTTGTTTTCTTCTGTTCAATGTGCGGAGCAGATCTGGCAGGCCCTCTAAGGAGCATTGCAGAAGATGTCAAAAGCTGGGAAATTAGTTATTTCAAGAATGGCTTGACTCTGCTAAAATAAACCTCAAGCACACATGTTATAGATTCATTTTGTAGCGTAAGTTGGAAGGTTTTTAGAGGAGTTGAAACATCTTTCTAGTTCTCTTGGTTCTTGTTCTGTGTTGGGGTATTTTGACAATCTAGCTTCCAGGTTTTAGTATATAATAAATTGGGCTTTGCCATGTTATAGACTTTTCTTTTTTGGTGATGTTTAGGTTAATCTATTTTCCATAATTTCATGCAATTATTGGAGATTATCTTCCTAGTTTACTTGATCTTTATTTGCTTAGATTTCAGCTGTTGGTTCTTCCTATGTTAGTGGTAGCTAGGTCTGATGGTTTATCATTACTTTTCCATTTGAGAAATGCTACTCTTCACCCTGAATAAGTTACACAGTCACTGTTGTAAGATCCAAATCCCACATTGGGTGTATAGATCACCCACATAGAATGGATAGGTTGTACATGTAATGGGTGTTAACTTTCCATATTGACTACTTTGTGAAACTAGGCTTTATAAGTGATTCTAGGGAAGTGACAAATTGACTAGCCTTTCAGGTTATAGCAAAGATGTAGCTAGCGTTTTCCCTGGGTTGTTACAAATACGGTACAATTTAAGTGGTTTTCTATTGAAGTAATTGACATAAGAAACCACTTAAAATCCACCACATCAACCTGTGACTGATAACTTGTTTGGTGTGAAAAGTAACATTCCTTTTTCCATTTACTTCTTTTCTCTAAGATAAAAAATTATTTTTTTTAATAGGTAAGATAAAAACTTATCCGAATTTATGTTGTTTTTGGTTGTATTGTCGGTGTGCAGATCTGGTTGCATGTTCATGATTTGGTGTTAAAAAGAACAGGCAAAGTAAAATGGTTGATGCTGGGAACCATGACTCAATTTAGTTTTCCTAAAACTGCCTCTACTTGTTAAAAAAAAAGTACATAGAAACTGAAACCTTGGTGATTGAGATTAATGTCAACTGGGTGATTCTAGATAACTAACAGCCCATCACAATCTACACTTTCCTACTTCTGTAAATTTCATGTATTATTGCTTCTTTTTCCCCTAAGCCAGGTGTTTTTCCTCTATACTTCGTGTATTCAGGTTACACCCCTATGCTATTGCGATAAAATTCATTTATTCTGATAAACTTTGCCTCCTGATAAAATTCATTTAATTGGGAGTCCATCTTTGCCTTCTTGTTATTGACCTTGTTTTTTTTCCACAACAGGAATCAATGTTGAAGGGATTTTACGACAATCTGCAGATGTTGAGGAGGTGGACCGTAGAATACAAGAGTATGAACAAGGTATCTGTTCTACTTCTCCAAATGGTTTATTGTTCTCACTGGAGTATGAAAACATTATAGATGTCTTTCTGGCTTAACTGGAGTGTCAATTATTGTTGAGCCTGTTCCACTTGGTTGTACGCATTCCTTTCAAACTGAGGCCATTCCTTTAATTTCCTTATGCTTTTAAGGCAAGACTGAATTTGTTCCTGATGAGGATGCTCATGTTGTTGGGGACTGCATTAAGGTAATTGTTGTCATATATAGTCTTCCTTACAGATAAATTTAATACGTTCGGTTAAAATTCATCACAAGTGTTGGACCTGCAGCTTGTTCTTAGGGAACTACCCTCGTCTCCAGTTCCAGCATCCTGCTGCACTGCATTGCTGGAGGCTTGCAGTAAGTTGAATTATTTATTGTTACATTTTTTCGTTTCATTTGTACATATAATTTTTACTATGCATGGTTCATGTTCAATGATATTTTTTGTTTTTGCCTTCATTATTCTCTTTAGCATTTATTTGAGAGATCATTGTGGTAAAATCATAGTAGTCACTGCATAAAAATGATAAAAATAGAATCAATCATAAAATGGGCAGATGTGGGGGGAATAGGGGAAGTTAGCTTATGACACAACCTGACAGAAGCTAAAGACTAATCATTTGTAAGATTTGAAGGCCTGACTATGATATTTTCCCACTATCCCACTATCAACTGCAATGGACAAAAAGTAAGATTTGTGTTGGTTGCTGGCATGATATTCAGAGTTAAAAACAAGAACTTAAGTTCCGCCCTTTTTATGTCACAATTCAGCATTTGGAACCATTTATTGGGCTTCTACACATCACCGTTCATTTAAAGTCAATGCTAAGTTGCTCTTTTTCGTTGACTTTGATTACCACATAGGCATTTGATCAGGTTCTATGCCGATAAACTTATTATAACATATAATAGCCTCTATATCTGGCTGAATGTGATGCTTATGTCTTGTAAACAAGTCATAAGTATTACTGTTTATTATGCATCTTTGTAATCATATGGGCATATTTATGGAATAGTAAAAGCCCTTGATGTTCTGTGATTCTGTCTACTGGATGGTGGAACTGGTACACTTGGTATCTTAAAGAGGGAAAATGTATTAGATTAAGCTAATTTGTATAAGTCCAGTGTACTTGGCTATGCCTATTCATATTAGTAAATTTTTACTTATAAAAGGAATATATATTTCTTATTTTATTATTTTCCAACAAAAGTTGGGTGCCTAGAAGAATCAATTTATATTTTTTTGGTGGTTAAGTTCGATACCTATACTTAGTTATTCTGTTTCTCTATTTTTTATTGGATAACCTACTGATATTAAAAATTTCTACTTATCAAAAAGAAATTGATCGGAAAGAGGCTAGAGTAAATGCAATGCGTTCAGCAGTAACGGAGACATTTCCTGAACCAAACCGACGTTTATTGCAGAGGTAGTCTATTAACTCTCTTACAAGATGCATTCTTCCCTCACGTCCTTGTTTGCGTCCTTTGCATTGCCAAGCTTTCCTTTGTTTTTATCATGTTTTATTTTGGGATTTTCTCATTTTTAAAGCATATGTATTCGCAACTCTTTAAGTTTCTCAGGATCTAAATTGTATGTGTCAGTACTCTTGGTCCAATAAAATTATATTGGACTGAAATTGTGTTTTTAGCAACTGTTGTTTAGCTGTGATTTGGGCTATGAAAGCTAGTTCTGAAAATTGCCTCTCCTAAAGTCTTTTAGATGGACTTGGTTATTGGTGTTGGGTTTAGTTATGTGTCCAGCTGTTGGATTGGCATGCTTTCCATGAGTTTTCTATAGCCTTATATCATCATGACTTTGGAAGGGAAGTGAAGGTTATACACTGTTCATTATTGAAGAGAATATGCCCCCACTTTACTTCTTTAGTTATAACATAAAGAAAGGACTATATTATTCTCTACACATGTTCTGAAGATATGGAAGTTCCAGTTGTTTCCTAGGCCATCTCCGTTTTAGCTTATGACAAATAGAGTGGAACTACTTCTGTTAAATAATTTTCCTAGGCCATTTCCCCCACCTTTTTTTCTTACTTATATATATATATATAAAAGTTTCCCTAGTATATTGGTTATTTTCTCTCTTATTTAAAGTTCCTTCTCAATGAAAAAACTTTCTGCCTGTGTCCACAATATTGTTCTGTCCTATAACACTTGAAGTGAAAGAAGAAAATGGAAATTATTGTCGTGGAAATTACAAATATCTAACTGTTTTGCTTATAACGAAATTTTTATCACTCATTGAAAAATATATATCTAACTGCCAGGGAATGCCCCAAAAGGTCCCATTAAGTTGAACATGTTGGTCAAGAGAGGCTGTCAAGCCCAACTGGCCCGGGATAATTATGAACAGATTTCAGTACCATCATGTAACAGTTTCCAATTTAGATGTCATAATTGGAGGAAAGAACTGATGTGGAAAGATGATTATACTTTTTAAGCTAACAATGGAGGAGGAAATTATTTATGAATTTCCCATCTTTTGCTCATGAAGCAAATATGTAAGGAAACATAATTGATTTTCATATATTAAAGAATGTCCATTAAACACTTGTTTATGGACAATGCTCTAAAGAAAAAAAAATTGGATTTGGTAGAAATTGGGGAAGAATTGAATTCAATGATTGGATATGTAAAGAGCATGCAAGGACATGCAATCACAAATGCATTTGATGTAAGTAAATGAATAAATGACCTTTCATTCGAGCAACAAAATTCTGAGCTTCTTTCACCTGAGGCTTATCGAACGAGAGCTTATTAATTGCAAATGTCTGGTTATATTTTTAAGATATTCAGTAAGGATTACCTTTGGCTGGTTTTGTGCTTTACCTTCTAGTTAATTTATCATAGACCTAGTATCTGGGTGGTGATCAAACAATAACTTCTTAAGGCAATCTGTATTTCACTTGCCAAGGCCCAAGATCGTAAGCATATAGTTCTAATGCATACATTTCGTTGGCTGAATGTGGAATGGTGGGCTTTGTTAAACTCGTGGACTTTGGGCTAGTCTACGCATGCTCTCTAAAGGCAGATTTAAAATGACAGACAAGAGAGATTCATATTCCGTGTATCCAGTTAAGCAAGACCTGCTGCCAGCTTCCATATATGCTTTGGTGGTATTATTATTTGGGAAAACCATTAGGTACTTTCAGAGTACAGTTGATGCGGTTCTCCCAACCCATAACAACATGCCTTGACATTAAAATTACTTGTATAAGCATTACTTTTTAATGATATGTCATCCTATGATAGGTTGGGGATGTCATGTGTCCTTACTCTGGGACTATCTAATAATTGCTCTATTACTTATCAGTTTTGCAGTGTGAATAAGCTTTGAGATGTGCATATTTTGTAATTGCAGATTGTAGGATTTTTTTTTTAAGTGAGATAACGTTTTATTAATAGAAGTAAATAGGCATAGCCCAAGTACACATGAGTTATACAAACAGCATACACCTAGTTACATAAAAAGGAGCTAGAAAGAGATACAGGAAAGTCATTGAAGCAAGCTCCATGAAGAACACAAGAAGATGCCCAAAGAAATAAAGAATGGAAGAAGAAACTTCTTAGCTCATCTGAAGAACGTTCCTTGTTTTCAAAACTTCTTCTATTCCTTTCAATCCATAAGCACAGCATAATACATAGAGGAATCATTCTTCATACATCCTCAATATGTGAATTGGCCCTCCATCGTTGCCAACAAGTAAATAAATCAACCACCCTCTTGGGCATTACCCAAGCAATGCCCGTTCTATGAAAAGATTGTAGGATTCTTCTGTATAGTTTGTTGTGGACTGTATTTTCTTACTTAAGATCTAGTAATTCAAGTCTTTTCCTTTTCTAGTAATTATCTTCATGATGTTATCCACAGAATTCTGAAGATGATGCATACCATCTCTTCTCATGCTCATGAGAACCGGATGACTCCATCTGCTGTTGCTGCTTGCATGGCACCTTTGCTCCTACGCCCTCTATTAGCTGGCGAGTGTGAGTTGGAGGACATCTTTGCAATTAATGGTGATAATTCAGCCCAGCTTCTTGCTGCGGCAACTGCTGCTAATAATGCTCAAGCAATTATTACAACTCTCTTAGAGGAGTACGATAATTTCTTTGATGTAAGATACCCTTCATCCAGCAGACTCTTTTTTATTTTATTTTCTTTTTTATTTTTTATTTTTTTAAAAAAAAAAAGGGAAAAATAGGCATGGTTTAACTTTTTTATTTCATTCTAAATACACTTATTTTAAAGGTAAGCCTTGGATTTATGATATCGGACATAGTCAGATGTTACATGGAATTCCAGCAGTGTGAGTAGTGCAGATTGCTGTTATTGTTATCTCAATGCTCACACTGGTGTTAATGTTATCTCAACTCGGGTACCATGAGCTAGTGCTGTGTCCATATAACACAGGCTAGGATGTGGACAATTCTGATTTTAGCTTTTGAACTTGTGCCAGACTTTATCTTTTTTATTCTCAAGCCGGTGTCTATTTTTTCCATAATCAAATTGTATTGCTTAGCTATCCTGATCTGTTGTTTCAGGATGGAAACCTTAATAGATGCTCCATCTCAGCTGATTCACAGATTGAAAACAGTGGGACAGATGATTCAACTGATGATGAAAATCTAGATATGAAAGATAATGGTTACCATGATGCTGAAAATGAAGCTGATCCAGAAACAGATGATGATCCTGAACGTGTTCACAGCGGAAAATTGAGTGAAAGTAGTGGTTGTGCTGGCTGTGATCTTTACGATTATAAGGTTCTCTCTCTCTCTCTCTCTCTCTCTCTCTCTCTAAACACAGAATGTACATATGTACACAAACTCTTGGAGAAGCACAGCTGTTGAAAAATTTATTTACGCATAGAGACGTGTGTCTGCATATAAATATGTGTGTGTGGATATGTTTTTGTAGATTCACAAAGAGACGCCTATTAGCCAAAATATATTTTGATTTTCAATCTTGTGGAAAATTGCATCTTCAATATTCTTACCTTTGCTGCTTCAAGTTTAACATGGATATGATACATATGAAGGATTAGGTTTATCTCATGCTGTTCGATGTGTCACAAATGTCATCTATAACCACCAGATGTTGATCCTGCTTTTAATATTCATAGTCTAGGCATCTATAGCAGATTGGGGGCCTGGTACCTTCAGTCTCATTTCTTCTGCTAATCCTTGCTCAAATCTCAAAGGGAGTGCAGAACTTAACATATCCAAGCATTGACAGCTTGATTCATAACTAACTTCATCAAGCCCACAACTTCCTTGAGAGTTTCGCTTCCATCAACGATTCACTATGGCAGGTTCCAGGGAGTTAGTAGTAGAATCAAAATTGATTACGTTAGTGAAGGATGGGGGCAATATACGTATTTCAGAACAGGGCTGGAAGGAAAGACATGAAGTGCTGGTGGGACATAATACTGCCTTGTGGTTTGTGAGAGTGCTGGAGGAATGCTTGAGAGGGGGAACGAATGTGGTTTATTCGGTGATAAGGGAAAACTACAGAAGTTTCGTGGCGCAACGTTGTGAGAATAGCCGGGGGCGATACCTGTCCATCGCAGAGTATGGTCATGCAGGAAGAAATACTCTGCTCTGTTTCCCGGAAGGTAAAAATGGATGGGGATGGAGACGGTTGAAAGAGACTGTTGCAGAGCTGGTCCATCCAAAGGGAACTAGGTTGGGACCTGGTGTCGGACCTCAGGCGAGCTTTGTAGGAAGAGGGGTGATCAACCGGTCATTCAAGGAGGCTCTCACGACGGGGGCCCAAAACCACGCGCAGAACGCTGAACGTGACAGTATCCCTGACGGGGTGGAGAGTCGAGCCTTGCACCATGTACGGGGTGCAGATTTTGACAGGACGCGTTCTGGGCAGGAGGCATGGGAGACCCGTAGGCGTCTGATGGATTTGCAGGGGCAATTGAGGAAACTGCAGAAGGAGATGGAGGAAGTATGCTTGTATGTCGGGCTGAAAAAAGAAAACAATTGGCACGGGGATGAGGAAAGGGGTAGAAAAGGAAAGGGACCGGTTTTTGTTAATTACAATCGGGGATCTTTGTGGGTTAAAAAGACTGGGCCGCAACCCAAGGTGCTTAATGCAAGGCCCCGAGTGGTTGAAGGGTGTTTAATAAGCTCTGGTGGGCCGACTGAGGTGAGTAAAGAAAGGGCCCAGCCCAACGGCCCGGGCGATGAAAGAAAAACCTTAACGGGTGGAGGGCCCAGTAGTGGAGGGCCAGCCGTGGGCCTTGGGCTGCTTCAGCCCGTGACACGATCCCAGCCCACCCCCGAAAAGGAAAGCTCGGAGCTTTTTTGTGAAGGCTCGGTGGAGCGCATACCCGAGACGGTGCCACCCTCGTCGCCGGTGGATGGGGCTGCGCCGAGCACACAGATACTGCCGACGAAGCCAGTGGAGCACTCCGGTGAAGTTCTGGCGGCCTTGACTGACGGTGTACAGGATCTAGACTCATCGCAGCTTGTCTCGGATAGCTTGTCTCGGCAGCTCGTTTCGGCAGGCGTTTTTTCGGAAAAGAATGGACAGATGGTGCCGATAAGTCATGGGGATATGGTGTTGGGGCCGTTTGTATCTTCTACTGACTTAGATCACGAGATGGTGGAGGCTTTTGAGGATGGGGAGGTTTTGGAGGATATACGGCTTTCGGTGGATGGAGACATGGGGTATCCTGAAGTATGTGGTCAGTTGGGACAGGAAATTGAAGCATTTGAAGATGAACTGAATGGAATACAGATGTGCAGGATGGAAGACCCAATCCCATTAAATTTCAGCTTCCCAACTCAACCGAATATTTCAGATTGGGTCTATCATAAGGTGAGAGAGATTCAAAAACTAGTAGGGATTGATTGTGATGGTTATGAGGAGCAGTTTTTGGCCCTGTTTACTGCAATTGAAGCGGGACATAGACAACAAACAAAAGGTGAATCAAAGAAGCATCGTGAACTTAAAAGGTTGGCTTGGTCGATGAATACGGAGGGCAGCTCAAGCAAGAGTAGGACAAAGGGGAAGGGGCTGGATGTTTCTAAATGAAACCCAAAATTGTGTCCTGGAATGTCCGTGGGCTAAATGAGATCAATAAGCGCCTACGGATCAGAAATTTGCTGCGGGAATGGAAGGCCGACATTGTATGCCTACAAGAGACTAAGCTGAAAATGATTAGTAGGAGAATAGTGAGGAGTTTGTGGAGTGGAGTTCATGTGGGTTGGGTGTTCCAAGCATCAAATGGGGCTTCGGGAGGGATCTTGTTGATGTGGGATAGGCGGGTGGTGGAGATGACGGAGGAGTTTGTGGGACAGTATGTAGTAGCTTGTTCCTTCACATTTGTTGTCGATAACTTTAAGTGGGCTTTTGCAAGTGTCTATGGCCCAAATTTAGATACAAACAGGAGATTGCTATGGGAAGAATTGGCGGGGATTCAAACTTGGTGGGAACTACCATGGTGTATTGGGGGGGACTTCAATATCGTAAGATTCCCAAGCGAAGTTTCGGGGAGTAGAAGATTGAGGACAACGATGGAGGAATTCTCAGAGTGCATTTTTGACCTGAATCTAGTGGATATGCCACTAGCTGGGGGTACTGCTGACAGCATGATACGTCTCCACTTGCCTTATTTTCTGTTATGAGTTGTATATATTTACTTCCTTATTTAGATAGCAGACTTTCCATACTTAGACAGATTTTGTACATAGTCATAGTTTCCTTTCTTGTAAATAGATTTAATTCCTGTAATTTAGCCTTGATTTCAGCCTTGTATCTTGCACACTTGTGCCTATATAATGAAAGGAAACCCTCACTCAGGAGGTATTGAATCATCTTGACATGGTATCAAGAGCCAGACCTTAAGGAATATTTCTGGTTCATTCTCGTGGGATACTTTTTTTCTGGTTGGAGGCTAGTGTTGACTCTGTCGGCACTTTCTATGAGTTGTTTGCTTGTGGCTGGGCTGCAATTATTTTTTTCTTGGTGGTGGGTGTCAGTTTTCATCCCGTCGGCACTGTCTGTGCTGGTTTCTTGCTGTCGTTGTTGCTGGGCTGTGCTATTTCTTGGAGTTTTGTAGCTGTCGGCAATTTCTGTGACAGATTTGGGCTTCTCGGCAGTCTCTGTGTAGCTTTCGGCAGTTTACGTGCTGGAGCTTCTTGGCATTTCTGTGAGTTTAATTTTTTTGGTTTCTCGACACCTTGGGTTTGTTTGATTCACGGCAGTTCCTTTTCTTTGGTTCTCGGTAATTTTCATTTTTTTTGGTGCTTAGTAGATACGTGCAGCAGTATTATTCTTGGCTGGTTTCCATTTTATGAGCATCATGTCTTCAGATTCTTTTACTGTGAAATTTACGGGTAAAAATTATTCTGCTTGGGAATTTCAATTTCGCTTATTTGTTTTGGGGAAAGATTTATGGGGTCATATTGATGGTAGTGATCCCGCTCCTACTGAGCCTCCTAAGTTGGCTCAATGGACAATTAAAGATGCTAGGGTGATGACATGGATTTTAGGGTCTGTTGATCCCCTTATTGTTCTCAATCTAAGGCCTTATAAGACTGCTCAAATTTCTGCTGCACACACACATCCTTTCTCTCCGTACTACATGCACACACACATCCTTCCCTCCGGCGCCCCTCGCCGGAGTTGATCTCCTCCCTCCTCTTTGACTTCTCTTTCCTTTCCTCAAATTTCTCCCTTCTCTTCCTTTCTTTCTCTCCGTTTTTTTGCTTTCTTATTAATGATGGTTGAGGCTAGGCGTTTCACGATTGAATCAAAAACTTTCTTCTTCACTAAGGTGGGTGCCAACCTCTTTCGCATTACCGAAAGAAACAGACGTATGGCCTTATTTTTGCTCCTTAACGGTGCGACAGTTGCATGGGTGGTTAGAATGGTGGGTGAAGCCATGGATTCTCGTCGGCGTGAAGGCTTTTTCAGAAAGTTTAGGATAGGTAACGGGGTCTTCATTATACAACTTCTCAAAAACTCAAGGGGATGTTATTTATTGTTGGAGGAGTTTAACAACGAAAGAAGGAAGGGCTCGCTGATCATACCCGAGGGAGATAAGGGCAGTGGATGGGATGGTTTTGCTTACCACCTTAAGAAGGTGGCTGAGTCTGCAGTGGCCGAGCCTTTAAAACGCCAGAAGATGGTGGCGCAGATGGAGGGTGGGTTGCGCAAGGGAGGGAATGCTGGTGGCTCAAGTATGGAACCAAGCACTTCGGCAACCTATGCCTCGGTCTTGGCCGGCTCTTCGCCAGAACGGGAAATTTCATCATACCCAGCGGTCAATGGAGGGGCTACCCAGCGGTCAGTGGGGGACGTTGAAGGCATTCTATGGGGTGTCAGAGCTTCACTTTCAGGAGTTCTAGAAGATGTGTCCTTTTTGATGAAAAAGGTAGACCTGGGTTTGAGCATGGTGATGGGACACGGTAAGGAGGTTGAACTGGGCAGAAGGTATGGTGCTGAAAAAGACTTGCAAGA
The DNA here is from genome assembly GCF_018687715.1 of Carya illinoinensis. NCBI lineage: Eukaryota > Viridiplantae > Streptophyta > Magnoliopsida > Fagales > Juglandaceae > Carya > Carya illinoinensis. The sequence goes on from NC_056765.1 coordinate 28,946,929, forward strand.
AACATCGGGAAGGCAAGTAATTATAAGAGAAGCCGTAGGACAGGGGGAACCTGGCTGCCCTCAATACCAGGCCTCAAGGCCACAATTGCAGGCCGAAAGCCCACGGGTCACAAGCATAGCCCACGAGGCAAGAGGCCTAGCACACGGGATCCTTCACGTGGGCGGGCTAGCTTCAGGTGAGGCAGGCCCTGCCTGTCCTCAGACCTGGGCCACCAGGCCTCTCCCACAGGCCGTAAGCTCACGGAGGCCAAGCAGGCCCACCAGCGGAATCCCTCACGTGGGCCAACTCGTTTCATCTGAGGCAGGCCCTGCCTGTCCTCAGACCCAGGCCTCAGGGCCTCTTTCTCGGGCCGTAAGCCCACGGGCATCGGGCCGGCCCTCCAAAGCCTTAGACCCGCTTCCCTCAGACGGGTCGGCTCTCCAGGGCTCGGTAAACGTTTCTCCACCGGCGGCACCTAAGACTGACAACCCACCGTCGCAGAATGTCCCGCTGGTCTCCGGCGAACCCTCCGACGGCGGTACGGAGAACACGGAAGCAGCCGAGCGTTTTTCCCCACAGTTTCCACCGGAGAATACACACGGGCTGCCTGGGAATGACGCCTCAGTGCCCACCTCCATCTCGCGGCAGCCACAGAACAGGCCGAGAGCCTACGATGGAGCTGAGTGTGGCACTCTGGACCAGTTTCAGATCGTGGAAAGCAGTTTCAACGGGGATGGGTTTTCGTCTGCACCTGGCCTAGACACGGGAGTGATTCCCGAAACCCTCTTTCTCTCTAAAGGTCTCTCTGAGACCTTGACCAAGGTATTATGCACAATGGATGATGAGGTAGACGCCTCTCTCTTGGGTGGGAGGTCTTCAGACGAAGGATCCCTCTGTGGGTCAGATTTACAGTTAGCTTGTAAAGAGTTAGGGGATGGCTCTTTGTCCGCTGTACCATATGAACCCGAGGAAGTACCTAGCCCTCTTTGCTCACTGCCACCAGAAGATTGTTCAACTGAGTCACTGCCATTGCCACCAGACTGGGTCATACAGAAGGTGAATGAGATGCGGCATTGCTTGGGTATATCTTGCGAAGGCTTTGAGGACCAGTTGCAAGCTTTACTCATCGCCATGAGAGAGGGTCAGCCTGCTTTGGCTAAATCTGTTGTGAAGAAAGATAGGGAACTTAAAAGGCTGACTTGTTCCATAAACTATGATGCAAGGGAGGGCAGCACGAGCAGGGGACGACTTAAAGATAGGGCGAATCTTGGTGATCCATGAAGCCAAAGATTCTAGCCTGGAATGTTCGGGGCTTGAATGACCCAAAAAAACGCCTCACTATCAAGAACTTATTACGGGAATGGAAGGCAGATGTTATTTGTTTTCAGGAAACGAAACTAAAATATGTCGATAGAAACATCGTTAGAAGCTTGTGGCATTGTCCGTATGCAGGATGGACCACTCTTGCCTCTAAGGGTGCTTCTGGGGGTATTCTGGTGTTATGGGACAAAAGAGCAATTAATCTTGTAGATGAATGTGTTGGGGAATTTTCTATAGCTTGCTCTTTCTCTAATGTGGATGATGGATTTTGTTGGGGCTTTGCAGGTGTCTATGGGCCTAACTATGATAGTAGCAGGAAATTTCTTTGGGATGAGATAGCTGGCCTTTGCAGTTGGTGGGATATACCGTGGTGTATAGGGGGCGATTTCAACATCACTCGGTTTCCTAGTGAGCGGTCCGGGGTTCCTAGCTCGGATTCAGCCATGGCAGATTTCTCCAAGCTTTTGTTTGATCTAGACTTGGTGGATCTCCCCTTGGCAGGGGGAGATTTTACCTGGTCCAATGGAAGGGCATGGTCGCGTTTGGACAGATTTGTCGTTTCTTCCTCTTGGGAAACCCACTTTCCCACTCTATGTCAAAAACGGCTTCCCCGACTTTGCTCAGATCATTTTCCCCTTCTACTAGACTGCGGGGGTATTCAAGAGGGACGCAGATACTTTAAGTTCGAGAACATGTGGTTAAAGACGGAAGGGTTCGTTGAGAAAGTCAGCGCATGGTGGGCATCTTACCAGCTCACAGGCACTCCTAGTTTCATACTAGCTGGGAAACTAAAAGCTTTGAAATATGATCTAAAAAAATGGAACCTGGAAGTCTTTGGGAACATCAACGACCAGCGGAACAAACTCTTCATGGAACTACAACATTTTGATGAAAAAGAAGTAGAAGGGACTTTATCAGAAGATGATAGGGCAAGAAAAGTGACGGTTGTTGCTGATTTGGAAAAAGTTACTGCTATGGAGGAGATTATGTGGAGACAAAAATCACGGGCCCTTTGGCTGAAGGAAGGGGATAGGAGCACAAAGTTCTTTCATAGAATTGCCAATTCCCATCGAATAACTAATGCTATAGAGGTTCTTCATGCGGATGGAAGCGTTTTAATGGGTAGAGATGTCATCAAGGAGCATATTGTCCAGTTTTATGAGAAGCTTTTGACGGAGCAATACTCTTGGAGGCCCAAGGTTGACGAACTAGACTTTGATTCCATTGATCACTCAAGCGCGGCTTGGTTGGAGAGGCCTTTTGATGAAATCGAGGTTCTTGGAGTGTTGAAAGGTATGAATAAAGACAAAGCCCCGGGACCTGATGGTTTTCCAATGGCTTTCTTTTATGCTTGTTGGGACATTGTCAAGGAGGATATTATGAAGGTCTTTATCGAATTTCACGCCCTCACGAAATTCGAGAAGAGCCTCAATGCCTCTTTCATCGCCCTCATTCCCAAGAGGGCAAGGTCGGTGGAAGTGAATGATTTCCGTCCCATAAGTTTGATAAGTGGGGTCTATAAGATCATTTCCAAAGTTCTAGCGAAGAGGTTGAGCGAAGTACTGGGAAAGATCATCTTGAAGTCCCAAAACGCTTTTGTGAAAGGAAGACAAATTCTTGACTCAGCCCTTATCGCCAATGAGTGCCTAGAGAGTAGAATCCGATCCGGCATTCCAGGTATCTTATGTAAACTAGACATGGAAAAGGCTTTTGATCACGTGCATTGGGATTTTTTGTTGTATATTCTTGGTAGGTACGGTTTTGGGACACGTTGGTGCCAGTGGATTAAGCACTGTATTACAACAGCCAGATTCTCCGTTTTGGTCAATGGCACTCCTGAAGGATTTTTCAACAGTTCTCGGGGCTTGAGACAAGGGGACCCTCTCTCCCCACTTTTATTTATCCTTGTCATGGATGTGCTAAGTAGAATGCTGAGAAGGGCGGTGGAGGGGGGTTTTCTCTCAGGTTTCACGGTGGGCGGTTCCACACATGGCAGCTTAACCGTCTCCCACCTTCTCTTCGCTGACGATACTTTGATTTTTTGTGACCCAGACCAGGAACAGTTCCGCTCCTTACGGGCACTTCTTCTCTGCTTTGAAGCTGTATCAGGCCTTAAGGTGAATTTATCCAAGTCAGAAGTAGTCCCTGTGGGCACAGTCGACAACCTAGGTACGGTGGCAGCCATCCTGGGTTGCAAGGTCTCATCCTTGCCTATGAAGTATCTTGGACTCCCCTTGGGGGCCCCTCATAAAACTAAGTCTATGTGGGAAGGGATCATTGAGAAGTTTGAAGGAAAACTGGCAGGGTGGAAGAGAATCTACTTGTCTAAAGGGGGGAGAATCACTCTTATTAAAAGTACGTTTTCTAACCTTCCAACGTACTTTCTCTCTCTATTCCCAGTGCCAGCAGGAGTGGCGAATAGACTAGAGAAGATTTGCCGGGATTTCTTATGGGGAGGTTTAGAGGATACAAGGAAATTCCACTTGATCAAATGGAATACAGTATGCACCCCTCTGTCCTGTGGTGGCTTGGGCATAAGGAATTTGAGAACTTTTAACAAGGCTCTTCTTGGTAAATGGTTATGGCGGTATCATCTTGAGGGAGACGCTTTATGGAAAAATATCTTAGAATGCAAATATGGAAGTGAGTGGGGTGGCTGGTGCACAAAGGAAGTAAGAGGAGCCTATGGTGTGGGAGTTTGGAAATTTATCCGGAGTGGATGGGACGGTTTTCGGGGCCATTGTAGGTTTGTGGTGGGAAGGGGCACACAAATTAGATTTTGGCATGACATTTGGTGTGGTGATGTTGCCCTAAAAAATGCTTTCCCTTCCATTTATAGGATAGCTTCTGATCAGAATTCCTCAGTGGCTGAAAATATGTGTCTTACCGATGGTTCTGTACTTTGGTCTGTGAGATTCACTAGAGCAGCACAAGATTGGGAGGTGGGCGCTATCACTGACTTCTATAGTGCACTACATGATTTGAAGATCAGGGCTGGAGGGGAAGACAGATTATTATGGACATGCACAGGGAATAAGAAATTTTCAGTCCGTTCGTACTACAAGTCTTTGACGAATCACTCCCCCAACGCCTTCCCTTGGAAGAGCATTTGGAGAAGCAAGGTTCCCCTCAAGGTTGCTTTCTTTGGGTGGGTGGCGTCTCATGGTAAAATCCTAACCATAGACCAGCTAAGAAAGCGTGGACTCGTCATAATGGATTGGTGTTTCATGTGCAAACACAACGCTGAATCAGTGGACCACCTTCTCCTTCATTGTGACACAGTAAATGTTTTATGGTATGAGATTTTCTTGAGGCTTGGCATTGCTTGGGCCATGCCACAGAGGGTGATCGATTTACTGTCTTGCTGGCAAGGGCTAAGAGGGAATCGCCAGATTGCAGCGGTATGGAAGATGGTACCTTTGTGCTTAATGTGGTGCACATGGACCGAAAGAAATAGCCGCTGTTTTGAGAACAAGGAGCGCTCTCCTGATGCTTTTCGAGCTTTTTTCTTTCACACTCTACTCCTTTGGGCAACTACTATAGTTTTAAATGGAACGAGTCTTAGTGACTTTTCCGCCACTATCCGTAGCACTTAGTTTGTAACTAGGCTTTTTTCTTGTATACTCCCTGTGTACTCGGGCTTGGCCTATTTACGTGGATCAATAAAATTTATTTACCTATCAAAAAAAATAAGACTGCTCAATCTATGTGGGAATACTTACGGAAAGTATATAATCAGGACAATACTGCCCGGCGTTTTCAATTAGAATACGAGATTGCCAGTTACACTCAGGGCGATCTCTCTATTCAAGATTATTTTTCTGGTTTTAATACTTTGTGGGGAGAGTTTACTGACATGATTTATGCCAAGGTTCCGGAAGCTTCTCTCTCTGTTGTGCAGGCCGTTCATGAACAAAGTAAGCGTGATCAGTTTTTAATGAAGTTACGACCTGAATTTGAGGTCACTCGCTCCAATTTGATGAACCGTGATCCTGTGCCCTCTTTGGATGTTTGTTTTGGGGAGTTACTTCGTGAGGAGCAGTGTCTTGCCACCCAGGCCACTTATCAGCATGACAAAATGATACCCAATGTTGTGGCTTACGCTGCTCATGGGAAAGGCAAGGGACGGGACATGCGGAACATTCAATGCTTCAGCTGCAAGGAATATGGACATATTGCTGCCCACTGTGCCAGAAAATCTTGCAACTACTGTAAGAAGCCGGGCCATATTATTAAAGATTGTCCTACTCGTCCCCAGAATCGTCAGGCTAATACTTATCAGGCTACTGTGGGTTCCTCTTCTTCTGCTACTACAGGAGATTCTTCTACTCTTACTACAGAGATGGTTCAGCAAATGATTATTTCAGCATTTTCAGCCTTAGGGCTGCAAGGTAACGGTTCCCTTACATGGCTTGTTGATTCGGGTGCGTCTAATCACATGACTAGCTCTTCTGATACTCTTAGCAATGTTCGACCTTATAATGGCTCATCACACATTCAGATTGCTAATGGTAGTCAGTTACCTATTCATGCTATTGGGGATGTTGATTCTACTGTTCAGGATGTTTTTGTATCACCTCAGCTCTCTACTAGTCTTATATCTGTTGGACAATTGGTTGATAACAACTGTGATGTTCGTTTTTCTCGTGATGGTTGTCTTGTGTAGGATCAGGTGTCAGGCCAGATACTCGCGAAGGGGCCTAAAGTTGGACGTTTATTTCCTCTACATTTTTCTCTTCCTACTGTTATTTCGTTTGCTTGTCACACTGTGAACAATAAGTATGAAGTATGGCACAAACGGTTGGGTCATCCTAATTCCGTTGTTTTATCTCATGTAATAAATTCTGGTTTGTTGGGCAATAAAGATAATTTTTCTTCTCATCTTTCTTTTGATTGCTCCACATGCAAATTAGGTAAAAGTAAGTCTCTTTCTTTTCCTTCTCATGGTAGTCATGCTGAACATTGTTTCGATTTGATTCATAGTGATGTGTGGGGCATTTCTCCTGTTATCTCGCATGCCAATTATAAATACTTTGTTACTTTCATTGATGATTATACGAAGTATACCTGGATTTATTTTCTTCGTTCTAAATCTGAGGTCTTCTCTGTTTTCCAACAATTCACTGCTTATGTTGAGACTCAATTTGCTTCTCACATTAAAATTCTAAGGACTGATTCAGGTGGTGAATATATGTCTCGTGAGTTTCATGATTTTCTTCAACAACGTGGCATTGTTTCTCAACGTTCTTGTCCTTATACATCTCAGCAGAATGGTGTCGCTGAACATAAAAATCGAAATTTGTTGGATGTTGTTCGTACTTTATTGCTTCAATCATCTGTTCCTTCTAAATTCTGGGTTGAAGCCTTGTCTACGGCTGTTTATTTAATTAATAGATTGCCGTCGAGTGTCCTGAATTTTGAAACTCCTTACTTTCGTCTTTATCATCGGCATCCTAGCTACCTTGATATGCATACTTTTGGTTGTGTTTGTTTTGTTCATTTACCTTCCCATGAGCGTCATAAACTATCTGCTCAATCGGTCAAATGTGCTTTTATGGGTTATAGTACTTCACACAAAGGTTATGTTTGCTATGATCCATACTCTAACCGATTTCGCATTTCTCGTCATGTTGTTTTCTTTGAAAATCAGTCATTCTTTTCTTCTCATGTTGAGTCTTTGCCTGAGATGCCTGTCTTGCCTAATTTTGATGACTTGGCTTCTTCTTCTGTTCGCTTCAAACCTGGCCTTGTCTATGAAAGATGACATCCTACTTTGCCCCTTCCTGAGCCTGATCCGCCATCTGAGCCTGCTCCGACTGCATCTTCTACGGGTGATCCAGACACTATCACAGTTCCTTGTCGTTCGACCAGAGTGTCTCGTCCGCCTGATCGGTATGGTTTCTCCCATACCTCTCTTCATACTACTTTGTCTTCCATTCCTATTCCGTCCGGATATTCTGCGGCCGCTAAACATGATTGTTGGCGTGGGGCGATGGCTGATGAACTTCAAGCTCTTCAAGATAATCATACATGGGATGTTGTCCCTTGTCCTGCTCAGGTGAAACCTATTAGTTGCAAATGGGTTTATTCTATCAAGCTGCGTTCCGATGGGACTCTGGATCGATATAAGGCCCGTTTGGTTGCACTTGGCAATAGGCAAGAGTATGGAGTGGACTATGAGGAGACTTTTGCTCCGGTGGCTAAGATGACTACAGTGCGAACTGTCCTTTCTGTTGCTGCCTCTAAAGGTTGGTCTCTTCATCAAATGAATGTCAAAAATGCCTTTCTTCATGGCGACCTTAAAGAAGAGATATACATGACCATTCCACCTGGTTTGTCCTCTTCTTCTCCCTCAGATGTCTGTAAGTTGAAACGCTCGTTATATGGGTTGAAACAAGCTCCTCGTGCATGGTTTGATAAATTCCGCTCCACTTTGCTTCAATTTTCCTTTAAGCAGAGTCAATATGACTCTTCTTTATTTTTCTGCAAAACATCGATTGGAATTGTTCTTCTTCTGGTTTATGTTGATGATATTGTTATTACTGGGACGGATTCTGTCTTGATCACCCAACTGCAGCAACATCTTCAAGCCTCATTTCATATGAAGGACCTTGGTCCTCTTACATACTTCTTGGGGTTGGAAGTTCATACTGATCTATCTGGCATTTTTTTGAATCAGCATAAATATACTTAGGATCTGATTACTTTGGCTGGTCTCCAGGATACTTCTTCTGTGGATACTCCTTTGGAAGTAAACACGAAATATCGTCGGGACGAGGGTGATCTCCTCTCTGATCCTACTCTGTATCGACAATTAGTGGGGAGCCTGAACTATTTGACTATTACTCGGCCTGATATTTCATTTGCTGTCCAGCAGGTTAGTCAGTTCATGCAGGCTCCCCGTCATCTACATTTTGTTGTTGTTCGTCGTATTATTCGCTATCTTCGCGGCTCTCCTAGCCGTGGCCTGTTCTTTCCTACTGGGACTTCTCTTAATCTTGTGGCTTACAGTGACGCTGATTGGGCGGGATGTCCTGATACGTGACGCTCTGTTACAGGCTGGTGCATGTTTCTTGGTGACTACTTGATCTCTTGGAAGAGTAAGAAACAGGATCGTGTTTCCAAATCTTCCACTGAATCTGAATACCGTGCGATGTCTGCTGCTTGCTCTGAGATTCTTTGGCTTCGTGGTCTCCTCGCTGAGCTTGGTTGCGCTCAGTCTGATCCTACTCCTCTCCACGCTGACAACACTAGTGCCATTCAAATTGCTGCCAATCCCGTTTTTCATGAACGCACGAAACACATTGAGGTGGACTATCATTCCATTCGGGAAGTATTGGACACTCACATCATTTCTCTTCCTCATATTTCTACTGACCTCCAGATTGCTGATGTATTTACTAAGGCCATGACACGACACCGTCATCAGTTTCTTGTGGGCAAATTGATGCTTCTTGACTGACCAGCATCAATTTGAGGGGGGATGACAGCATGATACGTCTCCACTTGTCTTATTTTCTGTTATGAGTTGTATATATTTACTTCCTTATTTAGATAGCAGACTTTCCATACTTAGACAGATTTTGTACATAGTCATAGTTTCCTTTCTTGTAAATAGATTTAATTCCTGTAATTTAGCCTTGATTTCAGCCTTGTATCTTGCACACTTGTGCCTATATAATGAAAGGAAACCCTCACTCAGGAGGTATTGAATCATCTTGACAACTGCAACTTGGTCTAATAACCAGTCATGGTCTCGGTTGGATCGGTTCCTAATCTCTCCATAATGGGAAAGGCAATTCCCAGATGTATGGCAAAAACATCTATCTCGTATTGGATCGGATCATTGGCCTATTATGCTGGATTGTGGAGGAGTGAGGAATGGACGCAGACCTTTTAAATTTGAAAACATGTGGCTAAAATCGGAAGGCTTTGTTGATAGGGTCAAACAATGGTGGTCTTCCTATCAGTTCCAAGGTACTCCCAGTTTCATTCTTGCGGGGAAATTAAAAGCACTTAAAAGAGACCTAAAAGCGTGGAATGTGGAGTCCTTTGGTAATGTGGGGGAAAACAAAAAAATTAAGTTGCTGGAAATTCAGGAGTTAGAAAGGCTCCAAGAGGTTCAAGCACTTACCCAGGACGAACAAGATCGAAAGGCTGTGTTGGTTGTTGAAGTGGAGAGGATTCTATTATTAGAAGAGATGTCCTGGCGCCAAAAGTCCAGGGCATTGTGGTTAAGGGAAGGAGACTGAAGCACGAGCTTTTTTCACAGAATTGCAAACTCTCATAGAAGAAATAATAATATTGAGGTGCTGAAAATTGAAGGGGTGGAATGTAGGGATGAGCAGTTAGTACATAACCATATCGTTGACTTCTATGAGAACTTGCTATCGGAGCAAGTGGGCTGGCGGCCCCCCCTGAATGGGATGGTCTTTGATACCATCGACTTGAGTGAGGCGACACGCTTGGAAAGGGATTTTGAGGAGATAGAGGTTTATGAAGTAATAAGGAAAATGGCCAGGGACAAGGCTCTAGGGCCAGATGGATTCTCTATGGGTTTCTTCCAAGAATGTTGGGAAGTGATAAAAGATGACCTCATGAAGGTGTTTCAAGAGTTCTTTGTGTCTGGTAAATTTGAGAAAAGCCTTAACACTACTTTCTTAGCATTGATACCTAAAAAGGTGGGGGCTATGGAGATCAAAGATTATCGGCCTATCAGCTTAGTGAATGGGGTTTATAAGATCATCTCTAAAGTATTAGCAAACAGATTGAGCGAGGTGATGGGGAAGATTGTCACAAAACCTCAAAACGCTTTTGTAAAAGGTAGACAGATTTTGGATGCGGTGCTAATTGCTAATGAATGCCTTGACAGTAGTTTGAAAGCCCGGAACTCAAAGGTTATGTGCAAACTAGATATGGAGAAGGCCTATGACCATGTTAATTGGGATTTCCTTCTCCATATGCTCAGGAGATGCGGTTTTGGGGAGCGATGGAGTGCATGGATTCATTGGTGCATATCTACACCAAAGTTCTCTGTGTTGGTAAATGGAAGTGCAGTGGGTTTTTTTAGTAGTTCTCGTGGGCTGAGACAAGGGGACCCGTTATCACCTATGCTGTTTGTAATAGTTATGGAGGCTCTAAGCAAGATGCTCGAGGTTATGGTTGTGAATGGTCTCCTAAACGGCATCCAGATTGGCACCCCGGAGGGAGGTATTATTAACATTTCTCATTTACTATTTGCAGATAACACTCTTATCATGTGCGAAGCAAATCAAAATCAGATGCAATTTTTGAAGGTGCTACTCTACTGTTTTGAAGCAATTTCCGGGTTGAGGGTGAATTTAGAGGAATCAGAAATGGTACCGATTGGGGAAGTGTCGAATATACGTCAGCTGGCTAGGACGTTGGGATGCAAGATTTCAGTCTTTCCTATGACATATTTGGGACTTCCTTTGGGGAGTGCTTCGAGGGCGCTTTCGATATGGGATACAGTGATCGAGAAAATAGAGCGAAGACTAGTAGGGTGGAAGAGAATGTACTTGTCAAAAGGTGGAAGGATTACCTTGATAAAGAGTACACTTTCTAACCTTCCTACGTATTTTCTATCTCTTTTCCCAATACCTGCTAGTGTGGTGACACGTATTGAGAAACTCCAACGTGATTTTTTGTGGGGGGGTATGGGGGAGGAGTTCAAATTTCACTTGGTTAATTGGGGGCAAGTGCAGCGCCCTATCTCAGGAGGAGGTTTGGGGATCAGAAATTTAAGGGTTTTTAATCGAGCTCTATTAGGCAAATGGCTGTGGAGATTTGCTAAGGAACCAGACTCTTTATGGAAATTGGTGATCGAGAAGAAATATGGTGGTTTATGGGGTGACTAGTGTACTAGAGATGTAAGGGGGGCCTATGGGGTTGGTTTGTGGAAACATATTAGAAAAGGGTGGGGGGTTTTTAACCGGTACGTTCAGCTCCATCTGGGTGTGGGTTCGAGAATTAAATTCTGGGGAGATGTTTGGTGTGGTAATAGGGCGTTACAAGAACTCTATCCCTCCCTCTTCCAGATTGCAAGGGAAAAGGATGCTGCAGTGTCAGAGATTATGGAGATTGCAGGGGGACAGATAATTTGGAACATTAATTTTACTAGGGAGGCACATGATTGGGAAATAAGCAGTTTTGCAGACTTCTATGGACTCCTATACTCCATAAGACCAAACAGGCAACAAGAGGATGTTATGTGGTGGACTCTAACAGGCAAAGGTACTTTTTCGGTTCGCTCCTTCTATAAAGCCCTAACCCAGGTGCCTAACACTCAATACCCTTGGAGGAAGATCTGGAGACACAAGGCCCCTCCCAAAGTTTCTTTCTTTGTATGGATTGCTTCTTTGGGAAAGATTCTTACCACTGATAATTTGAGAAAAAGAAGGATCATCATTGCAGATTGGTGTTGCATGTGCAGAGGTGGGGGAGAGTCGGTAGAGCATCTACTTTTGCATTGTGATAAAGCTAGGACTCTTTGGAATGAGGTTTTTGCTAGATTGGATATGTCCTGGGTTATGCCGAAGACAGTGGAGGCAGCTTTGGCTAGTTGGTCCAACATAAGAGGCAGACAACCAATTAAAGAAATTTGGAAGATGATCCCTCTATGCATTATGTGGTGCCTGTGGCAGGAGCGCAATGTGCGGACTTTCGAAGATCAAGAGAGATCGTTAGGGGAGCTTAAACTTTTATTTTTTAGAACTCTCTGTAGTTGGGCTATTGCTGTTGATTTTAACGGCATGGCCTTTCATGATTTTCTTGTCTCTAATGTGCCTACCTAGTTAGGGCATTAGAATTGTGTACTGATATTTCCATTTTTGATCAATATACCTTATTTATTCATCAAAAAAAATATTCATAGTCTTTATCTAAATTAGCTACTTTGTTCACAACTAAGTCAGCTTTCATTGAATCTAGCCCAACCTTAGATGTCAACTACCTTCTTTTTTGATAAGTATAGATATCAAAATTTTATTAAGAGTGTGCTAGGGCACCACGCATGTGCACCGGAAGTATACAAAGGAAAACACCTAGCTAGGGTAATGCCCCAGCAAGAATTCAGAAAATCGAAAAGGATGAGAAGCGAGTATTTCTGCAGACAGTTGTCCATTTATGCACAGATTTGAGCATAGAGTTATTAACTTCAACCATATATTTGGTACATGGAATGTGCATTCCTATTTGGATGCCCATTCCTAATATTATTCCTATTCTTTGATTTTCTGAAAACCCATGATTGTCAATATATTCAGAAAATCAATGATACCCAGAGAAAGTTTTTGGTAAAATCGGCTCCCCAGTTTTCTTGGCCACTTTTCATTATCAACGTAAAACTCTATACAAGGAAAGTAGGTCAAAATGCTATACACCAGGAGGCTAACTTATCTCCTATTATTTCGCCTATATACATGGTAAGATAATATATACAGCTAATAATAACAGAGTCCTAAGTTGTATAAACTCCTAAAATGTTATACGGTAACAATGATGTCTTCATTGGAATTAGATTAGAATTCCTAAAATACCAAAAACCAAAATGTTTGAAATAAATGTAAAAGAGAATTCCAATGAAATAGACTATTTGCATATGGATACTGCCTCTTAATGGTGTGTGGAGTTTAGGGGTCTGAATATGGATTCTGTTAAGTATTTGTTGATAGAAGCAAAGGTGTTCAAGTTCACGGTGAAGGATGGAGTCTTTATGTTGCATATAACAAAGAAGAGCAGAAAGTCAGCTAGGCAAATTGTGCTGGGTTGAATCAGTGTGGGGTGATTAGCATCTATGGTGGATGAATGCATCAAGCTGGATGAGAGATCAGATTTGTAAGAACTCATTGTGTTCGAAACAGAGCATATCTTGCACAAAGATGCCTCAACACTCATGGGCATTATGCAGTGTTGGCAGAATATGGTTGTGGTGTACACCATGATATTATTATGATCCCTGAAGGGAAGGAGTGGAAGGGGTGCAAATCCATCGCAGATCAACTACGTGGGACTTCGTTTTCCTAAATGCAATGGGTGGAGCTGGGTATCAACAAGAATCCCAAGAAACCTCAAGGATAATGCACAAATTTCACTCATGGAAGGAGAATACGGTGAGCAGAAATGCTGAAGTTGCTGCTGGCAGGTCCTATGTGGAGGTGATAGCCACTGCAAATGGTGTTCCGGCGAGAGGCAAGATGCAGGGGCATGTCAGAGGGGTGTGTGGTTGAAAAGAAAGCTGTCTCTGGCATGCTTGGGCAGGGAGCAAATCCTGCAGAAAAAGGATGACTTTGCTGTTTTTAAGGCAGCGCAGAGGAAAGGAGGCTTCTGGGTTAACTAAATCTGTTAAGACAACATATGAAGGAGATTTGGGAGGAAGCTGATGGGATTTTAAAAACAAATGGAATTGGGTCTGGCCAGGCCTTGAAATGAAAGGTATTAAATGAAGGGTCCAGTCAGTATGAGGAAGAGAAGCAGGCTAAAGGTAAAGGGCTTTGTAACAGGTTGGTTTTTCTGAGCCCAATATGTCTTAAGTCTTTGGGCTGTGGTTTAGAGATAACTTGGTCCGTAGGTTATGTGTGGTGCTCGAAAACAATCAAGTCAACTTCTAGTTGAATGAGCACTGAAGCAAAAACAAACACAGCAGCAACAGGGGAGACATTATGTCTGCTGGCAGTTGCACAGAAAAGTCGCTGGTGACTGCAGATGCTCCAGTGGGAGGTAAAGTGGTTGATTGGTCTGTTTATAGGGTAAATTTCATGAAGTGTCGATTACTAAGAAGTGCAGACAGATGGAGATGGGCGAAATATGAGCTCCTCTTGGTGAGGAAGTGTCTAAATAGCCACAGACAAAGCTGACGGACACCACTACAGACTGATGTATGGCAAAGGCTGCCGCATGCAAGGGTGTTATATCGGTGTCACTTGCTAGGTATGATTTATGCGTAAATGAAGAAAGAGAGGACTGTGGTGACCATAACTGGGGTGAAGAGAGTGGACATGGTGGACAAGTGGTCTTTGATGCTGAAAGAGGGTAAGGTGTTATTTGGGTCAGCACGTGTATTTTTTTCCGAATGTGATCTGGGGTGACAGGTGAATTGGCAACTGGAGATGGGGTTGAGGGGCATGGCAGTAGTTCGAGGCGGTATTGTCATGGGAAATGGAAGTGGAGAATTGGAAGATGCTGTAGAGGAGCCTGTTCCATTGAGTTCATTTCCCTGGAGGGAATATAAAAATTCAGAATGGCATAGATTCTTCTAATTGGGTGATTTAGAAGGCAATGGAAATCCAAAAATCCATGGGGCTTTTGTTCGTGAGATTTGAAACACAACTCATGGCTGTGCTTATGGCCATTGAAGCAGGTCACATCTCTAAGGAGCCTGACTTTACCCCTCCAAGACGGGAAAAGAATTAGAAAGACTCATGTTCTATAAATTATGATCATCAAGGAGGTAGCAGTAGTTGTAGCAGAGGTAAGAGGAGGGTGAAGAATGTTTCTTTCTGAAGCCAAGTTGTTGTCTTGGAATATTAGGGGCAGTGTTGTTAAAAGCATGCTTAAGCGCAAAGCACAAGGCACCAAGGCCAAAGCACTTCGCTTATCAAAAGTGAATAGCATTTACAAAAGCGTGCTTTCGCGCACTTTTGGGGGCTTTTTGTGCAAGCTTAAAGAACAAAAAGTGCGCTTTTATCATTTGACCCAGAAATTAATGTAAACAAATTTTCTTAATTATTTAGATAATGTTGAAGATCATTTACCTACCATAGCTCCACATAATATCATATGTGATGTGATGTATATGCTTTGAACTTGATGTAATAGTCCAAATTGGCTCTCTAGATGGAAAGATATTTGATTGCTTATGTTGGCATAGAAGTCAATACCTACAATTCTTGAGCATTTTTGGTCATGACCCTTTTGGTATATTTTGATTCAAGCATGTACTTTAATTTGATTATGACAATCAAATAAGTTTTTTTAATGAGTGGCTATCAATATCATATGTGTATCTCAAGTAAAGTGTAAGAGAATTACATAAAATGCTTTGTTTAAATAAAACTTGCTCACCAAGAGGCCGTACCAGTTAAAGTTTTTTTAAAAAAAACTTTGTTCTTATGGGCAGGGGCTATTGTTTGTAATAGGCTAAATGTCCATGTTCTCCTACTTTTTATTGTAAACTCTGATTAGGTTATCCACATGTATTCTCCCTGTGTACTTGAGTTTTGCCTACTCCTATGAATAAAACTTCTTGATTACCTATCAAAAAAAATAGAATAAAAAAATTTTGTGAAGGTGGAAGGTAGACATATTATATGCTTATGGGAGACTTAGATGGAGTCATCTCTAGAACTTGGGTTAGAAGTTAGTGGGGCTGTCAACCATTGGATTGGAATTTCTTGGTGTCTTGAGGGGCTACAAGAGGAGCGTTGCTTATGTGGGATCAAGGGGTAGTAGAGAAAGTGGAGGAGTATTGGGGGAATATACAATTGCATGTTCTTTCAGAAATGCTGTAGATGATTTTGATTGGGTGTTTTTGGGCATATACAAGCCTAATTATGATCGTAAAAAAATACTACTTCGGGTGGAATTGGCCGGTTTGAGTAGTTGGTGGGATGTAAATGGATTATTAATGTTGATTTCAATGTTACATGCTTCTTAAGTGAGAGATCTGGAGATGCATCTGTAGTCTTCTGATGGAGGAGATCTCTGAATTTATTTCTGAGCAAGCAATTTTGGGTACTCCAGTTGGCAGAACATTTACATGTTCCAAACAATCAGGATTCTCCTTTGTGGTCTAGAATATATTGATTTCTAATTTCCCCAGAGGGAGGAGGCCCATTATCCCTATTTGAGCCAAAAAGGTTGGCCTGATATTGTTCAGATCCAATTTATTGGACAGTGGTGTTATCCATGGAGGAAGAAGACATTTCAAATTTGAGATCATGTGGTTAAAAACTGAAGGCGTTGTTGATATGATAAGATAATGGTGGCCATCTTATCATTTTCATGGCTCATCAAGTTACATTTTGGCCAGAAAAGAAGGCATTTAAAGGGTATCTAAAGCAGTGGAGCAAATAGATTAATGGCAATGTTGAACAAAGGATCTTATGGAAGAATTACAAGCTTTGGATAGTGTAGAAGGAACAAGATCTTTAAGTGAGGAGGAACAGGGGAGGAGGAACCAAGTCAAGCTAGACTTGGGAGTGGGTTACTTTATTAGAGGAGTTGTGTTGGAGGTAGAAGTTTAGGGCTACTTTTTTGAGAAGAGGTGATAGATGCATGGATTCTTTTTCATAGAGTAACAAAGTTGAATCGCTGAAACAATTGGACTGAGATGCTCCTAGTTGATGGCTCTATATCTACGATTCAAGAGGTGACTTATAATCCCATTGTGCAGTTTTTTGAGCGATTGTTTATTGAGCACCTTTCTTGGAGACCTTGATTAGATGGAATTTCCTTTGATTCAATCGGGGAGGAGGAGGCCTAGTGGCTTGAGAGGCCATTTGAAGAGACAAAGGTGCTCAAAGTTGTGAAAGCTTTGGATGGTGAAAAGATTCCGGGCCCTTGTGGTTTAACTTTAGCTTTCTTTCAAGTGTGTTGGGATATTGTAAGGGAGGATATCATGCATATTTTTCATGAGTTTCATGAAGGTTGCAAATTTGCGAAGAGCTTAAATGCTACATTCATTACTCTTATACCAAAAACAATTGGGGCGGTGTACATAAAAGATGACCTATAAGCTTAGTGGGAGGAATGTATCAGATCATCTCATTAGTACTTCTAACAGGTTGAGCTCGGTGTTTGAAAAGATTATTTCGAGACTGTATAATGCCTTTATTTGAAGCAGACAAATTTTAGATTCCCTTTTTATAGCTAATGAATAACTGGATTGTAGACTTAAAGCTGGAGTTCCTGGAGCATAATGCAAAGTGGATATCAAGAAGGCATATGATCTTATCAAATGAGAAATCCTTATTTGTTGGAGAGATGTGGTTTTAGGAAAAATGGTGACTCTGGACGCAATATTGAATATCTACCAGATGTTTCTCTGCTTTAATAAACGACACTCCTTCTAGGTTCTTTGGCAGTTCTAGAGGCTTGAGACCGGGGGACTGCTTGTCACCTTCGTGTTTTTTTTTGGCCATGGAAGCTGTTATTAAAATGATATTGGCATTGGCTGAAGGGAGTTTCATCTCAGGCTTCTCTGTGGGGGCACAAAACACTTCGACAATAAATTTAACTGATCTTTTGTATGCAGACGACTCATTGTTGTTTTGTGAGGCTGATATAAATCAACTCAGATGCTCGAGAGCTCTAATCCTATCTTTGGAAGTGGTATCAGGTTAAATATAAACTTAGCCAAGTTGGAATTGGTTCCAGTGGGTCAGGTGGTAATGTGGAAATCTTGGCAGTTAGTTTGAATTGTAAGGTGACTTCCTTACTAATGAGGTATCTAGGCCTTTGATTTGGGGGCCGCATTTAGGGCAAAAAATGTATGGAATGAGATATTCAGAAGATTGAACATTGCCTAGCTGGTTGGAAGAGAATGCATTCAAAAGCAGTAGGGTCACTTTGATCAAGAGCACTCTTTCCAATTTACCTACATGCTTCATGTCTTTTTTTTCCCCTCTTCTTTCTAGAGTTCTAGTGTTGCTAATTGCATCGAGAAATTACGGTGAGACTTCCTGTGGGGCAGATTATGGGAAGAAGAAAAAGTCCATTTGGTTAATTGGGATAATATTTGCACCCTAGTTGAGGAGGGAGGTTTGGGGGGTTTGTAATTTGCCGTTGTTCAACCGTGCTCTTTTGGGGAAATAGTTATGGCAATATCAAAAAAAGGGATGCTTTATGGACAAAGATAGTGGATTCCAAGTATAGATGCATGTGGGGTGGATGGAGTACAAATGAGGGACAAGGGCTATATGGAGGAGGTCTATGGAAGAATAGTAGGAGAGGTTGGGGGAAGTTCTATGACTAGTAAGATTTGGGGTGGGAGATGGATCTGAAATGAGATTTTGGCTTGATTGGTGGTGTAAGGATAGGGCCCTTCAGGACTTTGGTGATTTTGAGTAATGCTACTCAATGAAATGTTAACGTCTTTAGAGAGGCACAAGATTGGGAGATGGATGATTTTATTGAGTTTTTTAACTTGTCATATTCCACTAGAATGAGAAGGGGAAATGAGGATAAGATTCATTGGACTCCGTCAAAGAATGGGATGTCTACACTTTTTTTATAACATTCGATGCACTCATGATGTTAAACCTCTCCCATGGAAGAGCAAATGGCGGATGAAGGAACCCATGAGAGTTGCATTCTTTGATTGGACAGCCACACTCGGGAGAGGAGTGAGGAGTCACAATCATTTTATACTTCACTGTGAGATCACAAGTGCATTGTTGAGTGACTTCCTAAGGCAGGTTGGAATGACATGGGTAATGACTAGAAGAGTTGTGGAGCTTTTCTATGCTTGGAGAAGGCTAGATGGCAGCCCACAAATTACAGCAGTCTGGAAGATAGTCCCTATTTGTCTCATTTGGCGAGTATGGACTGAACGAAATGATAGAACCTTTGAGGAGGAAGAGGAAGGAGCTCAAGAGTTCTTTATTCACACTCTTCTCTCTTGGACTGTATTTAAAAACTTTAATGATCTTGGTCTCCATGATTTTCTAGAATCTTTTTCTTCTACTAGTTAAGTTTCTCTCATGTGTACTTGGGTTGCACCATTGTGCTTATTAAAAAAAAAAAATCTTGCTTGCAAAAAAAAAAAATGCAAAAGAAAAAATTGATTGTGTTTGGCCACCTACACAACCATGGGGGTGGTCCAACCATGGTGTTTGGCAATTAACACATGTTTGGAAAAGAAATAGAAACACAATTTTCATGACATCCAATTTAGGTCTATGTTAAGTTACTTTTTATAGAAAGTGATATCATTATTTGTGATTGTTTCGGGGTATGCGTGCAGGTATCTGTAATTTCTTTACATTTAATATCATTTTGTACACTT